>NC_137061.1:5433015-5913015 GCF_032717465.1 Coenobita brevimanus | reverse complement strand
CTGACCTTTGACCTCTATCTGATCTTTGACTTTTCTGACCTTTGACTTCTATTTGACCTTTGACCTATATTTGACCTCTATCTGACCTGGCTTAGTTATGGTAAGTACAGTATTAAAGAAAAACAAAAAAAAACTAAGCTGGTTTTACGTTGCCTAAAATTTCCATCTCTATTTTCCATCTCTCCATCGCCAGTGCTGGGGTGTAACAAGAGATGAACACGAGAATATGATGCTAGTCACGAAGAAGTGCTATGAAGAGGATGTAAAACAGTAGCATTATATTCTTCTGTCAATGAGTTACGTGAAATAAGGTGCAAGAAGTGTGAAAATCAGGACCAAGTTAGGGTAAAAGAGGTATAGCTTCCCCATTGTCTGAACATGTATTACAATGGGTGAAATACAGTGGTGGTAGGAGGTAGCGACCATCATCCACTCACTTGATGTAGTGCTATCTACTTCTTCCTTCACCTACATTCTTTTTCTGTCTGCCCTTCTTTCTTCCTATTTCTCCCATCTTTCCTATAGCTTTTTTATTACTCTTCCTTTTCAGGTGACTTTACATTTAGTGACAAGCCTCGTGGTTTCCTGTAACCCAGGGAACCATTTACAACGCTGGGTGGTAACCATATAACCAACCCATACGTGTTACCTACGTGTCAACAAGTGGGTTGGTGGGGGGTAGGTGCCTCTCCCTGTAAAACTGCTAAAAGTCAAACGGCCACCCCTTACGGGATTATGGCGTCTGGCTATAGACTGATATATAGATAGATAGATAGACAGATAGATAGATAGATAGAAATACAGTGAAATCCCTATCTATATTAATGTGGGCTTCAGCTGGTTCGATTTCTTTCGCTATATATTTGTCAAACATTTGGGAGGATTTTAGTGTAGCAGAACCAGCTAATGAGAACCGCAAGGTCTGTGTAATCTGTGTATCCGTATTACTATATAGCTAGGTCTGTGGTCTGTGTATCCGTGTTTGTATATAGCTAGGTCTGTGGTCTGTGTATCCGTGTTTGTATATAGCTAGGTCTGTGGTCTGCGTATCTGTGTAACTATGTATGTATGTGTGGTCTGTCTGTGAAACTCTCTCTCCTTATTCTCCCTTACTCTCTCTACTTGTATTCTCTCCCTCCCTCCCTTCATTGTCTTCTTTTTCTCCCTTCCTCTTTCCTTCTTATCTTCTCTCCCTCTCTTTCTTCCTTGTTTTCTCTCCTTTCTTTCCTCTTTCCCTCTTATCATCTCTCCCCCTCTTCTCCCTTCATCTTCTCTCTCTCTTCCTCTTTTCTCCTTATCTTCTCTCCCTCTCTCCTCCTTATCTTCCCTCCCTCTCTTTCTCTTTCCTCCTTATCTTCCCTCCCTCTCTTTCTCTTTCCTCCTTATCTTCCCTCCCTCTCTTCCTCCTTATCTTCCGTTCCTCCCTCCCTCTGCCCTTCTTCCTCTTCCTCTCTCTATCTCTTCTCTCTTTCCAAGTTATCTGTCCTCTTTTTCTCCCTCTTTCCTCTTCCCTTCCCCTCTCCTCTTTCCTCCTTATTTCCTCTCTCTCTCTCTCCCTCCCTCCTTCTATCTCTTCTAGTCCTCCTCTCCCTCCCTCTTTCCTTCCTCTCTCCCTCTTTCTCTTCCCTCCCTCTCCTTATATTCCCTCATCCTTTCCTCACCCTCTCTCTTCCTCTTTCCTCCCTCCCTCTTCCTCTTTCCTCCTTCTCTCCCTCAGTCCCTCTTCCTCTTTCCTTCCTCCCTCCCACTTCCTCTTTCCTTCCTCGCTTCTTCTATCACCCTCTTCTCTCCCGTCCTCCCTCTCCCTCTTTCCTTCCTCGCTCCCACTTCCTCTTTCCTCCCTTTCCCTCTTTCCTCCTCCTCACCCTTTTCCTCTTTCCTCCCTCCCACTCCTTCTTCGTCTTTCCTCCTTCCCACTCCCTCTTTCCTCCTCTCCCTCTTCCTCCTTCCTCTTTCTCTCCCTCTTCCTCCTTCCTCTTTCTCTCCCTCTTTCCTCCTCCTCCTTCCTCTTTCTCTCCCTCTTTCCTCCTCCTCCCTCCTCCCTCTCCCTCTTTCCTCCTTCTCTCCCTCTTCCTCCTTATCTCCCTCCCTCCCTTCTCCCTTCTGTGTACACAAGGGCTCAGGGAGGCTGAGGTATTGGGGGTTCGCTGGAGTGGCAAGATGGCCGCCCTCCCCTTGGCTTCACTCCCTCCCGCCGCCATGTTGAGAGAGAGAGAGAGAGAGAACTGAAAGAAAAAGTGCGATAAAGAAAAAGAAAAAAAGATAAGAGAAAAAGGAGAATGAAAGGTATAAAGAAAAGAAAGACAAAGATGATTTGGAGAGAGTGAGAGAGAGAGAGAGAGAGAGAGAGAGAGAGAGAGGAAAGGCAACCGGAAGCAAAGTGAACGATAGATAAAAACCCATGAATAGAAAATGAAACCAAAAATAAAGAAAAGAAGAATGAATAAAAAACGAGACGAAGAAGAAAACAGACTCAGGAGGAAAAAAGAAAGAAGATAAAGAGGAAGGAATGAAGGAAAAGAAGAGGAATAAGAGGATTAAAAGAGGAATAAGAGGATGTGACAACAGGGGTATGAGAAAGACTGGAGTGGAGAGCAGAGTTGAGATGGAGGATGGATGGATGGATGGAAGAATGGATGGTTAAGGAGTATGGATGGACGGAAGAATGGATGGATGGATGAATGGATGGTTAGGGAGTTTGGATGGACGGATGGAAGAATGGATGAATGTATGGAAAAATGGATGGTTAGGAAGTATGGATGGAAGAATGGATGGATGGATGAAAGAATGAACGGTTGAGGAGTATGGATAGATGGATGGAAGAATGAATAGATGGTTGGGGAGTATAGATGGATGGATGGAAGAATGGATGGTTGGGGAGTATGGATGGATGGGTGGATGGATGGATGGTTAGGGAGTATGGATGGATGGATGGAAGAATGAATGACTGGGGAGTATGGATGTATGGAAGAATGGATGGTTGTGTATGGATGGATTGTTAGATGGTGGATAGGTGGATGATAGTGGATAGTTAAAGTGTGGACGGATGGATGGTGGATGGATGAATGGGTGGATGGATGAACGGATGGATGGGTGAATGAATGCAAGGACGGATTGGAAGAATGGATAGTTAGAGAACATGGATGGATGGAGTGGATGGTTAGCGTGGATAAATGACAAATGGATGGATGGAAGGAGTGGATGGACTACAGAAATGTGTGGATGACAGTGGATAGTTAAAGTGTGGATGTATGACAAATGAATGGATGGATGGATGGATGGGTAGATGGATGCCAGGAGTGGTTAGTTAAATAGTGTGGTTGGATGACAAGTGGATGGATGGATGGATGGACGGAATGGATGGTCAGACAGTGTGGATGGATGACAAATGGATGGATGAATGGGAAGAAAGAATGATGGATGATGGATGGATGGATGGACGGATAGAAGAAATGGATAGTCAGACAGACTGAGGATGGAAAGAATGACTAGAAATCTGTAAATGGATGGATGGAAGTAGTGTATAGAAAGAAAGAGCACGGATAGATGGTTGGATGGATGGTTGGATAGATGGATGGATGGATGGATGAATGGTTGGTTGGATGGATGAATGGATGGAAGTAGTGAACAGCCGTAGCACAGTAGTTCTCATCTTCTCTTTTTAGCTCAGTTGACGATCAAGTGTAGTCGGATTGGAGGGCAAATTTGACTAGTAACCAAGAAGACTCATTCCTACCTCATATCAAGGGCTCACTGATGCAACTAAGATTTAACTGGGTTGTCTAGAGTTCTTAGATGAAAATGAGCAAACTAGAGGAGGAGGGTGGATGGATAAGGTGGATGGATGGATGGGGTGGATGGATAGGGTGGATAGGGTGTATGAGTGGAGATGATGAAAAATATATAATTTGTGGATGTGGATAAAGTAGACTAGGGTTGCCATATCTGAACAGTCAAAATACTGGACGCCTCCTCTGAAACCCATGCTTCCCCCGCCCCGCCCTCCAACACACACTCTAGGCCATTCGAGTTGTGAAACCTGTATGTGTGTGTGTGTATATATATATATATATATATATATATATATATATATATATATATATATATATATATACTATTGTACTGTACCACAGTCTTTAATCTTTCCACTAATAAACAACAGAAGTACAGAATTGGTTAGTACATGACTGAAAAATGCTAAAGCGCCTTACATGCAGGATAAGATCATAAGAATAACCAGTGCTACAGTGTAAAAATGAAAACTATGCCAATAATTGCGTGCAATTGCCATTCATTTTATAGCTGTAACAGCACTAAGTACGAAAAAAAAAAAAGCTCGTGGTTGAACAAGAGGATAATGCAGGACATTTTAGCGCTAAAGCCGCCAAGGTGGCAACACTTACCAGCTGACGAAAACAACTAAGGTCTGTCTCTCTCGTCATTACAGAGTTTAATGGTATATGAAATCTTTCGAGAAAAAGTGATGGATGCTGACATTCCGGACTTATGGAGAAGTTTTAGAATTCCTTCCGGACGAAGATTTTGACACCTAAATGCCGGACATGTCCGGGAAAATACGGACGTATGGCGACCCTAGAGTAGACTGGTAAGAAAAGCATTGGTATCTAGAACTCAGAGTTGTTTCTATGCAAGATGGGGATTGGATGGTGACTGGATATTGACTGGATGGTGATGTCCTAACGGGATATGATGCCAGTCTGTCTCAATAAACATCTTCCTTATATCAGTTATCTACCTCTCTTTATCTCACTTAATCTTTACATTAATTATCACTTACTATTGCATAAATCTCTCCACCTGTCCAGCACCAACTCACCTGCAAAGGAAAGAATTATTATATTACTGTACACAAAATTGATGCAGGCTAATACGGTACACATACATACATTGTGACATATAAAACCTTTTGAAGACACTTTTCTACAAATAAATATATAAATAAATAAATAGAAGGATGATGTGGAGAGGTACATGAGGTAGTGGGTGTGGAAGCTGGTGGAAGGGTAGTGTAATGGGAGGGGACAGGGCGACATGGAGGCGATTTGTTTGTGGCCACCGCTCACGGGATTAAGGCGTCTGGCTATATATACAGATAAATAAATAAATAAAAAATAAGCTTTCATGAGCTGGACATACTACTAAATCTAGCAAAATATAAAAATAAAAAACAAAAATAAAAACACAGCCTAATAGTAAAACGAAACTTAGGAAATATACAGTGTGATTTCCAAAAAGATAAATATAAACTAATTCTCTCATCAGTGCTCAGTAAGTTGTTATTATTCGTTAATATCAATGTTCAATACATTATGAACAATGGACACCTGTAATCTGGTGTATGGATTATTTTCTTATTTTTCCTTCCTCTGTTCATCTGCAAAATAATAACAGTATAATAATAATAATAATAATAATAATAATAATAATAATAAACAGCAGCAGCACCAACAACAACAACATCACCACACTCAATCGCTTGCAAAATTGTGTTCAGCAGTGACTTAATATAACACATTCCACTGTGGAAAATCAATCATGCCCTGTTTTATACCCTTTACACATCCTGATAATACTGATATGTAGAGCAAGAATCACATATCTCCACTGGGCTATGATATAATATACTTCAAGAGCGAAAGGCACTGGGCTATCGTGGAATGGAAGGTGGTTGGGGTCACGCAGGTTACCGGTGTTATTTAATGCCAAGCGTACGAAGGGCAGGTGGGAATGATTTAAGTGATCTGAGAAATCTTGCACTGAATTTATGAAGCTGACAAACGCAGGACTACCCTCAAAAGATCAGGCAGACCAAAATATCATGCACACTTACCCTTCAACAAAAGATCATGCACACTTACCCATCAACAAAAGATCATGCACACCTGCCTATCATCAACAAAAGATCATGCACACCTGCCTATCATCAACAAAAGATCATGCACACTTGCCTATCAACAAGGATCATGCACACCTGCCTATCATCAACTGCAAATCATGCACATCTGTCAGTTAGTTATGTTATCATTAAAGACCAACTGATAATCCACTGAAAACCCAGGTAAAGTAGGACAGAACTTGGTATTTTCAAAGGTAAAAATAAGAGTGAACTCTGGGATTCGGACTGATGAGCTTCGTGACTGTGTGCTGATAGGCGGAGGGTGGTACGCTATCCCTCCAACAACAGTCCACACTTAGCAACCCTGGGAACTAATGGGATAAATAAATCTTTCATACAAATAGGCAACCACTACATCAGTCTCTGTTTCAAGTCAGTCATGCTGGTTGATTTAAGAATGAATAGAAAACAATAATTCGCCAAGTACAGCTGCTAGTAATATCACAGCCTACAAACAGCTCTTCTGATTTATAAATAAGGTGAGGGAGGCATCAAAATAATGTGAAAGTATTTAGTAATGAAATATTAGTACGATATATCGGTACAGCAAAAACGTAATAGGAGAATAACACGAAAATAATTTGCGCTCAAGTATTATCACACCAGCATCTCTACATTTATTTATTTATATATTTATTTGTCATCTCCTATACCTATACGAAGTCAGTGTCTAATGTATTTAATTTGGTTTCACTGGTTTAAAGTCTTTGTGATAGTGATACGTTTCTTCACTTTAATAATTACCAGTTTTGCAAGTAATTATTATGCTATTGTTATGCATTGCGACGGCACTGATATTAAGACAAGGCTTTTCACAATGTTAAGATTATACTGTATATACGTACTAAAGCTTCCAGAGAGCGAAAATTATAAGCAGAATGGAGGATGTAGAGTAGTAAGCGTTAGTGTGGGAATGCTTCTTCTTCCATCTGTTATGCTCACGAAGATTTGTTTTTAAGAGACAATGAATGGAGGAAGGAAAAACGAAGAAAATAAAAGAAAAAACAAGTCTTTCCGTGGCCGTGAAAGTAGGGTGGATGGAATATCATAAAGTTCCGTGACATCTGCATTTGTGTCACAATGAGGAGCTGGCACGAAAGCTTCCTTGTCTTCACTCGTAAATACCTTGTTATCTGCCGCCTTGAACTCAGCCTTGACGCACTAATTTTTCCTGAAACTTCTAAGTCTCTCTGGGTTCACTTTCTATGTACAAGCTCTCCGCTGTTTATTTTTATTTTCTTTTACATATGTATTCTACAGTTCTACCAATTGCTGTGATATGAGTCTGGTGTTTGTCGTTTCAACTTTGTCTTCAACTTTACCAAAAATATAAACCACGCCAGGCTGATACGATTTCTCTTTTTACGTCTTTCTCTCTCTCTCTCTCTCTCTCTCTCTCTCTCTCTCTGGTTACGAATCATGGTGGATATTATACAAAGATTTCGATATGGCGCGAACCCAGGATAACCAAGTGGTGTCTCTTAAGTTGTAGGGTTTATATTAATTCTGAAAATAAAAGACAAGAAAAATGAAATATAGGATAATGAAAAATAAGAAAAAATGAAATATAGCAAACTGAAAACCAAAAAAATAAAAAATAAAATAAAAAAGAAATATACGAGAGAACGTAAAACAAGAAGAAAATGAAATATGAGGAAATGAAAAACAAGAATTAAAAAATGAAACATGAGATTATGAACAAGAAAAAAATAAACCGTACGAGAAAATGAAACAAGAAAAATGAAATAAACGAAAATGAAAAACAAGGAAAATGAAAAAAATGAGACGAAAAATTAAAAGAAAATGAAAAACAAGAAAAAATGAAAAATACCAGATAATGAAAAACAATAAAAATAAAATACCAGATAATGAAAAACAAGAAAAATAAAATACCAGATAATGAAAAACAAGAAAAATAAAATACCAGATAATGAAAAACAAGAAAAATAAAATACCAGATAATGAAAAACAAGAAAAATAAAATACCAGATAATGAAAAATACCAGATAATGAAAAACAAGAAAAGTAAAATACCAGATAATAAAAAACAAGAAAAAATGAAAAATACGAGAAAATGAAAAACGAAAAAATGAAAAATACCAGATAATGAAAAACAAGAAAAATAAAATACACGAGAAAATGAAATACAAGATAAAATGAAAAACCAGAAATAAATAAAAAACGTGAAAATAAAAAAAAGAAAAATGAAATATACGATGAAATGAAACGGAAAAAAGTACGAAAAAAAATTAAAGGCAATAAATGAAATACAAGAGAAAATGAAAACCAAGAAAATGAAATATATATAAAAATGAAAGAAAAAAATTAAATATACCCTATACGAGAAAATGAAAATAAGAAAAAATGAAATAATGAAGGAAATAAAAAAAACAGGAAGAAATGAAAGATACGAGGAAATGAAACAGACAGGAGAGGAAACGAAACATGTACACGAGAATATGATGCAGGTACAGTACACGAGAGAGAGAGAGAGAGAGAGAGAGAGAGAGAGAGAGAGAGAGAGGCGAATGACAAGGTTATTAATTATCTTATCTGGGTACACAAGGGCATGCTTACAACTCTTAACTTTCCTCTCTCTCTCTCTTTCAACTTTCCCTTATCCTCTCTCCCTCCCTCCCCCCCCTCTCTCTCTCCCCTCCCTACTTCCTCCATCACCCCTTGTATGGGTCGTAAAACTTATTGAGCTACTACTTATCCTAGGAACTCCCTGCCTTATCCCTTCACCCCTAACAACTTTTCCTAAGCGATTTATTTTACTTATTACGCCTTACGGTCCTCTTCTGTGCTAAGTAAATCCTTCCAAGATCGTCATCCTCTGCATAAATATAGTACAAAAGAATATTAACCAGACATATCCAAAAATAAATCGCTATGGAGAAGGTATTAAGGAGTATCGAGAATACGGTCAAAGAAGTGTCCGTTCAATAATCACACCTCGGTTAATTAACTTCGGCGCCTACGAAAATTGCTGGTAAGTCTCCGTATATTTTGGTTTCGTTGCTCCTTTTCTCTAGCGATTTATTTTCTTCATTGCTACCCAACTTCTCTTATACGTTATTAATTTCGTTTACATATCTACATAGTGTGTATTAATAACAAGATGACGACGAAGCGTAATATGCAGAATAAATCGCTAAGTAAGAGGTGTTACGTAGTTCCGGAAAAGACTTAGACTATACCACCCTTGAGACGGAGGCGCTTTGTCAGGGGGTTGCACGAAGGGAAGGAGGTCGTAAGAAGGTGAATGAGGCGAAACAATATTATTAGGAGTACATCTCTCTCTCTCTCCCTACTACTACTACTACTACTACTACCGAACAGATAATTCAATAAAAGTAATGGCCAGGTATAGTAAAATAAGGTAATGATAGTAAGGTAATCAGGTACGAGTTATTGCCAGGTAGTAGAAATAGTAACAATAATAAAGAAATAAAAGTAAGAATCATGGCCAGGTAGTAGTAAAAGTAATAATAGTAAGGTAATAAAAGTAAGAATCATCGACAGGTAGAAGCAGTAAAGGAAAATAATAACAGTAAAGTAATAAAGGTAAGAATCATGGCCAGGTAAAGTAGTAAAAGTAATAATAGTAAAGTAATAAAGGTAAGAATCATGGCCAGGTAAAGTAGTAAAAGTAATAATAGTAAAGTAATAAAGGTAAGAATCATGGCCAGGTAGTAGTAGTAAATGTAATAATAATAGTAAAGTAATAAGGTAAAAGTAACAGCAAGGTAGTAAGCAGGTGAATCGGATATTGATAGGGAACAGGTGCAATACAAGTTGTGATCTCAAGCTGCGGACATCACCAAGGTCTACCTATCTATCTATCTATCCACCCGTCTATCTATCTGCCTATCTATCTATCTGTCTGTCTGTCTATTTTTCAGTCTACTTGTTAATCAATTTATCCATCAATATACCAATGTCTTCCTATCTATCTATGTATCTATCTACTTTCTTAAGCCTTTCTGTCCCTACTCAGCAACGACCCCACCTCCCACTACACACTACCCTCCCTCATGCACTCTTTAATTCTCTCTCTCCACCATGTTATTTGCCTGTCATTTTTTTTTTCTTTTTTCAGATGGGAGTGTGGTGTGGTGTGCTGTGGTGTGCTGTGCTGTGGTGGGGTCGAGTGGGGGTGTGATGAAGGATGTGGTAGGATGTGATATGGGTGTGGTGACGGGTGTGGTGGGGTGTGGTGAGGGATGTGGTGGGAGTCGAGAGAGGGTGTGAAAGGGAGTGCGGTGGAAGTGGTGAGCGATGTGGTGGTATGTGGTGAAGGTGTGGTGATATGTGGTGGCGGGTGTGGAGGGATGTAATGAGGGGCTGTTATGATGCATGTGTGGTAGTGCAGTGTGGTGTGGTGGGAATGTGTAGCAATAGGGGTGTGGTGGAGTGGGGTGAAGTGTGGTGGAGGGAGGGAGGCACAGAAAATATATATCTTTCCTTCTCACACTTCTAAACCCTTTTAATAAGATTAGGTCCATTTCTCTCTCTCTCTCTCTCTCTCTCTCTCTCTCTCTCTCTCTCTCTCTCTATTACCGAAAATATAATTCAGTAAAGCAAATGAGAGACTTTTGGGGTTAATGAATATTATACCAATCCCCAAGCTCAAAGGCCCGTAGCTCCCAAACACCTTTTCCTTAGCGATTTATTTTCCTTACTACACCTTACTTTCCTGTGTCATGCAAATTCCTCTAATATCGCGTCACTTTACATAATGTGCAAAAGGACATGAACTAGCTATGTCTAAAAATAAATCGCTAAAGAAGAGGTGTTAGGGAACGAGAACACGGGGGAAAAAGCGTCTCCTAAGCTGAATAAAATCGTCTGGAGGTTATAATGTGCACCAAGATGCCTATAGTCTGTTTATTTTTATCTGGAAAAACTGGGCCACTTCTTCAACTTGAATATTGTCACGATTGTTTGAAATCTGATGAGCAATAATTAGGTAGGAATAAGTCTCCTTGGTTACTAGTGAAACTGATACTCCATTCTGACTACACCTGGCCAACAACCGAGCTGAAAGAGGTTACGGGTTTTCACTGCCCACCTTTTAGCAAGGCTGAGCGATAATGTTTTTGCCCGCCTCTGTGCGTGTGTGTGTGTGTGTGTGTGTGTGTGTTCCCATTATATCTCGTGAACGGGTTGAGCTATCAATATGAAACCTTCAGGGTATCAAGATATGGCCCAAATCTTGGACTTGGCCAACAGCATATTCTTGCGGGCAATTAGCATTCAGATCTCGAATGCTTTTCTTTCATTGTCATATGAAACTAAACGAACTATAGCGCTGGACAGAAAAAAAAAAAAAAAGTCTTCGAACCTGACGGATATAGAATACTCTATCTTTAATTCTCTTTCTCTCTCTCTCGGATGCAGCATTTCTTTAGGCTGGGGTTCTAAGGCATTGTTTCTTTAGGCATGAGACCTATAAGCAAGCGTTGTCATAGCAACCGGGACCGTCACAGAAAACGTTTTAGGGCTAACTATGGTATTATTCATTTTTCATACTCTGGTTTTATAGGTTGTGGAGTGGGGGTCAGATTTTTCCTCTCCCCCCCCCCTCTCTCTCTCCTGTCAGTTTCACTCCCCACTTCCTCCTCTCCCTCCTCCAATATTCTCCTCCATCAATACTTCCCTCCTCCAATATTTGCTCTTTCCTCCATCACCTCTCCCCTCCCTCCCCCTCTCTTTCTCACCTTTCACCCCTCCCCCTCTCTCTCTCACTCTCTCTTTCCTTCTTCCCATTATCATCAACTTTTTTTTTCTTTTTTATCATCATCAACTTTCCCTCCTTATTCCATTCATCTTATTTCCTCCCATTTTCTTTGACCTCCTTTGTATGGGGGACTATCCTAGGCTGAGTAAAATCATTTGGTGGTAGCTAGAATACAAAGCCGTCATCGTACTGAAGGGGAGAAAGAATTTTGATGATGATGATTATTACTACTACTACTACTTCTGCTGCTGCTGCTATTACTGCTACTATACCCTGTTTGATTGACCTGTGCAGCTGAGATGTATGGGGCGAGTAGGTGTGTTTGATTCGCGGCTGCTGATGGCCGCCGATGATGTAAATCTACAGCTCTTCTTATTTTGACACATTTATATTTATAGTTTTAAAGCGCCTGTAATATGAATAGCCAATTTAAATATGGAATACTTTCCGAAGCTACAGAGGTCAAAACTAGCTAAAAATGTTTACTATTATCAAAGAAAATTAAACGATTATAAATTCTGTAAAACGATGCGTGACGTCTGAAGCAAATTATCCACCCACGGTGTACACCTACGTCTGCATGTTGTACTGCATCCACCTACGGCTTACACCTACGTCCGCATGTTGCACTGCAATACATGCCTGCATTTACTTCAACGAAATCATCGGCGGCCAATTAGCAGCCGCGAATCAAACACACCCTACCTGCCCCATACATCTCAGCTGCACAGGTCAATCAAATAGACCATACTACTACTACTACTACAGTTCTAGGATGAGTATGATGGTCTGATGGTTGCAAGAATATATATATAGTAAAAATGAAAACACAATTCTGTCTCACCACCACACTTCCCTAGAGCCCTCCCCTCCCCACACACACCCACATCACCACGCCCCCAAACCACCACCACACCTCCCACCGCCACCATAGACCCACACCACTACCACACCACACACACCTCCCATCCACACCAACACTAACCCTCACACCACCATACACCCATCACATCTGCCTACCACAACCACACATCCTCACCACATCCTATCACCACCACCACACCTCCCACCATCTCATCACCACCACCACCACACCTCCCAACCACCTCACCATCACCACCACCACACCTCCCACCACCTCATCATCGCCACCACACCTCCCAACCACCTCACCATCACCACCACCACACCTCCCACCACCTTATCACCACCACCAAACCTCCTCATCACCATCACCACATCTCACCACCATCACACCTCCCACCACCTCATCATCATCACCACCACCACACCTCCCAACCACCTCACCATCACCACCACCACACCTCCCACATCACCATCACCATTCCTCCCCACCATCCCGTCACCATCACCACACACCCACACCACAACACATCCACATCACCACACACCCACACCACCACACTTCCCCACCACCATCTCCTCACCACTACACCTCACTACCGCCACACCTGCATAGCTAATTAACAGGTGTCCTCCACAGGTGTCTCTCTTCAGGTAGGTAAATATGGCTGGAGGGAGGGAGGGAGGGAGGCAGAGGGGAAGGGAGAGAGGAAGAGAGGGAGGAGGAGAGAAAGGGGAGGAGGGAGGTAGAAGGGGGGGAAGGGAAGTAGAGAGGAAAGGAAGTGTAAGTAGGGGTAGAGGAAGGGGAGGGAGGTAGGTACGTAAGCAGGCAGGTACTTAGGTAAGTTAACAGAGAGAGAGAGAGAGAGAGAGAGAGAGAGAGTTTCAAGGTTAACCCCTCCACTACCAGAGGTCTTTCCTTCGCTAAATAATATAATCTGGAGGTGGCAATACATAAATAAATAAATAAAATAAAGTAATCGTATTGAGTTAGAGAAAATTACCTTTGACCTTTTTCACTATAGTACTGTGCACGCTGATGATTCTACACATACACACACACACACACACACACACACACACACACACACACACACACACACACCTACGTTAGACTGATACAAGTGCACAAAGTGAAGACCACAAATACGCATGCACTTAAACGACTCCTGATACCTCAGAACGTGTGTGTGTGTGTGTGTGTGTAATTCACCGGGTCGGTCAGGATCACTTGATGGTCGTGATCGTCAGCTTTTACCCTCCCGGAAGGGAGCTGAGAGCTCATATAGTCCGATCTAAGGGCAAGGCTGTGACCTTCACACACGCACACACCTGTCCCCTTGCTCAAGGGGGACAGTAACCACCCACTTCGTCAGTGAAACTTTTCGCAACCTGAGCGAGGCGCGAACTCCCGTCCACCAGTTGGCAAGCGGGAACGTTACCACTGCACCAGCGAGCGGTGTGTGTGTGTGTGTGTGTGTGTGTGTGTGTGTGTGTGTGTGTGTGTGTGTGTGTGTGTGTGTGAGTTTTTTTGTCAGGTGTTACTTACGTGTACCAAAATGTGTGTGTGTGTGTGTGTGTGTGTGTGTGTGTTGTGGTGGGGGGGCTTGCGTTCCCCGTATATCTGGTGGGCAGTATCCGTGGGGGGAGATCAACCCGGACTCAGCAGGAGGACGGGGTTACGCATGCTGGAGGGGTCATCAGTGAGGGGTCAGACTAGGTGTTCCCAGGTCAACTGCCTCGTGGATTGCCCTGGGATGGGTTAAGGATACAGGAGTAAACCACGAACGAAAAATCCGTGAGTGGAGTCCCATGGAAGGCGGGGTTTGACAGACAGAGCGTCCATCATACTCCTGCAACCCTGATCAGTTGATAGTCGTCGTGCTTCTTCATGCAACCATCACAGGCTGAGAAGGGCCAAGCCGCGTGGCGGTCAGGACTGCGCACCCCTACCCTCACCGTCACACCAAATCCATGCATTGCGAAAGCTCACTGCTATACTCACGTCCCATTTCATCCTATCATCAAAAACAAATGACCTTTGGTGACAAGATAGGGTAATGGTGACAGGCCATGGAAGTGGCTGGAAGTCGCTAGCTGGAGTCCTGTACATAGGCGGCACTGGCCCACTGGTCTCTGGCATGATGGCATGGGAGTAGGTCATGCCTTTGGCAGCATCCGGTGTGACTAAGCAGCCGGAAACGGACCCCCAACTGCTTACCCCTAACAGGGAGGAGTTTATAAAAGCTGAAGTAAACATCTGCTGCTCCACACCACCTGGGCAGATAACTGAGTCTCAAGGCATCTCAAATTGAAGTCGAAAACACAAAAACAACCCCTCTGACTCTTGCTACCTGGAATATAGGAACCTTATATGATACTGACCACGACACATGACCACGCCATAGAAATGACGTTATTCTCTATGAAATGAAAAGATATAATACTGCAATTGTTGCCTTGTCTGAGACTCATCTCTCAGAAGAAGGCAACATACAGAAGCAGGAGAAGGGTATAACTATATCTGGAAGGGATACCCAGACGATATAAGAAGAAACCATGGTATTGGGCTTGCAATTCGAACAAACCTACTACAGAATATCCAAGAATCACCCCTGGGGATATCAGAGAGGCTGATGTCCTGGCACACAGCACTCTCTAAAGACCACTGTGCAGCACTCATCAGTGTCTATACCCCAAACCTTGACCCTAAGGACACTGTCAAAACTTCCTTTCATGACTCTCTGGGTGCTACCATTTGCTCAATACCACAAAGACTCATTCTGTGTGGATATTTTAAAGCCAGAACAGGAGAGATAATCACCTCTGGCCAGGCATTACAGGCTGCCATAGTGTCAGCAACATGAACAACAATGGTCTTAGACTGCTTTCCTTACGCTCGGAACAGTCTGGTCACCACCAACATCACTTTTCAACCTTAGAATAAGCACAAGACCACACGGATGCACTCATGATGTAGATATTGGCACCTAAATGTCTATGTCATCGTAAGGCAGCGAGACTGAAGAGAAGTTCTTATAATCTGAACTATAATAGATGCTGAGTGCTCAACAGACCATACCCATATACTCACCAAACTGCAACTATACTCAATTTGACTGACCTGTGCAGCTGAGATGTAAGGGGCAAGTAGGGTGTGTTTGTTTCGTGGCTGCTGATTGGCCGCCGATGATTTAAATCTACAGCTCTTCTCATTTTAACATATATATATATATATATATATATATATATATATATATATATATATATATATATATATATATATATATATATATATATATATATGTATGTATGTATGTATGTATTTGTAAACTCCTTGCAATATAATCTGCCAGTTTAAATATGGGATAATTTCTGAAGCTAAAGAGGTAAAAATTAGCTTGAAAAGTTTACTGTTATCAAAGAAAATTAAAGTTGATTATAAAGCTTAATAAAACGATGGGAGAAGTTTGAAGTAAATTATCTACCCACGGTGTACACCTACGTCCGCATGTTGCACTGCATCCACCCACGGTGTACACCTACGTCCCATGTTGCGCTATAATATCCACCCCACGATGTACACCTACGTCCGCATGTTGCACTGCAATACATGCCTGCATTTACTTCAGTGACATCAATGGCGGCCAATCAGCAGCCGCAAATCAAACAAACCCTACTTGCCCCATACATCTCAGGTGCACAGGTCAGTCAAATACGGCATAAACCCACAAATGCGTCACAGGCCATCCTCCAAGAAACTAAACTGTGGTATTTTAAAGGATGCGGCAACTTGTAACACCTTCCGCAACGCTATTACAGACAAGCTTTCCCAGTGGCCACCATTTGACCCAAACAAGAATGCAACAAACCTAGATGCAGAGTGGCTGAACATTAAGACACTGCATCAAAGCACTGCAGTTGAAACCCTAGGCTTCCCCACTCACTGCCATAAAGTCTGATTTGATGAAAATATTCAGGGCATATGACCTTGCAATGATGAAGAGAGCAAATGCCAACTGGTTGGCTCATCCTGGCTCCTTAACCCTAAAAACTGAATTCCAGAATCTCATACGTGAAACCCAGAGAAAACCGCATGATATGGAGAACAAATGGTGGACTGAGCAAGCAAGAGCTGCAAAGACTGGCTGATATTAATGATCAACATGGGTTCTACAAGTCCATAAAAACCATCTATGAGCCAACCAAACACAATATAGCTCCTATTCGATCAGCTGATGGAAAGCTCCTCAAAGACAAGCAAGCATCCTAGAAAGATGGGTAGAGCACGTCAATACCTTACTGAGTCGAGGAAACCTGGAGGAGCATAACATCCTTGACAACATCACAAATGTTTCTCAAGTGGCAGATCTCGATATCCCACCTACATTTGCAGGAACTGTTCAGGCCATCTGAAAACTAATAAGAGCTCTGGACCTGACGACATACCATCTGAACCAATCAAAAAGGGTGGCCAGTTTGTGTACTAGATCAGTGCCTCCATGATCTCAAACTGACTTTCTGGAACCAAGAACAAATACCATCTGAATGGCTTACTTCTGATATTGTAACCATCTACATGAAGAAAGAGGACTGCTCAAACAGTGACAACAGGAGACGCATCTCCCTCTTTGTGAATGCTAGTAAAGTACTAGCCAAGATAATATTATCCAGACTGACAAACATCTGACTGAGTCAACACTTCCTAAAACACAATGTGGATTCTGAGAGGAATAATGCACTTATGATACGGATCTTTGTTGCCTGAAAGATACAAGAGAAATGCCACGAGGAGAACCATAACTTATACATTGCATTATATACTCGATTCTGCAAAAGCATTTGACACAATCAAAAGAGAACTTTCATGGAATACTTCTTTCAAAATTTGGAGTTCCAAACAAGTTTCTTACCATCGGAAGAGCCTGCATGACAACATGAATAATTGTGTGTCCACAGGTGGGAGCAAATCCGAACACTCTGACGTGGACATGGGCGTAAGGCAAGGATGTGTCCTGGCTCTTGTCATTTTCAACATCTGTCTCAGTGCAGTCACCCTTTTAAGTCACCAACAAATGAACGCTGATGATGGAATAATAATCCAGTCCGTTAAGATGGTAACTTACTTAATATCAACGTCTTCAAGCACAATCGAAAACTGAAATGGCTCATTTCCAAGAGCTACAATACGCTGATGACTGTACTGTCCTTGCACACGTCCCAGAAGCCCTGCAATGGAGTCTCACTATCGTCTCCAACATATACCATGAAATAGGACTTCGAATGTCAATAAAACGTGAAATAACATCTCAGAGAAACAAACCAGCAAAGTCTATTGCATTTCAGATAAATGGTAAAAATGTAAAACAAATGGAGAATTTTACCATGGAAATGTGCTCACAGACAAACATAACACTGATGGAGAAGTCCTTGCACGAATCAACCACACCTCAGCCTCTTTTGGACGTCTCAGATCCCGTGTCTTTGAAAACAGCAACTTGAGAATCGAGACGAAGGTATCAGAATATACTGTTGTATGCCTCTCCACCCTCTTAGATGGTGCTAAATCATGACCTACCTACCAGCATCACATTACACAGCTTGAGTCATTTCATGTCCGATGTTTACAGTGCATCCTAGGACTCACATGGGAGCATAAAGTCCTTCGCTAACAAGTTCTCCAGCGTGTGAAGTCAACCAGCATAGAAACCATGCTGGCTAAAAGGCAGCTGAGATGGGTCATACACGTGTTCCGCATGCCTGAGTACCGCCTTCCCTGCCAGGTTCAGTATGTCCAACTCCCTACAACCCGCCGCAACCCAGGAGGACAGAAGAAGAGATATAAAGATCATATAAGGAAAAATGAAGAAATGCAACCTCATACCAAAAGATCTTGAAACCAATGCCTGACAGATAGCAATGGTGAACCCTCTGGAGCGAAGGAACCATTCATCATGAAGAAGCTCGGAACCAGAAAAGAGAAGTGCATCGACAATGGAAGCACAGCCAAAACAGATTTCTCTCAGCAAACCCAGACTTGACATGCCGACTATTTGGAAGAGTTTGCAGATCCAGGATTGATCAGCACAGTCACATAAGTTGGCACCAAATACATGAGAATCATACCATATATACTTGGAAATGGTAGGCATCGTCGACTGTAGCAGAAGAACAGATTTAAGTGTGTGTGTGTGTGTGTGTGTGTGTGTGTGTGTGTGTGTGTGTGTGTGTACAGGTGAGAAGTAACACCTGTGTTAGTAAGGTGAGGCAACTGGCGCTGTGAAATGTGTGTGTGTGTGTGAGTGTGTGTGTGTGTGTGTGTGTGTGTGTGTGTGTGTGTGTGTGTGTGTGTGTGTGTGTGTGTGTGTGTGTGTGTGTGTGTGTGTGTGTGTGTGTGTGTGTGTGTGTGTGTGTGTGTGTGTGTGTGTGTGTTCGCATTTTTATATAGCAGGATAATGTAAAATCTCAAAGGAAGTGTGTTAGGATGTTGAAGATACTGTAAACCAAGAAATAAAGACTAGGTGAAACACATGAACGAGGGTAGTGTATCGTGGAAGGATGGGTCGTCGATGAATAGGGGCAAAAAAGGCAGTAAGTCCTCTTGTGGGAAGGAAAATTAAGCGATGGACAGAGAAAGAGACCTACAAATGCACGCACGAAAATATAACCTTCTTCCCTAGAATGTCCTTCGTAAATTGAATGAAATAAATTGACAGTAACCTGAATATTTTTTGAAAGGTGGATTAACTATGGCTGCGTCTAGGCAAGGATAATATTAAGTTTATCGGAGGAAATTAAACCTTGGAAAGCAATTTATAAACAGTTAATTCACTTTTAATTATAGTTGTGGTCAAGTGATAAAGCAGAGTCTTCTATAAATAATGATAACTGAAGTAACTTTGATTTAGACATTAGAAAAATAAGAGTACTTGGAAGGTTAGTGGATTTGCCATGGAATAATCTAAGTAGTCTTGTTGCCATAGAAAAATTAAGTAAAATCTTGTTGCCATAGAAAAATTAAGTAAAGCTTTGTTGCCATAGAAAAATTATGTAAAATCATAAGTCTTATTGCCATAGAAAAATTAAGTAAAGCTTTGTTGCCACAGAAAAATTAAGTAAAGTTTTGTTGCCAGAAAAAAATAAGTAAAGCTTTATTGCCATAGAAAAAATAAGTAAAGCTATATTGCCATAGAAAAAATAAGTAAAGCTTCTGCAATAAGTTCCCCGCAGCTCAACACAACAACTGTAAATGTGGAGATATATATATATATTATTATTATTATTATTGTTTTTTATTATTATTATTATTGTTTTTTTTGCAATGAAACGATTCACTCATTTTTGACAAACAAGAGTAGGCTTTCAAAACCTCATGGGTATCCGCAGAACACATGTACCGTTTATCCCTTTTACTCTAACCTGGCCTAAAACTGCCTTGTCTCCGTCTTGAAAGCTGAGTTGTAGCAATGTATTAACACAAGAATATGATGTCAGTCACGACGAAGTGCTATGGAAAGGATGTTATGCCAGTCTTGCCCTGCCACTGAGCTACGTGAAATAAGCTGCAAAAGGACGAAAATCTTGACCAAGTTAAGGTAGCTCCCTAACACCTCTTTCACAGCGGTTTATTTCTGGATACAGCTAGTCAATATAGGTTTGTATGTTGTTTAGGCTGAGTATGATGGTATCTGAATTATTTAAATGAAACAGAAGAGGATAGAAAGGAGTAATAAATAAGATAAATCGCTCAGAAAGAGGTGTTAGGGAACTTCCTTACCCGATAAGTATATGTATATGCCCTCTACAATGCCAAAAAATATTAATCATTGTTGATCTAATACTATCCACACAAGGGAGTATAGGAGCCGCATTCTTCCTAACACCTCTTCCTAAGCGATTTATCTTGCTTATTACTCCATACTAACTTATTCCCAAACTACAATCACCCTGTGTTTCCCCCTACCATCATTTTAACTCTGCTCTTCGACCTGCAAAAAGAAAAAAACAAAAACTTCATTCATTCCAAGTGCAGTCAGCTTTCCTGTGTAAAATATTCGCGTTCCTTCTCACACAATTTTACTCGTGGTTTTGTCCTTTCATTACTTCTCTTTTGAATTTATGAATGATTTGCTGAGATGGACGTTCAGGTTCATCCACTCATGTGTAGGTAACTCCACTTTTAACTCCACCCTTCATTCTCCCATCATTAACTCCACACTTCATTCTTCCATCCTTCACTTCACTCTTTACTCTTCCACCCTTCACTCTTCCACCGTTCACTCCACCCTTCATTCTTCCACCCTTAACTCCACCCTTCATTCTTCCACCCTTAACTCCACTCTTCATTCTTCCACCCTTAACTCCACCCTTCATTCTTCCACCCATAACTCCACCTTCATTCTTCCATCCTTAACTCCACCCTTCATTCTTCCATCCTTAACTCCACCTTCCTTCTTCCATCCTTAACTCCACCCTTCCTTCTTCCACCCTCAACTCCACACTTCACTCTTCCACCCTTAACTCCACCCTTCATTCTTCCACCTGCTTCTCACAGGGTCCACCACAAGTCACTCCAGCAATCTCTCTCTCTCTCTTTCATTGGTCACTGGTCTTCTAAACTGCATTTCCCTTTCACTGGAGTTCGCACGCAGTACCCGTCTGCCTACACATTTTCACCCCATTTCTGTCCAGCTCTTCAGTGCATATGTGTGTGTGTGTGTGTGTGTGTGTGTGTGTGTGTGTGTGTGTGTATGTGTGTGTGTGTGTGTGTGTGTGTGTGTGTGTGTGTGTGTAACTGCCTTTTTTATCCACAACTGGTCAACTCCCGAACTGTCCTCCATAATCTACCTTTGCCTCTCTCTATTACCTCCAACTTTTACCTGTTTAATTTTATTCCCTGTGTCTAGCCATGTCAGGGAGAAAAAGATCTTGATTTTAGTTTTTCCTGAAGTTTATTTAACAAGAACAATTTTACGTCATCTCTCAGTCTTTGGTTCTTTCTTTAAATATATATGCATTATAGAATATATATTAGATTACATGATATATATCTTTTTTGGTATATTTCACGTACTTTGAAAACTAAATAACGTGTTCTATGGCAGCACAATGATGGGGATAGTTGTCTTACGTGTAGTGGTCGTTCAACAAGCGCGAACTCCGCATACCAGATGTAAAACAGGCTACAGGCTCGTGTGTGTGTGTGTGTGTGTGTGTGTGTGTGTGTGTGTGTGTGGTGGCTACGTGTACTAGTGTGCCTGGGTAGGTATGTGTAAAGGTAAATTGAATGTGTGTGTGTGTGTGTGTGTGTGTGTGTGTGTGTGTGTGTGCGCGCGCGCGCGCGTGCGTGCGTGGAAATTTCTGCAGCTGCTGGGTAAAGTAGGGATATACTCGGCATGCATGTTGAGCAGAGCACACACACACACACACACACACACACACACACACACACACACACGCAAACTTTACCCATTCAGTACGAGATCTCTTCTAAACTAAAAAAAACTGGCTCTACTAACAAAAATCATTATTATATTTAGGGCAGAAAACTAATATAGACAGCTTCTAGACCCTTCACTACACACTCCTAAGCTGAATAAAATCGTCTGGGAGTAAAGAGGATTTAATAGACATCGTTCTGAAGAGTTTAGGTGTTAATTTGGCTCTCTTGTATTTTTATTTTTCTTGGATGGAATTATTTTACGGGCTCAGCCTTTGGTTCCTTTTTCCTCGCATTAAAGAGACAAACGTTGGAGGCTTGAGAGGGAAGTTTATCCTCATCATCCTCATCATTATAATAGTTTTCATCATCATCGTCTTTATTATCTTCATTTTCATCACTATCATCGTCATCATATTCATCTTTATTTTCATTATCTTCATCATCTTAGTCATCATCATCATGCCAACATCATCACTATCATCGTCATCATCATCATTATATATATTTTTTCATTTTCATCTTAATATTCATTCTCATCATCATCATCATATTCGTCTTTATTTCCATTATCTTCATCATCTTCGTCAACATCATCACTGTCATCACCATTATCATTATATTTTTTCATCATCGTCATCTTAATCCTTATTTTCATCGTCACCCTCATCTTAATCACCTTCATTTTCATCATCATCACCACCATCATGATCATAATTATTATCATCATCATCATCACCATCACTATCATCATCATCATCACCATCACTATCATCATCATCATCACCATCACTATCATCATCATCATCATCATCACTACGTCAATCCTCAGCAGGACAAATGCCACCTAACTCTCTCCACTCTGACCTATTAGTCCTTTGCTTATTCCCTTCTCTCTCTCTCTCTCTCTGTCCACTTTGAATACTGAGTTGCAACAGAGTAACACTAGAATAGGGTGCTAGTCACGAGTAAGTGCTATGAAAGGATGTATAGCCGTAGCATTGCCCTATTTTGCCACTGTGCTTCACGAAATACGGTGCACAAGGACGAAAATCTGGGCCAAGTTATCGTGAAAGAACTGTAGAAAAGAAAGTATTTTGGGGAGAATCGTACTGTCTTGAAAATATGGAGCCAAGTTGTGCATGTAACGTATAATAAATAAATAAATAAATAAATAAAAATGAAAACAAATCACGTGGAAAATCAGCAGAATTCACGTGGAAAATCAACAAACTTCATGTGGAAAATCAACAGAATTCACGTGGAAAATCAACAGAGTTCACGTGGAAAATCAACAGCAAAATTCACGTGAAAAATCAACAGAATTAACGTGGAAAATCAACAAAATTCACGTGAAAAATCGACAGAATTCAAGTGGAAAATCAACAACAGAATTCACGTAGAAAATCAACAGAATTCACGTGGCAAATCAACAGAATTCACGTGGCAAATCAACAGCAGAATTCACGTGGCAAATCAACAGAATTCACGAGGAAAATCAACAGAATTCACGTGGAAAATCAACAGAAGTCACGTGGAAAATTAACAAAATTCACGTGGAAAATCAACAACAGAATTCACGTGGAAAATCAGCAAACACAATTATTTAAGGGAGGTGTGAACTGCGAGCAGGTCAGTGAAATGGCGGGGGACAGGGTGACGTGGAGGCAATTTGTTTGTGGCCACCCCGTATAAGGGATTAAGGCGTCTGGCAATAGATAGATAGACAATTTCCCTAACAACATTTACTAATTCCTTTATTATAATTAGAGATGCTTTTATTTGATGGCACCGATATAACCCGAAGATTACGGTTGTCAGAGTTATCAGTTTATCCTGCATCATATTCATCTACTCCCACTTCCACACCCACACCAGCAGACTGAGCCAAGTGGATTTCATCATAGTAATCGCCCACACCCACACCAGCAGACTGAGCCAAGTGAATTTCTAGTACAGGGCTATTCTTGGACCACCCTCCGTAACCCCTTCAGCACGAAAACGCGATTAATTTATTTTTGCAACACACAGACGATTTTATTCAACTGACAGCCTCTAGCACCCGTTCCAGAGCGATTTATTTTGGGATATATCTGGTCAACATCCTTTCGTATGTTACTTATGCAGAATATGACGATATTGGAAGGATTTGTGAAACGCAGAAGAGGACAGTCAGAGGTAATAAGGAAAATAAATCGCTTAGGAAAAGGTGTTACGGACCAAAATCTCTATCAACCCCTCCACCAAGACGATTTTTGGCATTTAATTCTTGCTATTGATAGACGATTTTATTCAGCTAAAAAAAAAAGATAAAAAATTGTGATATATCTCTGGGGGTTTGTAGGCAGAGAGAGAGAGAGAGAGAGAGAGAGAGAGAGAGAGAGAGAGAGAGAGCTCTGCATCTGCTTAACAGGTGTTCAAGTCAGCTGGTGAGGTGGCATGTGGGGGGTGGGGGGGGTGAGTGGGTGGATGAGAGAGAGGGAGGAAGAGGATGAGGGAGAGAGGGAGGGGAGGATGAGAGGGAGGGGAAGAGAACGAGAGAGGGAGGGAAAGGATGAGAGCGAGATTGAGAAGAAGAGAGAGTGGGGGAAGTGACAGAATGAAGAGGAGAAGGGGTGAGGCTTGAGAGAGAGAGAGAGAGAGAGAAGGGGCTATCACACGGGGATCCTGGCACGTCCATACTGGCAGCGTACGTCTAATTACTCCGTAGTCTCCTTCTTCCCTATAGTGTTTATCCGTAGCTGTGGCCAAGTAATGTGTATCGTCTACTATATTATTTTACGACTAATTCAATATCGTTAGTAAAGTTTGTACAATCTTTTTTTTTCTTACGACTTATGTTTTTATTTGCTGTAGAAAAATACTCATTGCAAAAGTCACTAGCTCCT
Organism: Coenobita brevimanus; assembly: GCF_032717465.1. Taxonomy (NCBI): domain Eukaryota; kingdom Metazoa; phylum Arthropoda; class Malacostraca; order Decapoda; family Coenobitidae; genus Coenobita; species Coenobita brevimanus. The sequence goes on along the minus strand of NC_137061.1, from coordinate 5,888,164 downwards.
TCACGTCCGTTGTTGCTGATGATATGTCACTTGCCAGGGAGTCGGAACAAGTGACCCACACCAGCAGACTGAGCCAGGCGGATTTCACAATATTAATTGCCCAAATTTTTCTTTTTCATCAACATTTTTTTCTCATCGACATTTTTCTCACCAGTATTTTGCTCACCAACATTTTTTTCTCACTTTTTTTTTTTTTTTTTTTTTTTTTTTTTTTTTTTTTTTTTTTTTTTTTTCCCCACCAGCATTTTTTTCTCACCAATTTTTTTCTTACCATTTTTTTTTTCACTTATTCTTTTGGTTCACCTCTACACAATTATATATCCCTAGTCTAGGCTTTCAAACTATACTCCTCTTACTTTAAGCTGATCTAAAGAGGCCATCTCTCCATATTAAACGACAAGCTGTAGCGATAAATAAACGCTAGAATACGGTGCAAGTCACGAAGAAGTGCCAGAAGAAAAGGAGGTACAGTGATAATACTGTCTTTTCCTACCCTTGAATGAAATAAGCAGCAAAGGACGAAATATATATACGATCCAAATTGACAATCTCTGACGTTATTTATGCAGAGTATGGCAATGTCTGAAGGGTTTATGCAACAGAATAGAGCAGTATGGTGACATAAGCAAAATAAATCGCTTAGGAAATGATGTTAGGGAGCTCCCTCAACCGACGAGAATACCACCCAAAATGCCTTAGTAATGAGGTAGAAATGAGTCTCCTTGGTTGCTAGTCAAATATACCTCTCAATCTCATTACACATGGTCATAAACTGAGCTGGAAGGAGTTAAGGATTTTTGCCACACTAAACAAATGCTCTACAGTCTTGTCTACAAGGATTCACTTCACTACAACTTTGTGCAACTTCCTAATGCAAGAGTCAACCGATAATCTCAGCCCTTCATCTATGCAACAGGTCAACTATGGAGCGGTCTTCCTCAGTCTGTATTTCCCTCTGCCTACGACCTCCAGTCTTTTAAACGCAGTGTGTCCAGGCATCTTGAAATGAATGGATCTTGAATTTGGCTCGCATTTATCGTGTGTCTGTGTGTGTGTGTGTTTCTTACCTAATTGTTCTTTCCTAATTGTATCTTTACAGGAATGAGTAAAGCTCGTACTGTCCCGTGTGTGTGTGTGTGTGTGTGTGTGTGTGTGTGTGTGTGTGTGTGTGTGTGTTCTTATCTAATTGTTCTTTCCTAATTGTATCTTTACAGGAATGAGTCAAGCTCGTACTGTCCCCCCCCCGCGCGCGTGCGTGCGTGCGTGCGTGCGTGCGTGCGTGTGTGTGTGTGTGTTTTCTTAGAATGAACAACATGGCGTGTTTTTTCTGTCTTCTTTGAAAAGTAAATGAAATAAAAACAAACAGCATAAGATCATTTAGCCTCCGAATATCAGGTCTGAGCCAATCGAATCTAAAATCGAATTCAGGACCTTCTAGATGCGATCCTGGTCTGCTAACCAGTATACCACCGGGACGCAGGTTTCCGTTCAGTATACCATATTTATATTATCGTTGAGAGAGAGAGAGAGAGATGGTGACTCAGTTTGCAGTAAATGGCGGAGGCAGTTTGACTTAAAGATATAATTCAAGTAGTGTAATGCTGTGATAAATGATAATAGATAAGATAGAAAAAAGTGAAGGAAAGTGGAAAATAAGAGAGGCTTGAAGACTGCTGATAAGGCCTTGATAAATAAGAGAGAGAGACAGACAGAGAGACAACGAGTATTCATATAACTATAGGAAAGAGACCTTAATGTGAAAGTTATAGAAAGCCAACAGTGACAGCAGTGGTTATATCCAGGAGTATAAGCGGGTTATAAGAGACAGGAAAAGATATAGTAATGTACTGTCTGATATAAAATGCAAGTCAATTATTCCACACCGTCTAACGTAACACTTAGGGCACGTCCATCACTTTCCTCCCTGATGCATCATGTCAAAGAGAATCATCAAGGGAGAGAGAAACATACGAAGCCTCTCTCGGTTTCAGAATATCTGCCAGTAGAGGAAAATGACAAATACAATAGGTGAAATGTTACGAAACTTTTGCCCTCGACTGCAAATCAAGGAAGTGAAAAGGAAAAAAGTCGGGTGATGATATAAGAGTACCAATACCACATAAAAAAGGAAAGGATGGATATAGGAAAACGAAATGATGGTATGAAGATGATTAGGCTTTCTGAGAAGGTGGGGGAATGGAAACAGGAAATAGAATGATTAGCAATTGATAAAACGGAATGAATTAAGTTGACAAAGTGGTGCACAAGGCAGTAACTTAACCTCTTCAGTGCAGACGTTTATTTCTGTCCTTAATACTGTCAAAGCGATTTTATTCTCATTCGGGGAGACCTGTCACAGCACGTATTTTAAAGATCATAATTTATAACTCTCACTACGAAATGCCTCCCTTAAGATGAATGAAATAATCTAACAATAGGTAAGAAAAAATATAATATTAACAACATCCAACAGACTTGAATAAAATGATACTATAGATAAAGTGAAAAATATCAATGACCTCAATGTCGAATGAAAATAGTATGAGTGTTTCATTTCTCTGGGCACTACGATCACAAATGTCTTCACTTCCAATACTTCCTTTTTCACGTCTCTGAATCCTACCTACCCACGTATGCGGCTAAGTAGGTTAGTTTGTTATACAGACTGACAAAGACAAATGGTTAAAAAAGGCCTATCGACTGCACAATGGGTCACTAGAGATAAACACTGTATTTTCTGAAGGGAGATTCTGTGACCGTCCCCTCCCTCTTCTGGTCTGTGCAGTCTCGATCAACTATTCCGTTGTCGATCTGGGGCTTGGGACTTGTGAAGCGAGATCCGAAGCAGTGTGATTATTGCTGATTATTCCCTTTTTACTCTAACGTGGCCTAAACTTGCCATCTCTCCATCTTGAATCTTGAATTATAACAACAGATTAACGCTAGAATATGATGCTAGTCATGAAGAAGTGCTACGGGTTCGTAACTTTCGGAAGCGAGATCCAAAGTAGATCCACTATTTCTGATTATATCCCCTTTTACGCTAACTTAACCTAACATTGTCATATCTCCATCCTGAATCCCGAGTTGCAACATCTGATGAACACTAGAATATGATGCTAGTCATGAAGAAGTGCGATGAAAATGTAATGCCACAGCACTGTCCTGTTCTGCCACTGAGCTACGTGAAATAAGCTGAAAAGAGTATAGTATACCCTCTTGTGGTCGTATTAACCGTTAGTATTTGATTTAATCTGACACCAAACGATTAAATTCACTTAGAGAATGGGAGTTAAGACAGTCTTCCATAACCCTCTCATGACGGTGTCAACTCTAGTATTTTGTTTGGGCTAAAACCAGATTAACTTATTCAGCCAAGCAAGTCATAGGCCCGTGTTCTCGTCGGTTAAGGAAGCTCCCTAACACATCTTCCTTAGCGACTTATTTTTGGATATGGGTGGTTAATATTCTTTTGTACGTTATTAAGCACAGTATGGCAATATTGGAAGGATTTATATAACACAGGGGGATAGTAGGGTGCAATAAACAAAACAAATCGCTTAGGAAAAGATGTTAGGGAGCTTCTTTTACAGAATAGATTAAGGACTTAGTGTGTCCATTTCGGTCTCTAGACAAAGAGAGAGAGAGAGAGAGAGAGAGAGAGAGAGAGAGAGCAGCTGTTTAGACTTATAGGTAAATTTGATGACGAGAGAGAGAGAGAGAGAGAGAGAGAGAGAGAGAGAGAGAGCAGCTGTTTAGACTTATAGGTAAATTTGATGACGAGAGAGAGAGAGAGAGAGAGAGAGAGAGAGAGAGAGAGAGAGAGAGAGCAGCTGTTTAGACTTATAGGTAAATTTGATGACGAGAGAGAGAGAGAGAGAGAGAGCAGCTGTTTAGACATAGGTAAATTTGATGACGAGAGAGAGAGAGAGAGAGAGAGAGCAGCTGTTTAGACTTATAGGTAAATTTGATGACGAGAGAGAGAGAGAGAGAGAGAGCAGCTGTTTAGACTTATAGGTAAATTTGAAGACGAGAGAGAGAGAGAGAGAGAGAGAGAGAGAGAGAGAGCGCAACTGTTTAGACTTTTACGTAAATTTGATGACGAGAGAGAGAGAGAGAGAGAGAGAGAGAGAGAGAGAACTTTTTAAGACCTTTACATAAATCTCATGACACTGCACCTCAAAAATATTTCTCCACATTTCGCTGTTTCGAGTAATATTCCGTAACTTTATATTCAGGTTGATGCCATTAGACTTGAACGAATAATAAGGGAATATTATACACGTTTATAGAATGGGATATACACTTATTTCCAAATTTTTCGTTGTGTTTTAAAATGTGAAAATAGTTGGAGTTTCGATTCTTCCATATATAACTGTTAAAAAGTGGGATAATATGATGATGATGATGATGGTGGCAGTGGTGGTGGATGGATGATTGATGATGATGATGGAAATACAGATTAAAGATGATGATGATGATGATAATGATAACGATGGTGGTAGTGGTGGTGGGTGGATGGATGATTGATGATGATGATGACGATGGTGGTAGTGGTGGTGGGTGGATGGATGACTGATGATGATGATGATGATGATGATACGAGTTCCAGAAAAACTTAAAATTCCTGAATCTACGAGTATTCCTCCACTACCAATATCCCTCTACCATTCACAACACATCCCTCTTCCACCAACATCAACTATCCACCATATCCCTTCTCCTCCACCAATCTTTCTCCTTCACCACCATTTTTTCGTCATCACACCTCCTCCATCGCTAATACTTCGCCAATATTCCTCCCTCACCATTATTATCCCTTTAGTAATCTTGCTCCCATACCATAATAAATACTCCCCATTAATATTCCTCCCCAACCCAAGTCTTACTCCTCTCCACCAGTATTCTTTCACCCCTGTACTTCTTCATCAAACTTTCTTCTTTCCACCAAAATTCCTGTTACACAAATATTCCTCCTCCTCCAGTATTCCTTCTAATCACGAATTTTCCTCCATCAATATTCCTCTTCTCTCTCCTCCAGTATTCCTTCTCCTCCAATACTCCTCTCCTCCAATATCCCTCCTTCACCAATACCTCTCCTCCCCACCAATATTCCTCCTTCCCACCAATATTCCTCTCCACCAATATTCCTCATTCCCCTCCTCCTTCAATATTCCTCTCCACCAATATTCCTCATTCCCCTCCTCCTTCAATATTCCTCTCCACCAATATTCCTCATTCCCCTCCTCCTTCAATATTCCTCCCCACCACCAATCCTCCTCCCCCACAGCCCCATCTGGTGATAAGGCTCAGAAGCTCTCCACCGTTCAGCTTACTTTTTTCCGTCCTTATCTCTCCCTATCTCTCACGAAGGACACAGGCTGCTACCAACATTACCACATCTACCAACATTACAACTACCAACATTACCCCACCTACCAACATCACTAACAACTACCAGGAATACAACTATCAACATTACCTCACCTACCAACACTACCCCACCTACCAACATTGCCACACCTACCAACATTACCATAATTACCAACATTACCACACCTACAACATTCCCACCTACCAACATTATCTCACCTACCAACATTACCCCACCTACCAACATTACAACTACCAACATTGCCACACCTACCAACATTACCATAATTACCAACATTACCACACCTACAACATTCCCACCTACCAACATTATCTCACCTACCAACATTACAACTACCAACATTACCCCACCTACCAATATTCCCACACCTAGCTACCAACATTACCACACCTACCAACATTATCTCACCTACGAACATTACCACACCTACCAACATTACCATACCTACCAAAATTATCTCACCTACCAACATTACCACACCTACCAACATTATCTCATCTACCAACATTATTCACCTACCAACATTACCACACCTACCTAGAACTACCACAGCAACCAACACCATCACGACAACCACTGCTGCCACAACCACCATTAGTAAAGGGACATATCTACCATCAAGTACCACAACTACCACTACTACCACACAAACCCCTACCACAACAACCAACATTGAAATTATCAGTATTACCACATCTACTGATAACTACCACAACTACCCTCCTCGCTACCACAATTACCACCATCGCTACCACAACTACCACCATCACTACCACAATATCCACCATTTCTGTCATAACTACCACCACGGCTACCACAACTACCACCATCGCCGCCACGTCACATGTTTCATTTCCTCTCCAACACGTGCGATGGTGGTCGTGGTGGTAAAGATTGTGGTGATAGTGGTGTGGTGTGGTGGTGATGATGGCTGTGGCACTGGTAGTGGTGAAATAGTTGTGATGACGATGGTTGTGATAGAGGTGGTCAGATTGTGGTGATGGTGGTAGTAGTGATGATGATGGTTGTTATAGTGGTGGTCAGATTGTGGTAGTAGTGATGATGATGGTTGTGACAGTGGTAGTTAGATTGTGGTGATGGTGGTAGTGGTGAAGTAGAAACGATGATGATGATGGTAGTTGTGGTACAGATGGTAATTATGGAGGTGGTGGTGGTTGTGGTGGTGAGATAGTACAGGTGGTAGTTGTGGTGGTGATGGTTGTGAAAGTAGTTGTGGTGGTGGTAGTTGTGAGGGCTGTGGTGGTAGTAGCAGATGTTAGGTGGTAGTGGTGATGGTGATGGTCATAAAGATAATAGTGATGGTGATGGTAGTAACTCTAGGAGGTAGTTGTGGTAGTGGTGTTTGTGGCAGTAAAGTTGCTGGTGGTGATGGTGGTAGTACTGGTGGTGGTAATGTGGTGATTGTAGTAGTAGTAGTAGTAGTAGTGGCAGTAGTAGCAGTACTGTAGTAGTAGTAGCAGTGGTAGTACTGCAGTAAAAGTAGTGGTGGTAGTAGTAGTAGCAGTACTGTAGTAGTAGTAGTAATAGTTGCAGTAGTAGTAGTAGTGGTAGTAGTACCCCCCTGTAGTAGTAGTTGTAGTAGTAGTAGAAGTAGTAGTACCCCCCTGTAGTAGTAGTAGTAGTACCCCCCTGTAGTAGTAGCAGTAGTAGTAGTAGGGTTGGTAGTGGTGATTGTGCAGGTGTTATTAATTAAGAGTATAGTGATAATGTCGGTAGTAATGGTAAGAGTGTGTGTGTGTGTGTGTGTGTGTGTGTGTGTGTGTGTGTGTGTGTGTGTGTGTTACACTACAGGTGTGAGAAGGTGGAGAGAGAGAGAGAGAGAGAGAGAGAGAGAGAGAGAGAGAGAGAGAGAGAGAGAGAGACCATGACTCCGAATGAAAAACAGAAAAACAAGAACCTAAAAAACTAATGACAGACTTGAAACAAAACTTAAAAGAGAGGGAGAGAAATGAGAGGGAGAGAAAAAATGAGAGAAAGGGAGAGAGAAAAAATGAGAGAGGGAGAGAAAATGAAGGAGGGAGGGAGAGAAAATGAGAGTGAGGGAGGGAGAGAAAATGAGAGAGAGGGAGGGAGAGAAAATGAGAGAGAGGGAGGGAGAGAAAATAAGAGAGGGAGGGAAACTGAGAGAGGGAGAGAAAATGAGAGAGGGAGAGAGAAAATGAGAGAGGGAGGGAGAGAAAATAAGAGAGGGAGAGAAAATGAGAGAGGGAGAGAAAATGAGAGAGAGGGAGAGAAAATGAGAGGGAGGGAGAGAAAATGAGAGAGAGGGAGAGAAAATGAGAGAAAGGGAGAGAAAATGAGAGGGAGAGAGAAAATAAGAGAGGGAGAGAGAAAATAAGAGAGAGGGAGGGAGAGAAAATGAGAGAGAGAGAGGGAGAGAAAATGAGAGAGAGAGAGAGAGAAAGAGGAGGGGGGAGAAAATGAGAGAGAGGGGGGGGGAGAAAATGAGAGAGAGAGAGAGAGGGAGAAAATGAGAGAGAGGAAGGGAGAGAAAATGAGAGAGAGAGAGAGAGAGGGGGAGAGAAAATGAGAGAGAGGAAGGGAGAGAAAATGAGAGAGAGAGAGAGAGAGAGAGAGAGAGAGAGAGAGAGAGAAAATGAGACAGGAAAGGAGAGAAAATGAGAGAGAAGGAGAGAAAATGAGAGGGAGGGAGAGAAAATGAAGGAGGGAGGGAGAGAAAATGAGAGAGAGAGAAAATGAGAGAGGGAGGGAGAGATCATGCGTGCCAGGTCAAACATCAACATGAAACAAGCGAGCATCAACTTACCTCGACGCCGACGGTCTATCGAAAGGGCTCTTGGAAAACATTGGAGAGTATGAAAAGGTCCACGAGAGGAAAGACAGACGCTCGGACACAAAACACACGCACCTTCACAGACTCTAATTAGCGATAAACAACGGGTAAGGCCGGCCCGATGTGTGATAAAAAACGGTAAGGTAGGACAAGATGTTTGGGTTAAGGTGTGGTTTTCTGTTTTTTCCTTGTTTTGTTTTGTTTTGTTTTCTTTCGGGACGGGAACACAAGGCGACGCCACCACACACTCACACACACACACTAACCGGGCGAGAGAACAGCTGACTGCCAGAGTGACATCAGCGGGCCCGCAAACTCCACACACACCGCTGCCACACCTCGCCACACCTGCGGTACCCTAGCCCCTCCCTCCATACACCCCCTCTACACCCTCCTCGCCTCGCTCACCTCCCTCACCTCTCCCTCACCCTCACCGCTAACTCAGTCGGGAAATGGAGAAAACTTTGAGAATCCTTGACCTCCTTGAGCGAGTGTCTTACAGCGCGCAGATTTGGCAGCGACGCATGGCACTATTTACAGAGTTTTCCTATGTATAGCTGAGAGAGCCAATGCCAGGCTTTAGGCACTGGGTAGGGGGGGAGGACCTGGCACTCTCTTCATGGACTGCCCTGTGTCATCACCTTAACATCACCCTCACTGACCCCCTCCACTCCAGTGCCACACACACACACACACACACACACACACCTGCACATCGCATTTTCTGAACAGCCAACCATACACTTCCATTCTTACACACATGCTTACACGCACATACTTTTTACTCCCACACACCCTGGCACACACACACACACACGCTCACCAGCCTATCATTTTCTGAACTACCCACCAAGAGTCTCTCTCTCTCTCCCTCTAGACGTTCCATCTCCCCACCCACACCTGGCTTCTTCCCCCACCCCCACCTCCCCGTCCCTCTCCCACTTCCACCTCCCCCGCACCCCATTCATTCTCCAATACCTAAGTGCCAAACCTCATACGGGAATAATAAAATGCTCCTCATGCTGTTTTTCTTAATACAAGTACTAAGGAATAAATCACAACATTAAAATAAGTTCCCAGATTAATAAAGATGGATCTACGCACACCCCTGGCGTTGATGAAAAGGTAAATAATGATACTTAGGCGGCTCTTCTCAAAATTCACCACCATATTACTGCTGAAATCCCCCCCCCCTCCTTTCAAATAAATGAATAAAATAAACGTCAAATACAACAACAACACTGCATTATCTCGGACATTTACTAGACTACAGCCAACCTACGCACATCGCCAGAAAGCATATGGAAGAATAATGGTTGCCCTTTAAGTGATATTTCTTAAAGTTTGCCAACATGCTACTGAAAAAAAGAGCCAACAATAAGTGGTGCCAAGGCACAGCAAACCCGACCCCGCCAGTCATTTTAGTGCTGACGTATAAACACAACAGGATATCTAGTCAAAGATGTCACATATCAAGTTTGGAGTAAATTGGGTGAAAATTGACGATTGTATGCCCACTTGAAATTTTAGGTCCGACCCACCTGACACTGACCCCTCTACCGCTAACTGGGGGGTGACCCCCCTGATGTAATGAGGCATGTTACATGCAGATTTGAAAAATGCACCTTTATATTTTGGTTTCATGTCGATATGACGAATTTGAAAGGAGTTATGGTGATTTTTTTTTTTTTTTTTTTTTTTTTTTTACATTTTTTTGGTCCTACAGCCTGGGCCTTGGCCCAAAGTTTAATCAGGTGATCAGATGGTCATAGCCCATCATCCCTGTAATTTTAGTCAAAACTGCACCAGCAGTCTTCGCGTAAAGCTGTTAACAGTAAGACAGAGACAGACAGACAAACAGACAAACCAAGTGAAAACAATACCCGCGGGTAAAATGGGCAAACTAAAAACAGAAATTGAGTCCTGTGTTCTCGCATGAAAGTCCTATTCTTCCAAACTGAAGGTATGCACGCTCTGAAAAAAGATGGATCATTTCAAACCGCATTAATAGGGGATAAGTGGGATGGCACACTTCTAACTTCAGCTAAAACAAAATAAGTAATAATGTTTTTTCCACTCGAACACCGTCCACTCATTCAACTATAGACGCTTATTATTATTATCATTATTATTAATTATTATCATTATTATTATTACTATTGTTTGGGTTCATATGGAGAGAGAAAGCTCAGAGAAAAGGAACGGATAAAGATTATATAACTACCTTAAAAGAAAGGAAGGAACGTATATGGTGGGTATGTCCTCAGCAGATAGACAGGCAGACAGATAGATAGATAGAAAGATAGATGTCCTCAGTACAAAAGATAACATGCCAAGACAACCAGGGTATCTTTGTGGCAACCTTGAGATGAAGGGAAGACGAAGAGGTAGACCGAGGACGAGATGGAGAGTAGAAAGACACGTATATGTTGTTAAAAAATAACTGTTGGGTGGAAAATGATGGTGGGTGTGTCCTGCAGTGGAATGACTGATGATGATGATGATGATTCTCCCTTACCTCTTACCTCCACCACTCTCCCCCACTCCTTACCTCCACCACCCCTTACCTCCACCACCCTCCCCCACCCCTTACCTCCACCACTCCCCCTCACCCCTTACCTCCACCACTCTCCCTCACCCCTTACCTGCACCACTCCCTCACCTGCACCACTCCCTCACCCCTTACCTGCACCACTCCCTCACCCCTTACCTGCACCACTCCCTCACCCCTTACCTCCACCACTCCCTCACCCCTTACCTCCACCACTCCCTCACCCCTTACCTCCACCACTCTCCCTCACTCCTTATCATCCTTATCACAGGCCTCGTCGACTGAGGGAGATTAGACTATGATTTTCAACTTTCTCAGTCAACTTACCAAGAATTTATTTATTAACCTTATTTCCCTTATTCAGTCCTTTATTTCCTTATCACTCGTCTTTATTTATTTTATTCAATTACTCATCCACTTCTTTATCAATCTATCAGTTAATTGGCCTTTTTATCTACTTCATTTATTTTTTATTTAACTGATTTATTTATTTACTGCCTTATTTATTTCTTATTTATCTTTATATTTATTTACACAGCTAATATCGTCTGGTGTTAACTGGAGAGAATGGAGAATGGAAGACTAAGAGGGGGTATGTACAGTAGGTAAGGTGGTGGGAGGGAGAGGGAGGGGGAGACCAAGGATGAGGTGAAGGGATGGAGTTGAGAGGTATATGATTTGGGGGGGAGGGCGGTCAAATGGTGGTTACATTTAAATACCTCTGACTTCGAAAAATTAATAATAATAATAATAATAATAATAATAATAACAATAACAGTAATAACACTACTACTACTACTACTACTACTAATAATAATAATAATAAAAATCCTATAAAAAATTAGGTTAAAAAATTCGAGAATGAGAACTAACAGCACACGATATTCCCCGAAAATAAATAAATAAATAAATAAATAAAAACCAAAAAGCGTGATAAAAAAAAAAGGCCAATAAGTTAAAATTTTCGAAGATAAGAACTACCCACTCGCACCATATTTGCAAAATAAATAAATAAATTAATAACCAAAAACTAAATAAAATAAAATAATGAAAAGCGTGATGGTAAAATTTTGGCGAATTTCTGTAATATTATAACACCGACTAAGCGAATTTTTTTACCTGCAAACTTTATGAACGGTATATATATTTTTGCCACTCCTTACGGGATGAGGCGTCTGGCTATTGATGGACATGTGGATAAAGAGATAGATAGATGGTTAGAAAGATAGATAGATATATAGATAGATAGACATAGATGCAGATAAAGACTGATAGATAAAGATATGGATAGATAGACATAGGTGAAGATAACCAGAGACAAAAATATATAGACAGACAGACAGACACAGGTACAGATATAGACAGATAAAAATATAGACATAAATAGACAGATAAATGGATAGAAAGATAGACAGGTAGATGGATAGGCAGACAGACACACAGATAGATAAATAGACAGATTGATAGATAGATACCCGGTGTTATTTTAAATTGAATAAATAATCATATGGAGGCTTCATACTCACATGTTCACTTTCAACAACAGGAAAAAATAAAATAAAATAAATAAATAAATAAATACATAAGAAGCCGACCAGGTGCTTTATTTTAACATGTAATTTTTTTTAACTACATTATTTTAAAATTTAATAAATTATAAAGGTTTTACATTTATAAATATGGTCATTTTTGGCAAGTAAAAAAATTAAAAACAATAAAATACAATATCGAGGCAAACCAACACTCCCACTGTGACCCCCATCCTCTGTGTATTTAACTGTCTTGAGAGAGAGAGAGAGAGAGAGAGAGAGAGAGAGAGAGAAAGAGAGGGAGGGAGAGAGAGAGAGAGAGAGAGAGAGAAACCCATCCTCTGTGTATTTTATTGTCTTGAGAGAGAGAGAGAGAGAGAGAGAGAGAGAGAGAAACCCATCCTCTGTATTTCATTGTCTTGAGAGAGAGAGAGAGAGAGAGAGAGAAACCCATCCTCTGTGTATTGTCTTGAGAGAGAGAGAGAGAGAGAGAGAGAGAGAGAGAGAGAGAGAGAGAAACCCATCCTCTGTGTATTTCATTGTCTTGAGAGAGAGAGAGAGAGAGAGAGAGAGAGAGAGAGAGACCCATCCTCTGTATATTTCACTGTCTTGAGAGAGAGAGAGAGAGAGAGAGAGAGAGAGAGAGTGAGAGACCCATCCTCTGTATATTTCACTGTCTTGAGAGAGAGAGAGAGAGAGAGATTCAGTCACTGGAGCCGTCACACTTACTACTCACACTGTTTACTTAATACACTTTTCACCCTTAACTCATCCCAAAGACCGATTTAACCTTTGAGCAAACCATCCGCCACTTTAAGATGCACTGGGTAAGAAGATGGAGGTGTAAAATGAAAAATAACAAATCATTAGGTCGATTTAACACCTGTAAGAGGGATTTAACACCTGTAAGAGAGATTTAACACCAATAAGAGCGATTTAACACCTGTAAGGGATTTAACCTGTAAGAGGGATTTAACACCCGTAAGAGGGATTTAACACCCGTACGAGCGATTTGACACCTGTAAGAGCGATTTAACACCTGTAAGAGCGATTTAACACCCATAAGAGCGATTTAATACCTGTAAGAGCGATTTAACACCAATAAGAGCGATTTAACACCTGTAAGAGCGATTTAACACCAGTAAGAGCCATTATCACCTGTAAGAGCCATTTAACACCTGTAAGAGCCATTTCACACCTGTAAGAGAGATGCCTCCTATCGACTTCCCACACCCGATTCATTGCAGGCAGAAGTGAGTATAAGTTACAGTGACCTTCAGTACTGTGTCTTAAAACTATCTCCATTACCCCTTCAGCTCAGTATTATGTCAAATTTATTATCCATTACCCCCTACCGTATCGTTAAAACATTGTGAGTGTTGTCTTAAAACAATCTCCTAACCTCTTCAGTGTATCTTAAAACCAGTAAAGTGAGCTTTGTGAGCGCGTGACGAGCGAGCGAGCGTGCGCCATGTTATCACAGTTTCCCTCTGATATATTATTTCTTGATGATGGTAGCTGGACAATGAAAAATATACTGGAGCGGAAGACTCTCTCTCTCTCTCTCTCTCTCACACACACATACACATTACAGCCTGACACTCCCTTGGATAACTCGGGATTCCAAAGGGTTCCTACGTCTTTGTGGGTGAGTTTTTAGTTGGCAACAAAATTTATTGAATGAATGTATCACACGCTCAAAGAATTTCATCTCTACTTCACACAGGAGTAAAGTTATTCGCTTCTACTTAACGTGACGGTCGGGTCGAGCTGCTCATTTCCGGACGTAACTGAGATTAACTATTGCTCGCTCGCTCGTAACAATCTGCATTAGGGATGTCCCCGCATGGATGGCTGCTTGCTTGTGGTTAATGGGCCTGTTCTGTCAGACAAATTTCGGACGACCAACAATAATAACAAAAATAATAAAAATAATAACAAATAATAAAAATAACAATAATAATAACAAAAATAACCTCAATAATAACAACAGTAACAATAAAAAAATAACAATAACATCAACAATCTGCATTAACCCCATCAGTAGCCTTTAAAATTTTCTCATCAACCCCTTACGCTCGATGATATGTTTTCAATTCTACATTAGTTTTGGTCATATAATTTTTTATCCAAGTTATGCAATATATACTGGCGATAAGAGAGTGTTTAGGTGAGAGTTAAGAGTGTACTGATGAAAGAGTGAGAGTTAAGAGTGTATATAATAAGAGTGAGAGTTAAGAGTGTTTTCAAGTGAGAGTTAAGAGTGTATTAAAGAGAGAGTGAGAGTTAAGGGTGTACTGAAGGAAGAGTGAGAGTTAAGAGTGTATTGAAGTAAGAGTTAAGAGTGTATTAGAGTGAGGATTAAAAGTGTATTCAAGTAAGGGTGAGCTTTAAGGGTGTATTCAAGTAAGGGTGAGAGTTAAGAGTGTACTGAAGCAAGAGTGAGAGCTAAGAGTGTATTGAAGTAAGAGTTAAGAGTGTATCGAAGAGTTAAGAGTGTATTAGAGTGAGAGTTGAGTGTATTCAAGTGAGAGTTGAGTGTACTGAAGTTTGACTTAAGAGTGTATTGAAGAGTTAAGAGTGTATTAGAGTGAGAGTTAAGAGTGTATTGAAGTAAGAGTTAAGAGTGTATTGAAGTAAGAGTTAAGAGTGTATTGAAGTGAGAGTTAAGAGTGTATTCAAGTAAGAGTGAGAGTTAAGAGTGTATAAAGTAAGAGTTAAGAGTGTATTCAAGTAAGAGTGAGAGTTAAGAGTGTATTCAAGTAAGAGTTACGAGTGTATTCAAGTAAGAGTGAGAGTTAAGAGTGTATTCAAGTAAGAGTTACAAGTGTATTCAAATGAGAGTGAGTTGAGTGTAGTATAACATCCTCTCTTTTATCGAAGTTCATTTCCCTTGCCTCACTCAGCCTCACCTCTCTCTCTCTCATTTTACAACTCATACCTACATAAAACTTCAAATTTCGTCATAAATAACAGCATGATCCCGATAACATTACCAAAAATAACGGTATGATCGAAAGAACGTGGCAAAAATAATGCTAAGATCTATACAACCTGGCAAAAATAATGCTAACACCAACAAAACATGGCAAAAATAATGCTAACCTCTACAGATCATGGCAAAAACAATGCTAACCTCTACAGATCATGGTAAAAATGATGCTAACCTCTACAAAACATGGCAAAAATAATGCTAAGATCTAAACAACATGGCAAAAATAATGCTAACACCTACAGAAAATGGCAAAAAAACAAAAAAAATCTGAATCATCGCCATAAATGAAAAAATCCAAAATCTGAAGACAAAGGCAAAAATATTGAACCATCCCTGGACTACCTCAATACTATAACTTAAATAATGCTAAATTTTCTATGTGGCTAAATTAATGCTAACACTTCTATAATGTAGGTGAAACAATGATAAAAATTGTCTAGAAAATGTTAAAATGTCTATAATACCGTTAAAATAATGCAAAACTTTCCCTGTCTAAAAATGCTAAACTTTCTATAATGTCTTAATAATGCTAATACTTCTATAATGTAACTAAAAAATGCTAAACTTCTATAAGATGGCTAAAATAATGCTAAAAATCTCTCTAAAAAGGAATGCTAACACTTCTCTGTGGCTAAAACGATGACCAGATTTCTATATCATTGCTAAAATAAAGCTAACACTTCTATAATAAGCCCAAAATAACGCTAAAATTTCTATAGTAATTCTAATGTATTGCTAAAACTTCTGTACTATGGAAAAATAATGCCAAACTCTCTATAATTTGATAAGACTTCATTCCACCGGCCAAGAGATGTGGAGTCAGATAAACGCGAATATCCGTAAATTTAGTGACAAAAGTGTTGGACAGGTAAACTTAATTTCATTCCTATTCCTGCTGCCACCTTTACCTCTCCCGTCATCTTCACATCACGGAATATCATCATCATCACCACCACCATCGTCATCATCATCGTCGCCACCACCACCAACAACAACAAAAACAATTACAACAACAATAACAATATTCTCTTTCCCACCTGAAGACAGGATGATGTAAGATTCAGAAACAACACACACACACACACACACATACAGAGAGAGAGAGAGAGAGAGAGAGAGAGAGAGAGAACGATCAACAGCATGCCCGGTGAAATTAACAGGCCACACATTCATCAACACATCGTTCAAGCCCACGCAATCCTAGCTCCAAGTCGCAAACCTTAACCAACTACAGTTTATTTTCCTTTTCGATGCGCTTCACACACCAGTCATATGAAGTTAATTCGCTGACTGTCAGGTAATAAGAAAAGGAGAAAAAAAAAAAGTGTGGTGTCTGTATATACTTCATCCAGCCAGCTCGATCCCCTATCACTTCCCTTGTCTCATCAATTCCATGTCTATCTTTGTCACACACTCATTTACATACTCATCCACGTTCTTCTTGGGTCATCATGCCTCCTTTCACTCAAACTCGTTCACATACACCCTTCCGTCTCTCCATCCTTCTCTCACCTAACTAACACGTATTCAAAGGTAATTATTTCTTTTAATAAGAGGTAATATATCTTCAAGATTACCCCACCGTCTCCTTGCCATCCTTAATCTTCCTCACTTTTCCGTCTCAGATAATATAAACTTTTTCTTTATTTTATTTTTTTTTAAGTTTCTACTTCCTTTTAACCATCCTTCTCTCACCCTATTTATCCCAATTACTGATCCCCACTATTACCTCTTCCCCTGGCGCTGACGAGAATCCTACACGTGGTAACGCTGTGCACACTGAGTGGAGCAGCTACGGCATCCACCCGGGAGCCAAACCACCTCATATCTCCCTGCACCTCGCCGTGGGAAAGACCCTAGCCGACCCTGGTGTGGCGCGGTCTACCACAAGTGAGCGCAACTTCCTTACACGGTATATGCACTGTACTGTACCTGTAGGACGGCCCCACAGAAGCTGAAGCTGACTTGCGGTTGATGGGTCTGCTCGGCTAGACCTCATATATAATAACAATAATAATAACAATAATAATAATAATAATAACAATAGTAATAATAATAATAATAATAATAATAATAATAATAACAATATTAATAACCTTTCCCCCTATCTCATTTATCCACATTATTATGAACCTCACCTCCTAATTTCGACTGTTGCGAATGTCCAGTAGAAACCGATGATCTTCCCTTCGTGCAGTCGACAGGCATTCATATTACCCAGCTTCTTCCTTATCTTCACTTTCCCAAATATCATCACTCTTAATCTACTCATAATAAAGACCAGTATCATTTTTTCCAACATCATTATCATTACTTCCATCACTAACATCACTTCCAACATCATTTTCACTTTCGCCACTTAAAATAATTTCCAGCATCACTTTTATCACTTCCAACACCGCTGTCATCACTTCCACCACTATTATAATCACTACGACATTTGAGCGCCATAATTCAAGTACATAAGAGTTCGCACACACACACAGTCTAATCCATCAGTTCAACCGCGCACGTGGTCTGCACAATCTAGATGCGCTTCGTTCTTGGTGGACGTGTTAAGTCTCCTCAGTTTTAGCTTGAAGAGATGGCAGGATGATGTCTCTGCCCTCTGGTGGTAATCTCAGCCTCTAAGCAGTATGTATTATAATTGTAAGCACAGGAATGAACTTGGAATATAACTGTGAGAGGTGAGAAAAACAGTGGCCACGCATCACCACGTCCGATCGCGCAAAACAACTCACTCCCACAGGCCACGTGAAGCACAGCATCCGCGCGTTCGAATCCTTGTGTTCGATCCAGTTTGAGTGGTTCGGATCGGCATTCAAAACAGTGCAAGTGTACGGACGCTAAGGTTACTGTTGTGCGTGCGTAAACGGACATTTAGGGGGCCAAAATAAAGATGGTGGAGCTACCTGATATACAAATAAATGTTCTGTGTTTTTAAAGGGTACCGGCAGCCATAAATTACCTTAATCCTCCCCATCTACATTCGGTACAGGAATGAGGGAATAAAAGAGAACGTGAAAGGGGTACTGGTGTGTTGCACGTATTACTACTAGTACGTAACCATTATTACTATTATTTTTTTTTCGTGATAGTAATCATGTATATAGTACAGTATGAAAAGTTTATACGTAGTACAAGAATATCACAATATTGCATCTCATCTTGCGTGTATTTTTTTTCTCATTCCATATTCTATCGATGCTCAACCAAAGAAAACGTGGAATTCAGACAGATTCTTGCATGTGGAGTAAGAAATGTTATAGCACGTACAAATTACATGCTTTTAGAGACACAGAATACTATAAAAGATTTTGTAACACACGTAACGACTAACAAATCCAAGGACCAAGAAAACCATACCTCTAAATTACCTGGTCTGAGTTACATAACCAAATTAAATGAGGTTACAAATACACCTGCCTGACCTCATTCTGTACTGTGCTGTGTGGTATATTATCTTACTGTTAACAAGGTCAAAGGCAATCTGGGCCAAAATAAAGTATGAGATGACCTGTTGACAAAAATCAGATCGTAATTAGGTTTGGTGAAGATATAGGTGTGATTGTTATTGGGTTCAACTGTGTCAGCCAGGTGTGGGATGCTCAGGCAATTATTATTATTAGTAGTAGTAGTAGATCATCATCATCATCATTATTTTTATTATTATTATTATTACTATTATTACTACTACTACTACTATTGTTATTATTATCATCATTACAGGGAAAGCTAAACGATGGAATATTTTACACTCCTTCCCTCATCTTCCTGCACAAAACAATTACACCTGCAGTAATTTTAGCCTCACAACTAAGATTCGCTGAAGTTAGAACAGGGGACAGAGGAGAAGTCAACAGCCTCCTCGTCCATCCTGTAGTGTAGACCAAACCGGAGTTCCGACAGGGAATGATTGTGTTTATGTCTCTTGGTCAAAATTACCACACTTACCACTTTATTAGTCTAGATATTAATTTTAAGGAGTCTATTAGCGACATTTAATTACTCTTCAGTTTATAGGGAATGAGAGACAAAGTTAATATGCTCAACTAATTACCATGATTACTGTATCCTTATTCTCGTAAGAGATGGCCACAAACAAATCGCCTCCATGTCGCCCTCTCCCCTGACATTACGCTGCCCTTTCCCAAACTTACACACCCCTCTCTCATATACTGTACTGTTCGTTAATCATCAATATTTCGTAATATTTTCCTTTGCATAAATTTCAATCACATTTAAACTATATATGTGTACAGTTCAGGGCCCGTCCTCTCGTTGGTTGACTCTAACCAGCCACTCCTCGATGCCAAGCTTTCTCATTGCCCACTTAACCACCTCCCAAGGGACTGTCAAAGGCCATCTCCAAATCAACAAAGTACAGACCTCTTTTCTTTTATATACTGTACATAATTATATATAATTATTTTTCCTGGAGCTGTCGAAATATGAAAATGTCAAAAGTGGTCCCTTTGCCTGGCATAAGCCCAAACTACATTCATCAAAATTCACTCTTTCTTTAACTATACCCTCTAGAACTCTTTCCTTTACCTTGATTATCAGGTCCAGGGGTTTCATGCCTCTATAATTTCCTCTTTCCAGGGCATCACCTTTCTCCTTGTACACGTTTACAGTCACACTCTTCAGTAAGTCATCCGGGACAACACTCATTATCAAATTGTTCTTATCAAATCAGTAACTAACCCCACTCCTGTATCTCCTTAGGTTTTCAGCATTTCAGCAGTCAACCCAGAAACACCTGCTACCTTCCCCAACTGCACCCTGCCTATTGCCCAAATCACAGAACCAGAATCAAAGGCCAAGGGTCAAACACTGGATCCGCTGACTCCAAACCTTCCTTGCTCCAGTCAAACTCCTCATCAGCAACCGGTTATAATGCCCTCTCCAGGCGTCTTTCATATCCTAATTGCCCACCACTACCCTTCCTTCATCATTCTTCACACACTGCTCACCTACGATATCCCTTTTCTCCCACTTCATCTGACCTGCCACCTTATATAGCACATTCTTCCTTTCAACACTATTTAGGTTATCCAGTAAAATAAAATAAATGAATGAAATAAAAGACGTCACAGTAAAGAAGGGGTTGTCGCCTGTCATCATCATCATAACATCTCTATTCTGTTTACCTTTGTCACACGGGGGGGGGGGAGCTGAGGAGTGGGGGTGAGGATCTAAAGCATAAGCCCTTTGATCTCTTTCGGGACATGATCACAGGTGAAAGGAATCCAGGCTACATCATCCTTCTCACGTGTGGTTGGACCTACGAGGCTGTTCGCATCATTAATTTTAGCTGGTGGAATTGTCATATAACTGTGCCGAAAAAAGATCCCCGGTCCCGTTTTACGAAGGTATACGGGTAGGCCTAATTTGTGGTGGAAGGATGGACTTGAGAGGTAGATGAGGGAGGGGGGAGTGAGCTGGGGGGAGGGCAGTCAAATGGTGGGTGAAAGAGCGACTTGGAGGCGTCTTGTCTGTGGCGACACTTTGCGGGATTAGGGCGTCGGACAGATAGATAATTTGTTCCAGAATGAAATAAAAAGAACACTGAAAGAACAGCTTGCTCTATACTGATAATAAAGAGAACACACTGAAGGTATGAAGAATTTTGAAACGCTGAGTGAGAAATAAATGAAGTGAAAAAAAAAAATGCTCACTTAACCCTTTCAGTACAATGACGTCTGTTTTATTCTTGTTCCCTCCAGACCACTTTATACCCTTCAGGTGAGTTTTTTTTCGAACAGGTGAGCTTAGATATAGCCTTAATTAACACCATCACTTTTACACATGAACACAACCGTTGAATAAAGTCATCCATCAATATAGTATGTACAAGAGAAATTACATCACAGTGAAGGGATTGAACTGGCAGATAGTACCAAAAATCATCCCACACAATGACACGAGTATTACATATAGTTTTCTAATGCCTTCCACGTGATGGAAAAACGCGTGTTTAAAGTTGGTTAAATCCTGATGCTTATATTCAACAAGGAAAACCCTACAGAGTGAAAAGTGTGAAGTGTGTCAGTGGCGGTGGGCGAGACAGGCATCAGTGTGGGGGGCGACAAACTCGGTCACACTGCAGCATGACACTAACCCACATCATCAGTGCTGGTGGGTTTTTACGGGTGCTTTGAGATGCTTCAGGATTTGACGGTGGGATTTTGGCACCATGTTTGTTGTCTTTCTGGCTCTCTCTCTCTCTCTCTCTCTCTCTCTCTCACACACACACACACACACACACACACACACACATGTGTTTCTGGCGCGCCTCTCCGGTTCTGCTATAACACTGGGTATCGTCATTGGCATTCATGGGACATCAGCTGATGCTACTGCCACTGAAAGCCAACCAATGCAGCCAATGAACGTCAATACAGTCACTGAAACACGCAACGTGGACACTGAAACATGCAACGCGGACACTGAAAGATGTCAACGTGGACACTGAAAGATACCAACGTGGACACTGAAAGATACCAACGTGGACACTGAAAGATGTCAACGTGGACACTGAAAGATGTCAACGTGGACACTGAAAGATGTCAACGTGGACACTGAAAGATACCAACGTGGACACTGAAAGATGTCAACGTGGACACTGAAAGATACCAACGTGGACACTAAAAGATGCCAACGCGGATACGAAAGATACAAACGTGGACACTGAAAGATATCAATGTGGATACTGAAAGATGCCAACGAGGACACTGAAAGATGCCAAAGCAGAAACAGAATTATGCCAACTCCACCACTGAGAGATGTTAATATGCTCACCGAAAGATGTCAAGGTATCTGAGCAGTAATTAGAAGGTTGGGAATAGTCACCCTTAACGACAGGCTAAATGAGAGCAGCCTATTAGCACGACGGAAAACATGCAAGTTGACGGACAAGTGAAAGTTTGCCTGGGCAGGGTTGTCAGCATGGAGGCACGGTTTTTGAGAGCAGGGAGGACGAACCAAGATTATATTTCTTATTACACCCACATGTATAGCGCGAGGGTTGTGGATTTGGTTCAGTTTGTTTGTTCTTATTTCTATCTGTGTACTGGGAACTTTACAGAAAAACTATCATATCGAAAGTTTACCGAATTTGGAATAATGGTTTAGGACTATCTGGGGAACAAGAAAATTTTGGATATGAAAGGTCACACGTCATAGGTCAAGGTAAAGGTCAACTCAAATAGTTTTTAATTGGACTTAGACGAAGCTTGGTTTGCTTGGGGGCCAAGAACGACAGTCGTAATTCAATTTGGAGAACAATAGGCCAAAGGAAAAGAACACAGAGTCTTTTTATATGTGATTTAGACCAAACTTGGTTAAAGAGTTTACGCTCAAGTAAGGATGAAGTTATATTTAGAACAGAGGATCAAGGTTCAGGGTCACTATACTCCATTTCACCGAGTCTGGCACCATCAGTGATTTCCTCAACTCCTGTAGCACTGATAAGGCTCCTCAGTACTGGAGATACCTTTTTGTATTGCCTTTCATATTGTTCTCAAGGTAATAAGTAGCGGTTCACCTAGTGCCAATGAAGTCCATGAACACTACAGGCGTTGAGGACATCACTGATGGTGTCAACCCTGGTGAAATGGAGTATAGGCACGGTCAACTTAGGCACTTTTCATCCAGTGGAAACCAAACTTGGAGGAAGGGTTGAGGGTCAGGTAAGGATGAAAATATTTGACTAAGAATAATTCGGTCAACAGGGTGATGGAGTTGCACTATCTGTTATACTCTTTTTACTTTAACTTGACCCAAAACTGCGGTCTCTCAATCTTGAATACTGATATGCAGAAAGAATTAGCACCAAAATATGATGCTAGTTACGAAGCGGTGCTGTGGAAGTGTAGTGTTGTAGCCTTGTCCTTTAGGGCATGCATAACCTATAAAAGGTCGAAAACCTGGCCCAAATTAGAGTTAACAGAGTATAGTACTGAGGCGAGGGAGGGCAGAAAACGCATCTACTGAAACAATATTCATGCATACGGGCAGCACAAGAACATGTAGGGTTATCATGAACATACTTTGCGAACAACACCCTCCTTCGGCAGGAAATGAGTATAGAGAAAGTATGAGAGCAAGGGTTGCTCTTAACAGCCTCAAATTGCTGCCTCAGGTATAAAGATGAGGCTCTGTGTAGTTAAGGTCCACAAGAATGAGATCAGACGAAAGGTTACAAGTACTCAAGATATCAATGAAAGCATGTCGAGAATGATCCACATCTTGGCTGGTCATCACTAGGAAAGAGGCCACTGATGGGGACACTTGTGCTTATTTTTCCGGGGACTCTGAGGCATGATAAACGACTGTCATGTTGAAAAATTAAAAGGGATTACGTGATGTGTAATACCATATACTTTAGTGCCCATCGTTAAAGGGAAATGGTTAAGGTTGTTATTACAGAAACACTGAGGAAGGTCAGAAAAAGAGGACGGCCAGGAGCTGAGGTCCCGTGATGAAATAGGAGCCCAAGCCCTCCCTCTCCCAAACTTTCCACAAACTTCGGATACTGCCCTGTTCGACTGGTGCTATAGTGCCCTCCCTGCAGTATGAGCATGGCAAAGATATACGGTAATTCAGAACTTTCTAAAACAACAATAACAGGAAAGCAAGGACGCAACACACTTAAATGGCTTGTTATTGTGCTGTTAATAACATAATTTCTGGGGCACGATTCTAAACACACACATGCACACACACACACACACAAAGAGAGAGAGAGAGAGAGAGAGAGAGAGAGAGACAATAAACCACAGACAGACAGAACAATTGGACAGACTGAAAGACATTCTCTCACTCTCTCTCTTTCCCCCCTCTCACACACACACACACACACACACAGTACTGCAGGGGAATGTAGGCCACAAGACTGCTATGTTTGGCCTTCCGTCGAGGTATTATTCAACAAGGCTAAGACGAGAAAAACCTCACCCCAGAGCAGAAGGCATGGGCGGGGGAGCTGGGGAGGTTGTGGGGAGAGGGAGGTGTGGGAGGGGTAAGGGGTGGGGAGTGGGAGGAGGTAGGAGGGGGAGAAAGTGGGAGGTTTGGAAGATCATGGAAAAGGAAGAGGGGGAGCGAGGAAGTTATGCGCAGAGAGGGGGTAAAGTGTGTGTGTGTGTGTGTATGTGTGTGTGTGTGTGTGTGTGTGTGTGTGTGTGTGTGAGAGAGAGAGAGAGGGGGGGGCAGAAGGGGAGGTTCTGAAGACATGGGGAGTAGGGAGAGGGGAGAGGAAGTGGAGGGGGAGGGGATGGATGAAGGAGAGTGGGAAATGGATAGAGGTGGGGAGGGAGGATGGATAGAAGGGGGAGAGTAGGGAGGAGGAGAAAGACAAGTAGAGAGGGATGGGGATGAGTAGAGGAGGGATGGAATGGGAAAGGATGAGGAGGGAGAACGAAAGTGGGACAGATAAGAGAAGGATAGGAGGAAGAGAGAGAGAGAGGGGAGGGATGAGGATGAACGGAGAGGACAGGAGGGATGTATAAAGGGAGAAAGATGGAGAAGGAAAGGGAGGGGGGAGACGCGGGGAGAGAAGAGCAGTGATTTTGAAGGGGAGGGGGAGGTAGTGGGGAGGAGGGGGGGAGGGGGATTGGAGGGTACGATGGGGAAGAAGGATGTAGCAGTGAAAACCTTGCCCTCTTTTCGCTAACTTCATCGCTAACAAAACTCTCTTATACTGCTGCACGAGAGAGAGAGAGAGAGAGAGAGAGAGAGAGAGAGAGAGAGAGAGAGAGAGAGAGAGAGAGAAAGAAACTGCCTACATGCAAAGGTCCCCTAAATTCCTCATTGGCATTCTTTAAGTGCCTCGTAAACAGACTCTCATTCCGGCACATATTTCCAGGCTAGGGCAGGACGAAGGGTCTTAGTGCAGTGTTTTCGACGGCAAAGGAGCCTTCGTAGCACCCTTTTCATCGCGATTATAGCGATTTATTATGCATGTTACACCTTTATATTGTTACTTATATATTTCCAGTATTGATAAGTAATGTGGAGAAGGATTAAAAGGTGTACCCGTAGTGTAATACGCAAAATAAATCGCTCATGACGAGGTGTTACATCTCTCAAAAGTTGAAAGTATGGCCCTGGAATAATAACATGGAGGCGATTTGTTTGTGGCCACCCCTTACGCAATTACGGTGTCTGGCAATACATAGATAATTTCTCAACAACAGACCATGGCCCGTACTCTCGTCGGGTAAAGAAGCTCCCTAGCACCTCGTCCTTAGCGATTCATTTTTGGATATGGCAGGTTAATATTCCTTTCGTACTTAATTACGCAGAATATGGCGATGTTTGAAGGATTGACAGCATAAAACAGCCAGATGTAATAAGCAAAATAAATCGGTTAGGAGAAGGTGTTGAGGATATGGCGATGTTTGAAGGATTTACAGAATAAGAGTCAGGTGTAATGAGCAAAATAAATCGCTTAGGAAATGGTGTTAAGGATCTGGCGATGTTTGAAGGATTAACAGCATAAGACAGTAAGGTATAATAAGCAAAATAAATCGCTTAGGAGGTGTTAGGGAGCTTCCTTTACACGAAAATACGGATCAAGGAGACAATTTTTACTGAAGTATTTCGCACCAGGACTAGCGGACGTGCTTAGAAATTTAGAACGGGATAAAAGACGGGAAGGTGTACTAAGCAAAATAAATCGCTCAGGAAAAGGTGTTAGGGAGCTTCCTTACCCGAAGAGAATATGGGAGAAGGAGAAAATTTTACCTAAGTTATTAATACCAAGGCTAGGGAAAAAAAAAAAAAAAAAAAAAAACATGAAAAAGGAAGAAACACACACACACACACATACACACACACTGGGATCTCACCACCCGTGTAATAGTAAAGTTTTTCCTCTGCACATAATTTTTCACCTCCATTTCTGATCTGACGCCAATTCGGGATACAAAACACACACAAACAGCCAGCCAGCCAACCTCACAACTGAAAACATTACCACTCCTCTCGCTTCGCAACGCGGGCGGTAATGAACAGTTTTTGACATGCTGATGCTATGGTTCTCGGTGAAGTAACTAAAATAAATAAATAAATACATTGACTATCCTCGAATATCCATCCTACTGTAAAGGCGAAAATAAGTTGTACAGAAATAGCCGACGTTATAATTATTAGTTATGACTTGGAAAACTAAATAAAACGAGAGAGAGAGAGAGAGAGAGAGAGAGAGAGAGAGAGAGAGATGGTTGCTTACATTCGTAGCCAATGATACTGCACAGCTTACCTGAAAGAAAAAAAAGATATTATACTAAACTGCATTACTTAATTACACGTAAATTATATAACTAAAGATCACACACACACACAAATGACAGACAGACAGAAATACACATACACACACACACACAGAAATGACAGACAGACAGAAAGAAACACACACACACACACACAAATTGAAACAAAGAAAACAAAATATATACTTCAAGCCATTATTTTATTACACGTGAATTATATAACTAAAAAAAATTATAAATTCCTTAAATAAAACACCTAACATTTTATAATTCCAACTTTTTAATGATACTCTAATTATACAACTCTTATCTGCTAAAATATTAATGACCAACAAAATAATCAATAACTACGGTGATTCTTAGGAATTGGGGTGAAGAGTAAAGAGGTCAGGAATGGTAGTCTCTCTCTCTCTCTCATGTCTGCCTCTGGGTATAAGCATCACAGCCCGTTCTCAAGGTCTAGTAGTCCTACGAACCATACACCTCCACATGTCACCACTCTGGCACTAACACCCACCGTCAATGTTCGATATCACCTGATGGAACTGGGCTACACAGTTTTAATTACAAGTCGTGGTTACATATGAAAGAGTGGGGTGTGAGCTGGGAGCAGGGCAGTAAAATGGCGGGGGACAGGGCGACATGGAGACGATTTGTCTGTGGCCACCCCTTACGAGATTAAGGCGTCTGGCAATAGATAGATAGACAGTTACATGAAATCAGATGAGCTTAAGTTATGATGTAGGAATTAGCCTCTTTCGTTACTATAGTGCTTTCACCTTAACTTGGCAAGATTTCAGTCCTTTGGCAGCTTATTTTTTACCTCAGTAGCAGAATAAGATGATCCTGTGGCTGTAAATCAAGTGTTTTTAAAGTAGTGTCTCAATACTCCCAAGGGATACTGAAGTGGGGTCTTAGGGATATCTAGAAAGGTAGCCAGAGAGAGAGAGAGAGAGAGAGAGAGAGAGAGAGAGAGAGAGAGAGAGAGAGAGAGAGACGCAAAATACCACTCACATGGTTGAGGTACTGACACTGCCTCTGTAGAGAATATTCATAACAACATCAAAACTGCAAGAAAGACAAAATAAAAATGCCAAGTGCGATACAAAGACACTAGACAATACGGTTCAAATTATCGCTCTTGGCTAGCTGGGTTAGTTAGTGAAATGGCGGGGGACAGGGCGACATGGAGGCGATTTGTTTGTGGCCACCCCTTGCGGGATTAAGGCGTTTGGCAACAGATAGACAGACAGATAGATATGTTAGCTGGGCGATTTTTGGAAAGAAATGTTTCACTGTGCCACTTTTACTCTACGCTGGCCCAGATTTTCGCCCTTTTGCAACTTATTTCACGCAGGTCAATGGCAGAAAAATACACTGCTGCAGCTCTAGGTCTTTCTCATGGGACTTTTTGGCAACTAGCACCATATTCTAGTTGTAGTTTATTGTTGGAGTTCAGATTTCAAGATGGGAAGATGTGTTTTAGGCCAAGTTAGCGTTAAAACTGTACAGCTTCCACTTAACCAAAATAATGTATATCCTCCAAGCTGATGGTCGGCAGTAACTACATCATCATCATCATCATCATCAGTAACTTTACATCATCACCATCAGTAACTTTGTAGTTACTTAAAATAATAAACATGGAGACTTTGCTGGAGATACGGTGATCAGTAAAGTTGTTGACTAAAAAGAATACCATGAATATAAACTCGGCAGGATTAACCAGGTGTGTGTGTGTGTGTGTGTGTGTGTGTGTGTGTGTGTGTGTGTAATAATAACAACAACAACAACAATAATAATACTAATAATGTAATAAAAATATATATAATAACAATTTTAACTTTTTCATAATTTGGCAGCCTCTGGACTGGAAACGTACAAGTAGGAGATAGTCCTTAGAAGTGCTAGTATATTACTTGAACTGATAAATGCGTGTCTTAGCTGGAATAGATGATGTGAAATGGCACTGATTCTTACTGCTGTGTGTGTGTGTGTGTGTGTGTGTGTGTGTGTGTGTTTTTCACGTGACCCCTCCACTCTTCCACTCACCCCATCCACCCATTCACTCAACCCATCCAATCCACCAATCTACTCACACCATCCACCTATTCACTCCCCTCATCCACCTATCCATCCACCCCATCCAACTATCCACTCACCCCATCCACCCCTCAACACCTCACTCATCCAAGAACCTCATGACGTGTGGCAAATCTCTGTACACCGCGGACCCAAGTTTCAGATATCCCTCGACATACTTGAATTTAATTCTGATTTATCATTTAAGAGTGGCTCGAAATCGGGGTTCCCAAATGGCGGAAGGGGGATTCTCCTGAGGAAAATTGGGACATGGGGGAGGGGGATTCTTCTCTGGGGGGAAATTTGGACATTCCGGAGGGGATTAAAAAAAAAAAAAAAAAAAAAAAAAAGCCAAAGCCGCCGTCTTCATGTCATACTGGTTATTGATCTGAATTGGCGAATCGGTAGAGAGGCGGCAAGCAGCCTTAATGAACCCACGATCAAATCCCGACTGGGGCAGGGAAGAGTTTAAGGATTTGAATTTCATAAAAGCAGACTTTACTGTTCTACCAGACGGGCAGCCAACATGTAAAAATACCCCCGCTAATACCAGTACACCAGTCCTGTCTGAGACAGCCCTATCATGTATTCAGTATCAACGGTGGGTGTTAGCGCCGAAGTGGTGATATGTGGTGGTGTGTAAGAAGACTATACTGGGCCTTGGGACAGGCCCTGAAGCCTTTGCCCAGAGTCGGACACACACACACACACACACACACAAAATTACTGTGATTTTTAAAATGTAAGGTAGGAAGTTTGGTCCACAAAAAAAAAAAAAAAAAAAAAAAAAAAAGTACATCAGTAAAAAAACTAAAATTTTTACATAGTACCGCTCTTAGGTTAAAAAGGTACTGCTAAATGGAGGCGAATAACTCTAGAATCTTGCAATTTAAAAGAACTCGGGAGGTGGGGGGGGTTCTCTTTTTGTGAGTGGGGAAGGGGGAAAAGGATCATCAAAGGTTCTCTGGTAAATGTGGGGAATGACTGGGAAAAGTTTGGGAATGTCTGGTCTAAAGGCAAGCTTGAAAATTAATAGGAATAGGAAAGCGATGTTAAACATGTTCAGTTTCTTTCAATAAAAACAGACGAAGAACCAGAATGTGCTGAAGAATACGTATACAGTACCTGGGGCAGACAGTTGCAGCTCACGACCACGGAATTATGGGAAGAATATGACAGCGATGGATGGCTTTTGGTAAACTATGAAGTACCTACATGAGGGATTTGAGACTGCCTATAGGTCAAAAGAGAAGGTTCCATAATCAGTATATCCTTCTTGCTCTAATTTATGAATAGCAAGCGTGGAGTTCAACAATACCCTTTGAACGCAGAAATGGAGAGAGAAAAACAGCTTCCTGGGTAAGGGAACGGGCAAAAGCAAAGGATATACTAAATACATAAAAAAAAAATAAATAAATAAAAATAATGGATCATAGCACGTCATCCTTCGTAGAACGGATAACAGATAGCCAGAGCAACTGTGTGGTAACCCAGAAGATGGAATGAGAGAAAAAGGCAGACAAAAAACATGATGGAGTAACGAAATTTGCTAGAGCTGAGTGAAACAAAGTCTATCCGTCAGAATGAAAGTAGATGACATAAGCCTTCGTCCTGCAGTGGACTGACTTAGGTTGGTTGTTGTTGTTGTTGTTGTTTAGAGATTTCCTGCACCTTTAGTGCAGGCCTGGCCATACATTAGCCCGGTCAGTGGGGTATGGTTGGTGTCTGTCGGTCATATATATATATATATATATATATATATATATATATATATATATATATATATATATATATATATATATATATACCCTGCATATACTGTATACAGTATTGGTCACCCCGAGAAGTGATGGCAGATGGAAGCGTATCCAGAAGTTTTCGCAGATATGGATATATTCCTCTTAATATCAGATAAAAATGAAGCTTACTGTGTAATTATATTGGAAAATAATCAACAAAGGCTAAAATACATACTCATTTCAAATTTGAAAGAAACAGTAAATTAATTACAACACAGCGAAATCATCAAATGGAACTACTTGAAATTTCAGATGTATAGCACAGGGGCAGTCAGGGTTAATTTGCGGAGTTTTAATCAATCATGGTATTAAATAATAATTCATCAACAGTGTAACACGGAAAAGCTTACTACATAATCTATCTATTAAAATAAATAATTGATATTAAAGAAATCCTTGCTGTTCAATTATTATATTTCCGTTTACGGAGTCTCTATGACAGCGGAAGACGGGTAAACTGAGTAAGGTGGTTGTTAGAACTACCATCCTCAAATACGAACTAGGAAGATCTGTTGCCCAGAGACAGGCAGTTATTGCAAGACGTATGACCAGTATTTATGTAAGAGAAATATCTTAAAGACCTACCGTAAGCACGAGGACGATACATCGGTGGATAAAGAATCATGAAGACAGAAACTGAGACTTAAAAGTGCCGAGAATCGGAGCTCCTCGTTGCAACACAAGGCAGCTAGACGAAATGATAATTGTAGCTGTTCAAGAAGAACCTTTAACAAATGCAGCTGTCATCAAGCAAATGACAGGGCTACAGGCTGACATTCAAACAATACGAAACAGACTGGATGAAGCTGGCATTCACCACAACACCTGCAACCAAACCAAGGCGTCAGCAACACAGACGAAAGAGTAGGATTTGCTCTCTTGTATTCGGCAATGAATCAGCCATTATGGGATGTGGTCATATTTTGTGGGGGAAAAAAAAAAAAAATCATCTGATGGGCAACTTCGGTGTTGGCGACATGGGTAGGCTACCATTCTAATAAGCTCTTAGCGCAGAAAACATAAGCTGTGGTCCAACTTAACAGGTCAAAGATAATCTGTTCACGCGTTATATCTGCATTTATTTTGGATATGATATATTTTGTCCGTATTAACTTATTTTTGGTAATAAAAATGTAAAGGCTTTGTAATTTTTATATAACAAAAAAGCTTGGTTTTCCATTCCTAGATACACTCTGCATGATTAGTTACAAGGATTTTTCCCCGCTGGACACTTCTTCATTAGTAATTAGACTGTGCTTCTTGTTATCATGTCTGAATCATCCAGCCTTCATAACAAGCTTTCTTGAGTATGTCATGGTACATCCTTAAGTAAAAGCTTATTGAAATATACTAGGTTTCAACATCATCGTTAGGCTCCAACCTATTGACAAAGCATAGTCGGTCTTTTAACCAGACGATATTTTTTTCTCCCAATTATTGCTAGTTGCATTGTTATAGTTTGAGTAGATTTATATTCTGTTTTAAGGTATGAAGATCAGAACATCCGCAAATCAAGATACAGTGGCAGAATAACATCAGCCTTGTGGGAAAGGATGGTTGCCAGCTGCCCAGGAAAACTCGAGAGAAAGACTGAACAGTTCTC
The DNA here is from genome assembly GCF_032717465.1 of Coenobita brevimanus. Classification (NCBI taxonomy): domain Eukaryota; kingdom Metazoa; phylum Arthropoda; class Malacostraca; order Decapoda; family Coenobitidae; genus Coenobita; species Coenobita brevimanus. The sequence continues at coordinate 5,856,119 of NC_137061.1, read as the reverse complement.
AATATGTGAAAATTCTAGAAGTGTTACCCACTGGTTGAACTATGCTATATATGCCCACCTCTACTGGAGAGGGCTTACTATGCACGCAGCTTTACTGTAAAAGGCTCACTTCGCCACCCCCCCACCCCTCCTTCCCACCCATACACTAAACCATTTCGAACTTGGCTGGAAGGATTAAGGTAACAATAATTGTAATATTCACTGAGGAGAAAATGTGGGAGAAATGTCCAGGTGTTGTGTAATTATATCCTTACTACCAAAGCATTTTTTTTTCCTTTGCTACACGGGTGCAGCCTTTCCGTAATTCCTACTGAAATTAGGCTTTCCCAGATTGCTTGTTATGCGCCATATATTACCGCAGATGATGAGCATTTTTTTAAATTTACCCATGAAATATGTATCGACTTGTTTGTATCACACATCGCTTGTCATCCCGACGAATTACCATCAAGAGCAAAACTTACCGTACCGCCAAACTCCAAACGGACATCTTACTTTTGGACTCATTTCAAGTTCTGTAGGATAATTCCCATTAAGTTAGGATGGGTTAGGTTTGAATAGGTTGTTAAGATAGATGAAGTTAGGACTAAGTATTCGGGGTCTCTCTAGGTTAGGTTAAACGGCAATCCTGGGTGGTGAAACTCAGGGAGGTCTAAGGCAGTGATTCCAACTACATAGGTTCCGCAGACCATCAGGGGTTCCGCAAGAAAAATGAAATCAATGTCTAAAAATATATAAACTGAAATATAGTTTTAATAAAAGTATCACGCTCAGAACCAATAAAATACTCGTTATTAACCGTACCATATATATATATATATATATATATATATATATATATATATATATATATATATATATATATACACACACACTGTAGGTAGAGGTTCCCTGGGATATGACAAATTGTTTCAAGGGTCCCTCCAAGGTGTAAAGCTTGGGAATTCACTGGTCTAGGGGACGAAACACTCAGGATAATTTAGGGAATGAGACCGTCGGTAATCAAAGCGTCCAACAGCAAACACCTGGCAAAAGCAAACTGGCGGCTTCCTAAGTATCTCAAAGTAGGATTATTTTGGCAAATGTGTAGAAAACCGTAACACCGGATTCCCAAGAAATAATAATGTATAAATTCGTTGCACATTTTTTTTACCTGTGAAAGAAACAACACATGAAAGTTGACAGAACTGTGCAACGAATTACATATTTTGGAGTGTTATGGTTTTGTAAACAATATCCTTTTGGTTTTCCACTGCACTTTTTGCAGTCTAAAATAACCTGATAACTATGTTGGATACTGTAATAAATTTACTTACTTGAATTCGTGGCACTGTAAGAAGAGTTGGAATGGCCGCGCCCGTTTGGAGGGGTTAGCATTCACTGAAGTTCGAGGCATTGCCCGCGCCCGTTTGGAGGGGTTAGATTCAGCCATCATGAATCCCCTCACTATTCGTACTAGGGTGGTCACACGGGCATATTTTCAAGCAATAACAACCGCAAGGGCACTAGTACTGAGTTCACTAGCAAGAACAATGAGCCTTTGAGAGGTGCTCCTCGCACACGTCGCAGCATAAAAACAAATGAACATCGCTATGCGAAGGAGAGATTGTCTTTCCGCACTGTCCTACCTTCGCGATCGACCACTGCAGCAACACTGAATATAAAGAGTGACGATGCTGCAGCATGTTATTCTGGCTATGTTAATGGGTTCACATGTTGGTCCCAGTGACTTCTGAACGTGATGTAAAGCCATGCTCGCGTTTGAAGGTAAACAAAAGGGTGTGAAACCTTCATCAATCCAACATTTACGGGATACTGCCCTAGTGCTTTTAAAATTACCTGGACATTTTTTCCTTATTATTAATACAGCATATAATATGAAAATTAGCATTACAGCTTATCTGTATTAACACTGGTAAGACCCCGAATATTTTTGTCTTTCGGCTCGAGATGGACTAGCTTGTTTGCAAATCTTTCCAGTAACTTTCAAATGTTCATATATCGAGCAAAACAGCAATTCTGGCAGAAAGAATTATTCGAAAATTTCCCGTGTCACTGCGGCTTCATCCAGAAGTCCACCTCAGGTTAGGATTTTCTTATATTAGGTTTGGTTAGTTTGGCAGTTAATGTTAGGCTTGGTTTGGTTTGCCTGGGTTAGTGCTAAAAAAAAAAAAAAAAAAAAACTAGAAGGGTAATAATCTAGGGCGCGTTTTTGTGAGGCCTGAGGCTCAAGCCTGGCTTCGCTCTTTGGCTTAAGCCAAAGTGGCCCCGCAAAAACAGTACTCGAGCCGTACTGACGAATGTAAACAAACACCCCGGTCAGCTGATGACGCAAAGCAGCATGGCAGATATTGGAGAATCAGATATTTTCGATCTAAGCAGTAGTTCTTCCCTCCAGATGGGAACTTTTCCGTTGTTTGCAGAGACACAAGAGTCTGAGACCGTTGTGTCCACTCTTGTAGAGGAATACATGAGCCAGGTCACTGCGTTGTCGTCTTTAATGGCAACAGGCACTAGGTACAAAAAGCGATCAATTTTTACACGTTGCCCTCATCCGATTTTTTCATCCAACCTGAGTGTTTCCTGTTGTTTTTGGTGTGATTCGATCGATTTTGACCTTCGTTTCTATCGCAAGTCGCTAGTTTTTGTTGAACGCCACTAGCGACTTACGGTGGAAAGGACCGGTCAAAATCAACAAAAATCACACCAAAAACAACAGAAAACACTTAGGTTGGATGCCTGTTATCATGTGAAACGTATTTTTTTGCGGTTCTTCCCCCTCCCCCCAAGAATACTGGGGGACCTGTGGGAAACAGGGGTTTTGGGTGGGGGAAAAACGCAAAAGCGAGTGATTTCCAACTGGAACTGTTATCAAAATCAAACGAAAAACACTAAAATCCTTCGGAAGAAAATAATTTTAAGCTTCTTAGGGAGTTTGTGTTTCCTAACTTTGGGGCTTCGCCCCCCAGACCCCCCAACCCTGGCCGTGCTTCCTAACTGGGAGGCTTCGCCCCCCAGACCCCCCCATGACATTAACCAAACCTCATCTAACCTAACCTAACCGGGTGTAAATAAGAAATAATGCATTTACCTAGCAGTTTACAGTTCCTCGTCTGCATCTGAAGAGTCGTCTGTAGCTGTAACGGCAACTGGTGACGGGCGACATGCAACACTTTCTGATCCTCACGTAAAATGAGACTTTTGCCTTGATTTAGGTACTTTGTTTCTCTTGAAGGTAAAACACCATGCAATCGCACAAAGGCTACAGTTTTATCTTCTTGCTGGTAGAACTGTGAAATAGTATTGAAGTAATAAATTATGCAGGCTTCCCAGTCCATGGTTGGAGACGAAATGAGTTTCAAATCTTGCGGGCCCTAGCGCGGGGCATTTGAAATTCTACTTTGTGATTGGCTGATTCATGTGCCACGCATGCGCTTTATCCACCCACACACACAACACGCACCAACGAACACACGCAACTGGCCGACCATGGCAGGGAAAATTTCTCTCCCATAGAAAATAATAATTGGCGGAAGTAAATCGCGTTTAACTCGTTTATTATCAATTTGCGAGAGAAATGTCATAGAAGAAAAGATTCTTAGAATGACCAATTCTAATGCAAATGTTAACGAAAAGTAAAAAATCGGATGAGGGCAACGTGTAAAATTTGACCCAAAAAGCAGCTGTGTTAACCACTGAAAAGATGAAGGGCATTATATAAGGAAAGCTTTAAACTTACAAACTTGGGGTGCTTGTTGAGAACCCTAGGAACAAGGTACTCTCAGTGACAGTGTATGGGAAAGTAGACAGAACTCTTATTGATATTATGGTGTAGTGGTAGCAAGCTTAATAATGCTGGAGACAACACATTTGTGACCATCATGTTTGTAATGTGGTCAAAAAGTTATGTTGTTGATGGTAGGAAACAACTGGAATCATGGACTGGCTAGGTTTTGATATTCGTAAGATCTAACACATATCAAAAGTTTGGTGAGTAAAAGTCTGATAATAGGTTATTGCTTCATTTTGGCAGCGCCAGTAAATTTACAGGCATTGTTTTACTATTAAGGAAAATCAAACTTCCATAATTGTCTGAGGCAGATTGTATAAGGTGAACATACCCCAACACAAGTATCTCCACATTTTTACCTCCCACTTCCCATCTACACATTGAAAAATATATATATATGATTGTACTACTGGTTAGATCATGTCAGGAGTAAGAGTTTAAGGCGGTTTTTGATTGTCTGTTTGTGACTAGGTAGCTGAGAAGAGGCTTCATAGGCCAATAGTTTTCTTGGCAGCAGGTAATGAGTTTGTCAAATATTTTGGTAAGGACGATGATGAGCCTAGGCAGCTGACTAGATGTTGGTTGGATAAAATTTGAATGTAGGATCATCCAGACAAGAGTTTGGCATGCCTTATTCAGTTTGGTAGAAGATGAGCTGACTTCATCATGCAGATGTTGCGCCTGCCAGATTTATATATATATTTTTATATCTGTTTTTTTCTTTTTGGTGCAGATGATTGGCCATTTAAGTATTAAGTTGGCCAACAAGCTGTATGAGTGCATGTCTGGTTCATTCAGGTGTGCATGCAACAGGCAGCACTCCCTGTATGTTGCATGGACTGTACCTGCATTATGAACTCTTTATCAGTGCATACTTTTAGGGGAAAGGAATTATCAAGATGATATTCATTTGTGATAACAACGTATTGAATGTGTGGGGAATTTCTGCCATAGGGTCACATTGCCTTGTGATTATTGGGTATCTGGTAGTGCTCATTTCGGACAATTTTTAGATTCGCACAACCAGAGATTCTTAGAAACATAAGTTTACCGAATAAGTTCTGGGCCAATATAGACCATTTTTCATTCTATGCACTTTGCTCGCAAATGAATAATACTTGTATTAGGTTGAGTTGGGTTGGGTTAGGTTAGGTTAGGTGGTTAGGTTACATTAGGTTGTGTTGTGTTAGGGTAAGTAGTAGGCCCACAGTACATATTTTTTCATCAAACCTGACTGTTTCCTATGGTTTTGGGTGTGATTCTGTACAATTTGACCTTTATTTCTAAAATGAAATAGTGGATTCTAAGGTGATTGCAAAAATATTCATTCCTTTGAAACCATTGATTGGCAATAGATTTGAAGGGCAAAATTAAATGAATCACACCAAAAACCATTGGAAACACTCAGATTTGATGCAAAGATCAGTGGTTATGTGAAACTAAAAATTGACCCTCATTTCCATTCAGGTGTTCCCTTCAGTGAGCTACTTTGCTGTTAGGTCAATGTGTCCCCCCATCCCCTCAAAAAAAAATTTATATATATTAAGAATATATCAAAACCATACTTTATAATTACATTATGTTCCTTTGGGTTGGTGCAGAGAATCACATGGAAAGCAGAAAGGCTTCAGTGATCACCTGGATCAGAAAGAAGATCTTGATTTCTTCAGAAATATGCGAGTCACCAAGGAAACCTTTACTCTTCTCCTTTATTTTGTACAGGAGCAGTACAGACCAGTGTTCAGTGGAGGGACTCCACCTGTTCATTAAAATGTTCTCTCCATCTGTTCACTTTTTCTCCCTTCTCCACTAGTAATCTACCATTTTTATCTTTCACACCCCAACTAACTTCGTTGACACCCTGTGTAGCTCTCTTTACCCCTTTCCAGAACATTTTCTTACATTCCCTCCACTTTGCACTCAAATTCCTCCCAAATTCCTCATCCACTCTCTTACTTATCTTTTCACCTCTCTCCTCCTCTCTACATATAACTCTCTCGTCCTCCTCTCAGCTTCTTCGACGCCCCTGTTCCTCATCCACTCATTATATGCTTTCATCTGCAAGAAAATAATTCATTGGCATTAAAAGTGTTCTTAGAACTGTATGAAAAAAAAAAAGGAGATGCATGGATAAAAAATATTCAGGAATATGTGAAGGAAATCAGCATAAGAAATACTAACCAACTGGACAGTTTAAAAAAGGATGAAATAAAGAAGAAGGTAAATGAATACGAAAAAGAAGAAAATGTTGGAGAGAAGAACTGACAAACAAATCCTCAATTATATTTTATAGAGAAAAAATTAAACATTAAGGAAGAAAAACTTTATGAAAACACACAGGGTTCTCTACTGCTGCACAGATGTTGCTCGAACAGTTTAACCCGCCCCGTCCCGTCGACGTATGGGTACATTGCAATGATTTGCATTTGCCAGTCCCGGCGACGTACCGGTATGTTGTGCAATTGCAAGGTCCCTAATTTGCACAATTTTCAATTTTTGCGCGTGATTTTTCATATGTATACACGGGACACTTTCCTCTATTCCTCTACAAGATGCCAAGCAGGGACAATGCCTTACACTGCATAACCTCCCCCCTCCCCCCTCACGCCATTGTCTCGGCAATTCACCTGTTACCAGTGACCTGGCCAATAAAGATATTCAGGGCCAGAGTGATTCCCCAATCGATGACAATGTGGAGGACAAGGTTTACATAGCATTAGAGGAAGAAACAGTCAGAAATGATCATCAGGTAATGTGGGAAAAAAAGGTCATGAATGGTGATTAGTTAGTGAGTGAAACAATGCATATAATGCCTATATTACTGTTTGAAAACCAATATACTCTCATACTACATATAAATTCGTACCAAGTAAATAAATAAATACCGTTTATGAGTGGATAAAATAGTTACCCTCCCATAGAACTCGTTTTCTTTGGTGCCAGCATGTTAGAAAACCCAGTCAGGTAAGGAGGAACTCCTAACTGGATTGAGTATTTTAAACCTCACGTGAGCGATTTCTCTATGAATTTTCAATGTTTCTCACCAAAAGCAGAGGTTTTAGCCAAAAAAAAAAAAAATCGAAAATACAGTACCTCGGGACCGGGGGATGTCGGAGGTGCGGAAAACCTTGGGACGTGACGGGTTAAAATTAAACTGGAGAGCAAGGTTTACTGGTGGAAATACGTATTGTGAATTATGTAACAAAACAAGAAGAAACTCTTGAACAATTCTTTAAAAATTGTAATGCATTAAAAGATATAAGAACTAAATATGAGGTAGAAGAAGGCAATTTGGGGGAGGCGGTGGCTGAATCGGTAGAGAGGCGCCCTGCAGTCCTGATGGACCCAGGTTCGAATCCCGGCTGGGGCAGGGAACAGTTTAAGGATTTGAATTTCATTAAAAAAAGCAGACTTTCCTGATCCACCAGATGACCCGCCGACACGTCGTAAAAATACCCCCGCTAATACCAATACACCAGTCCTGTATGAGACAGCCCTAGCATGTATTCAATATGGACGGCGGGTGTTAGCGCCGAAGTGGTGACATGTGGAGGTGTAGGAGGACTACTGGGCCTTGGGATAGGCTACTGCCCCCGAGATATAGGCCCTGTAGCCTTTGCCCAGAGTCGGACACATAAAAAAAAAAAAAAAAAAAATGTAGAGAACATACTGTTATTAACATATGCAAAAGAAGATGCAGATAAAAAATTCTACCACTACAAGAAATACCTCTGTGAAGTCTGGAACACTAGAAAATGTATTTAAAAAAAAAACAACAACAACGAACAGCCCAGTGCTGACTCAAAAGCAATACTGAGTGAACACCATCTGATCTGATCTGCACCACAAACGAGGTGTCCAGTTCACACTAGCTACGCATGTTCTTCTCTCACGTGCATCAACTGTAAATTCTAGCATATCTGTATATCAAAATCAATCGGTGCAAGCCACATACTCGCAGCATATTGGAAAAAAAAGTGAGAACAGCACATACAACACAATGGAAGACGCCATCTTTGTTTACATATGGCGTCACACTCCCGGGCTCGAGCTACCTCAAGCCAGCTCCAGAGGTAGATCGACTTGGCTCGAGTCTGGCTCAAGCGCGGCTCGAGTCCAGCTTGAGCTGGGGCAACGCAAAAACGGGAATGGACGTTTGGCTTAAGTCTGGCTTGAGCCAGGCTCGAGCCTGGGCCTCACAAACCAACATCATTGCCCTCCAAGCCTCGTCTCACATCCCACACTGCTGCCAACCAAATGTAAGGACCGAACTGAAATTTAACAAAGAAATCACTGGTCTGGCCAAGATTCGATATCAGACCCTCGCGTTTCATAGGTGCTCATGTTGCCACTGAGCCAAAGAGAGGATCCTCGCTTTGCGTCTAGGCAACATGGGCTTTTATATACCCCATTACAAGACTGCGTGCTTCACTGAATTTCTCCATGTCATTTGAAATCATCCATACCTCTCTCATGGTTGACAACTGTATATCCCATTTCACTAGCCTTCGTTCTCAGTTCATTTACCTTAGCTGATAGTGCATCTGTTGTTGCAGCTTTTTGGTTTATTTCGCGTAATTAATTCTAACTTTTTTTTCCCCTTCTGTTTGCGTGGCTCATTCTTGATTTCATTGATTTCCATTTGGAAAGTTCTCTCAAATCTATTTACTTTTTCAACAAACTTATCGTAAGTTTGCTTTTCAACCAGTTCTGGGTAGAAGTCATCATCCTGTTTTTTACCTTTGTCTCGTATCTTAGCACCTTCCAAAGACATCTCTCCAAAATATGAAGCCATCTTGAAGAAAAGATATTCTCTACTTACAGTAGTTGCATCACTGCCGTGTGCGCGCCTTGGTGTTTTCTAGCTGACTTAAAGAACTCAGCACATTCCTTGACAATGATTTATAGATGTTTACTTATTTTTGGCTACACTTTTTTTGCTATTACTTGTTTTACTATGTTTGACCATCACAAATTAACCTGAACGAGCTTGATCCATAAACAGATACAACTTAGGTATCCCCAGAGCAGAGCTCAGTGATATACACCCAACACGTGTGTTGTCTCTCCCGTGTGTGTGTGTTTAATATGTGCGCCCCTGCCACCGGACCCCCCACCCCACTACGGAGCCGCAGCCATACCCCCACCCCAGGAGGACACTACAGCAGGCCAGGTGAGTGCGACTCTGGCCCAGAGAAAGCCGGGTGCCGGGGCGCCCCGACCTTGTGTCCCTCTTCCCCTCAACCTGCCCAACCACGATGTCGCAGGAATGTGACACTACTTCTTGGCCAGACCAGCCCTCGTCAGGATCGGGGTGGGACTGCTCCAGGTACAGTCCCAGGCAGCACAGCAGTAATGGCCACTGTATGTACCAGGGAGGGAACGGCCACTGTACGTCCCTCAGTTGTTTCCCCCTGCAGCCCTGCGATGACGGCCACTGTACGTGTTGGGGAAGGAATGGCCACTGTACGTCCTTTTGCTGCAGCCACATCTGGAGCCCACCTTGGTGTGGCAGATATTGAGCACACACCAACAGGCAAAGGCAGGAGTGGAACTGCGATGACGGCCACTGTACACATCGGGGAGGGAATGGCCACTGTACATCCCTCATCCACCTCCTCCTCCTCCTCCTATGGGAGTAGCCCCACAGTAACGGCCACTGTACATACCGGGGAGGGAACGGCCACTGTACGTCCACCAGCTACTTCCCTTTGGGCAGTCAGACCGCGGTGAAGGCCACTGTATGCGCCGGGGAGGGAACGGTCACTGTACGTCCCTAATCTGCCTCTTCCTCCTTCGGGAGCAGCCCTGTGACGACGGCCACTGTACACACCGGGGAAGGAATGGCCACTGTACATCCTTCTGGTGCTACCCCAAGGGGCTGTGGAACCGCGACAATGGCCACTGTACGCGTCGGGGAAGGGACGGTCACTGTACGCCCTTCATTCACAGTCCCGTGGGTTCTCCCGGAGGGTAAGGTCCCTTGCGTGGCCCACTCTCCACCCCTCGGCTGCATGGGACGCCCTTCTTTCCCTCCCTCCAGGTGTGGTTCCTCAGAGGTGCTGCCATTCCAGGAGTGGTGGCGATGTCCTGTTGCTGAAGGCGGGGTTTGCGCCCTACAGCCTGCCCCTGGATGATGCCAGATCCTGACGGACGCCCCACGGAGGAGGTGCCACAGCCAACCCCTGATGGTGCCACAACCTAGAGGCGACCACAGTCCCAGTCCTCCCAGGGCCAGCCTGCGGACCCCAAGGCGGGACTGCTCTGACCCCACCTGCCATCAGCCCTCCGCCAGGAGCAACAAGCGGCAGGCTTGACTCCTGACGCTGTTCAGCCCCAGTCCCGAGTGCTCCTTACCAAGTTGAGGCCTGAGCAAGAAAGGGGCCTCCTTGCACCCCAGACCAGACACGCGCCCAGGCCGTGACGCCCGCGAGAGCTGTCCCATGCCTCCTGTGGAGGGCTCCCCAGAAGGGCTCCCTCCCACTCCCGGGCGCCACCTCAGTTAAACCCAGGCCTCAGCAGCCCAGTGACGATGCCCCCAGGTCCCAAGTGTCGTGCTAAAGACAACTTTGAAAGTGACTGCAAGTGATATAAAACAGCGAGACAGAAACACTACCCATAAAGGTCTCTACTCCAGTTTATCCAGAGTATTGTGTATATGTCTAAGCACCCCAGAACCAGAGTAATATCCTAGTGTGTGGCTAAAGAGACCAACCTACCACGTACAGTCCAGAGAGACCAAGTGTATGAACAGTGTCACCACAGCTATGTGATATTCTCTCGTGTATTGACTCGGGTGTAAACACCATGCCCATGTGATATGTTATGCTAGTATTAAGTAACCTGTCACTTAACCCCATCCATATTCAATGTATCTTTGTATGTATATTGAAAGGGAATTGAACTGAGACAATACAGTAGATGTGTTAGGGTGTACTGCCGAGTTTTTATGCCGTGTTCCATTGTAAGTGTTCTAATTCCGGTTTAGAAAGAGAACCCCGCTCAGTCACTGGTGTCTTTAAAACAAGAAGTCGGTCTAAAAACATCCAGCATAATGCTGGTGGCAAGCGGTGGTTCTGGATCTGATTAGAACACGGAGGAACAAATACGGAAATCTTACACAGTGGCGGCCAAACCACATTCAATTGCCAAAGTTCAACCCCGAACAATACAACATCGATGTGTACTTGGATATGGTAAAACCTTTATTAGACATAGGGTTTGAAAACGACAGTGAGAAAATTGCCATCACACTGCCTCACCTGGGCAAAATTGTGGCAACCATAGCCACAAAAATCGTCCCCGAACTAAAATGGGACCAAATCACACATCGTGAAACAAGCAGTTACGCCTTCCTTGGGCAGACTTGTCACTCTCTCAGAACTAGATGCCCCTACATATGACAGTAGCCTCGATGACACGTTCATCCAGGCACGGCGACTCATCACCGCTGCCTATCCCGAAACCAGCACAGCCACATTCAGTACCATGCTGAGGATCCTCCCGATGACAGTCAGGGAACACTTTACAATTTATGATCCATCGGGAGACATGGACCAAGACTTGCAGCTTGTACAACGCTTCCTCACCGCCCACCTGCACCTCAACCAATACATGCAGTCAGTAAGTTTCCCAGAAACAAGGCAGTGCTGCAAAAGCAACGAACGCCTCTACCACAACCCACTACAGAGCCGTCACCTGCAGTACCTGGGGCTCACCCTCCAAAGAGACGCCCTAACCCCAGAGAGAACTCCAACTTGATATCCATAAACCCGTGGGAATTTACTGCCTGCAGTCGCAGCTGCCTTCTGCATGACATACGTGAGCAGCTGAAAGCCACACGATGCAGGACGGCCCCACAAGGGCGACGGAAGGTGTCATCTTTGGACTATGACGTACCGGAAGACAATGCTCTACCCCTCTCTAATACAGACCCAGGGGAAGCAGAGCCTGACGAGGAGGACACCATAGAGCAGATGGATTTTGAGGTCCGCCCCCGCACCTCCCCACGGTGATGGGGGCCACTTCACCACTATAAACTCAATGATGTCACCACCTAGGATGCCACTCCCCAACCCAGAATAGACGATTCCCTCGACTCACTGCACGGCTCATGGTTTTCCACCCTTGACCTGCAGTTGGGGTACTGGCAAGTCCCCTTCCACCCAGAGGACAAACAAAAAACGGCCTTCACCAGCAACGGCAAACATTATGAAATTAACATCCTTCCTTTTAGACTTTGCAATGCCCTGAGCACATTCTCCCATCTAATGGAGTCAATCCTGAGCGGCCTGACCTGGGAGATCTGCCTGGCGTATCTAGATGGTGTCATCGTGTTCAGCCAAACCTGGATCGACCACCTCTGCCGCCTCAAACAGGTATTTACGCGAATATGCCAGGCCGGACTTAAACTCAAACCCTCAGTTGCATTTTTAGGACCGCCCCCGCACCTTCCCACGGTGGTGGGGGCCACTTCCCCCAGATACTGCCCGCCAGTTTACCACAAGATGAAGCTGAACGGGGTAAAAGCCAGACTGCTGGTCGACACGGGAGCAGCCGGATCTTGCCTATATAGCCACTACTTCTCCTGTCACAAGTCGACCTTTGGCCCGTTACTCCCAATGGCTACTCACCTGGTGGACGCGGGGGATGGCCCCCTGCTGATCCATGGGGAAACATGGGCCCTGCGCGTCGACACCCATCGGCCGGCATTGGCAATGCACAAATTTATTGTGTTCGACTCTTCCTGCCAGAACTATGATGGCTCTCTGGGGCTGGACCGTTGCAGAAACTGGGCACGACCATCGATTGCCAGAATAGACAGCCTCAGTTCCGGAAACCCCCCGGCCCCCCCCTCTCACAAGAGCCGTCTGCATTTGCTCGCCATGGCCCCGGCAGGAAGACTCCCCGCTCCCCTCTCCCCCCTCTCTTGCCCTCCCTTCCCCCCCTCTCTCTATCCCCTTCCCCTTCTTCCCTGCTGCCACCTCCTCAGCTGTCATTATCCCCTCTCATCACGAGGCTTGGGTGCCCCTTAACCAGCCCTCAGGTACCTCTGTTCTATTCTCCCCTCTCCTTCTGCCCGGAGCCCTCTTGGCTTGCCTCCTGCCCCCAACCTTCCTACCCCCTCATCACTCGGCAGTCTGGATTGCAAATCTTCCTCCCTTGTCTCTCACCCTCCCGAAAGGGCTCGTCATCGGAGAGATGGAAGAAGCCGAGCCCTGTGGCCCCTTCCCTATCCCGCTTCCCTGCCCCTCTGCCCCCTATCCCCGACCATCTCTCTGCCCACCAATCCGACACCCTCTGCTGCCTTCTCCTGGACTTCCAGGACCTATTTGCGGCAGGACCTGCCAACATTGGACATACCACCTACCTAGCTCACGAGGTCCATACAATGGGCCCACTGATCCGACAGCCATCCCGGTTGGAAAACCCCAAGCAACGGGAAGTGGAAGACTGCCAGGTGCAGGAGATGATTGAAGCCGGAGTCATCTCCCCCTCTACCAACCCTTGGTCCTTTCCCTTCGTCCTCGTGAAGAAAATGGATGGCATGATGCGGTTCTGTGTTGATTACCACTGGCTCAATGACGTCATTATCAAGGATGCCACTCCACTCCCATGAAGACGATTCCCTAACCCGCTGCGTGCCAGCTGCTTTTAGCCCTGTGGGTCACCCCAGTGCCGGCCATTTTTCTACCTTTTATTTTTTTGGCTAAAATGATAGATTTTGATGTGGAAACAACGAATTTCCCTATTTTAAATGCTCGCCGAGGCTCAGAAATGAGTTTTATTGAGTCCTGCATACTCGTTTACAGGTATAGCTGCTCTCTCACGCTCACCACGTACGTGAGAGTAAGTCGTTTTTTATGTAAGGTATACTCGGATATATATGCTAGGAAGGTATAGCAATGTTCAGTACACTTTTCTGATTACTTATTACTTCAGCATCTATCATAATTTGCTTGCCTTTCTCACTGTGAATGCATTGTCTCACAGTTACTTGAAGATAGGTACAGCCTGACTTCATTATGTACAGTCCTGGCACTTACAAGAAGGTATTTACAACTTGACCACTATACAGTCCCTACACTTACAAGAAAATATTTACAACTTACACTTACAAGAAAATATTTACAAAATGCCTTCACTATGTACAGCACTAGGTGAGGCACATAGGCAGAGCAAGCGTGAGGTGGGGAGCGAGTGAGTGTATGGCCTTAACAGCCTGGGGGATGGTAGAGGAGCAGTTACCTTATTTGCCTGCCAACTTTTACCCGTGAATCTTGAAAAATGCGGTCACAGTGAAGTTTTTTATTTTAGACCATTTTAAAACGGCACTGGCACTCCGCAGCATTATGTGAGACCATTTTAAAACGGCACTGGCACACGGCGGGCTAGACTCCCTATACGGCGCCTCCTGGTTCTCCACCCTCGATCTCCAGTTGGGGTATTGGCAGGTCCCAGTGCGACCAGAGGACAGAGGCAAAACTGTGTTTTCCACCAGCAACGGGAAACATTATGAATCTGATGTTTTACCTTTTGGCCTCTGTAATGCCCCTGCCACCTTTTCAAGACTCATGGAATCCATCTTCAGTGGCCTTATTTGGGAGAACTGTCTGGCATACTTGGACGACGTCATCGTGTTCAGCCAGACTTGGACCAACCACCTGCAGTGCCTCCGCCAGGTTTTTTCTTGAATCCAACGGGCAGGCCTCAAGCTCCGGCCCTCCAAGTGCGTTCTGGCCACCAGAATCGTCTCATTCCTGGGGCTTGTCATCTCCCAGACTGGCATATCTCCCGACCCCGACAAACTCCATGCCATCACGGACATTCCCCCACCCAACAATGTCCATGGAATCCGAGCATTACTTGGCCTCACTTCCAACTACCAGTGTTTCATGAAGGGATTTGCGCACATCGCCAAGCCCCTCCACGACCTGACCCGAAAGGGTGAGCCGTTCATCTGGACAGACGAGAGACGAGCCGCCTTCCAACAACTTAAGGATAAGCTCACATCCGCCCCTGTCATCGCTTTCCCCAACTACACCCTTCCATTTCGGCTCTACACAGACGTCTCCCTCATTGAAATAGGGACCGTGCTGGCGCAAGTCCAGGAGGGCCGCGAACACATCATCACCTGCGCCAGTTGTATCTTAAATCAGGCAGAGAAGAATTATGCCGCCACCAAGAGGGAGTGCGTAGGTATTGTCTGGGCACTTGAGCGCTTCTGGGCGTACCTGTCAGGGACCCAGGTCACCATCATCACTGATCACCAGTCCCTCCAGTGGTTGCGACAGTCCGACACCCACAACGCACAGCTCATCAGGTGGCGCGAAACTCCGGAGGAGTTTAACTATGAAATCTCGTACCACCCCAGCAAACTCCACACCAAAGGGGACGCCCTTTCCCAACTCCCTATCAACGCCACCCAGCCGGGGGTCAACCTCCAAGATTGGCATCGGAAGGAAAGGCCACCCTGGATTCCTCAGCCCATCTTCAAAAAATTATACCACCAAGGCGACTATCTGCTAACTCCATCTGGGCATATCATCCTGGCCCCGGACTCCGCCCTAGATGCCCTTCAACACCTGCATGCCCACAACGGCATTCACCTGGGCACGAAGAAGCTCCTACAGGTTTTCAACGATGCCTATTGGACCCCAAATCCATCCACCCTCACCAAGGAGATTATCCAATCCTGCCAAGCATGCGCCATCGGTAAAGACATCACCCGTACCGCCAGCCCAACTGGGCGTATTATCACCCACAAACCTTGGCAACTATTGGCACTTGACGTAGTGGGACCTTTGCCCCCAATATCGGGCTATAGGTACATGATTACATTCTTCGACACTTACTCTAAGTTCGTCGTAGCCTGCCCAGCGAGAGAACACCACGCTGTCGCAGTGGCTGACGCCCTGGTCTGACATGTTTTTCCCTACTTTGGTATCCCACAAGCCATCCATTCAGACAATACGCCAGAATTCACCAGCAAAATCTGGGAGGAACTCGCTCATCTTTTCAGCTATAGCATCTCCCACTCATCCCCTTACTGGCCCCAAGGAAATGCCATGTGCAAACGCAGTCATCGTACACTAATGAATCAATTCCGCACCCAGATAGAAGCCACCAAAACGACAACTCGCCTGCCCACGTAATAATTGTGCAATGGGGCATTAACTCCTGCCCGCGAGACGACGGCATCTCACCCTACAAGCGAGTGTTCAGAGAAACACCCCTCCTCCTGCCCCTTCGGCAGCACTTGCAACCCCCCACTTCCATCCCCACCTCCGACCCTTTACACCACCTCAAACAATGGCTGAAACACCTCCAAAACAACTGGGACCTCTGCTCCGACACCGCCTCCAACCCCTACAAGCCAGGCAATACCATGATTATCGCACAGCTCCCCACCCCCCACAAGCTTGCCCCGCAATTTATGGGGCCACACACCATCATTCACTTCCCTAACCCCTACCAGGTGACCATAGAATACCACGGCACGTCCAGCACCCTCAGAAACCGGCATGTCCTCCCTTCCCACACCCCCACCTCCCAGGCTCCGGCCCTGCGCCCCACCCCACCCCCCACCTCCGCGCCACCTTCCTCTACCTCCTACAACTGCTATATCTCACCCTCCCCTTGTCTCTCTCCCTCTCCCACTCCCGCCACCCCCACCTCATCCCCCGCCATGTCCAGCACCTCACCTGACAGCTCACCAGCACCACCGAGCCCCTGCACCTCCCCCACCCCATCACCACCTAGTATCCGGGCCCCCACGCCTGACACCAAGTGTCCCACCCACGCCCCTGCCACCCACCACATCCCCACCTCAACCTCTGCCCCCCTCCAATAACCAAACCCACCAACTGCCGCCCGCCCACACCCCATCGGTGTCACCCACCTGTTCCAACCCCTGCTTCCGCTAGAGCCTCCCACACACCCGCCCCACCACCAACCCCTACACCCACTCCCTGCTCCCTGCCTTATGTTATCCACCCACCAACCACCCCCAAACCAACCGTCCGTGCCCATCACAAGCGGGCCGACGCTGCGTGCTCCTATCGCTGCCCACACCTACCCTCAGAACAACCACTACCTGTTCTGGCCGCCTCTCCTGCCCACCCGCCCGATACGCCCACTCTCCCACCTCACCTGCCTCGCCACAAATGCACACGCCGACCCATACCTTAAGCCCTCTCACATACATGATACACCAAGGGGAGGCGGTGGCTCAGTCGGTAGAGAGGTGGCCTGCAGTCCCGGCGGACCCAGGTTCGAATCCCGGCTGGGGCAGGGAACAGTTTAAGGATTTGAATTTCATTAAATCAGGCTTTACTGATCTACCAGAAGACCCGCCGACATGTCATAAAAATACCCCCACTAATACCAATACACCAGTTCTGTATGAGACAGCCCTAGCATGTATTCAATATGGACGGTGGGTGTTAGCGCCGAAGTGGTGACATGTAGAGGTGTATGGTATGTAGGAGGACTGCTGGGCCTTGATAGCAGGCTGTGAAGCCTATGCCCAGAGTCGGACACAAAAAAAAAAAAAAAAAAAAAAAGTTCAGATCCCGACCACCTATTCTCCCCAGAGACTCCATGCCACATTACCCCAGCATAAAACCCCACACTTGCCCTTCATCTCCAGCATTCAGCACAGCCCAACACCCGAGACGACACCTACCATGAAGATCCATCGAGCCATATGGGCACCGCCCTTCAGGAACAAACGGCATGTTCGAGGACCTCGCCACCTCCTACGCCTCCTCTGCTCCTCCACCGGCCAATCCACCCTGTTCATCACTTGTGACGAACAGCATGAAGAAAATCCTGCTACCACAGCCTGGCATGCCCTCCTCCAACACCTCCAGCCAGTCTATGCCAGCTACGATACAAAAGTTTATCACCTCCAGTCACGAGGCCATGACTTTTTCCCAGCCAACGGTGGTAAAATGCAGCAGGACATCGAAGCAGACAGCAACAATCCACCAGAAGGAGCCCACGGAGGAGTGTACACGGCGCGAATGAGCTCCGGGCGGAAACGGTCTAATTCCACCCGGGCCGCGTGCCCCTATGACATGGAACTCGCCCACCACCACCATAGCAGGAATACAAGGCGACCTGCTGGGCAAGCTGCCCATCAACCAGACCGGGGTGGAACTGTTTCTCCAGTTCCAAACAGCACCCCTGAGACAGCAGGTAGCCGCTCATCCTCCTATAGGAGACAGCCTGAAGCCGCTCTGGAGGAAACGAGGAGATGTCCTGAAGCTGCTCCCGCCTTCGTCAGTAGATGGCCTGCAGCTGCTCGGAAGGTGCTCTACAAAGAGACGACCTGTAACCACTCACCCTCCTACAGGAGACAGCCTGAAGCCGCTCCGGAGGAAACGAGGAGACAGCCTGAAGCTGCTCCCGCCTTCGTCAGGAGACGGCCTGCAGCCACTCGGAAGGTGCCCCTCGGGGAGACGGCCTGTAGCCACTCACCCTCGTACAGGAGATGGCCTGAAGCCGCTCGAGAGGTCAATCAGGAGACGGGCAGTAGCCACTCCCGCCTTCATCAGGAGATGGCCGGCAGCCGCTCTGAAGGTGCCCCCAGAGAGTCAGCCTGTAGCTGCTCTACCCTCCTGCAGGAGATGGCCGGTAGCCGCTCCGAAGGTGCCCCGAGAAAACCATGCCCAGTAGCTGGGCCCTACAGCCAGAGACGGCCTGAAGCCTCTCCTTCGTCAGGTGCTGAGCCTGGTCCACCCACCCACGACTTGGAGGGAGCCCTCAGCCTGGAGGAGTATTGGAGAGGCCCTATGACCACCACTGGGCTCTTCTCCCTACAGCCGGTGGAGACGCCCCTGACGGACCCTGACGCCGCAGCTCACTCCTGATGGTGTCCCCGACCTTCGGGGACCGCAGCGCCCACGACCTCCCAACCTCCCCTCAGACTCCCGGGCGGAACCTCCCTGCACCCAGACGCCGGAGATCCTCATCCTCCGTCAAGCGCCTGACTCAAAAGTTCAGGCGACTGTTTGGCACCAGCCCAGAGGGCCAGACTCCCACCCCGAGCCCAGGAGCCTCAGGCCCCTACTCCCCCAGCAACCCCGGACGAGAGAGGATGCCTCTATGCGCTGTCCCCTGCCCCCGGGACCTACCAGCCCCTGGCAGATCCCAGCCCCGTCAGTAGGGAGGCCGAGACTCCGCTGCCACCCCTGCGCCTGACTGTGACACGTCCGACCTGGCAGTGAGTGAAAGTGAACGCACGCAGCATAAAGACAGTGTATGAGTGACAAAATAAAGTGAGCCAGTGGTTAGAGCGTAAAAGAATGTGGTGGAAAAAGATAGTGCAATAGTGAGACAGGGAAGGACGGGTCTACCATTGTGAACAGTGCCGCCGTATCACGTGAAGATCATACGTAGGCCCCTGTGTTGAAATTCCAGTACCGTCAGCTCCACCTGGGTACATAGTGAAGTAGTGTATTAGTGATCTACGGGCCGAGGTACAGTGAACACTCTATCCAACAGTGACGGCACATCTCGGTAAGATCACGCTTAGGCCCAGTGTAAAATATTAACACTACCCAGGGAAATCAGAACAACCACTACCACCGGCCTAGGAAATCTAAACTCCCTACCAACATAAGTATCTAGCTCAAGTGTCGTTCATCCTAACCAATCTGGTCTTGTACAGTATCTTGCGTGATACTATTATTCCATATCCGCAGCCCAAGAACTATAATTGTCCAGCTTGTTTGTATTTGTGACATCTGCTCGTTCCTGTGTAAGATTTAGTAATACATATGTAAGGTGTTGCCTTGAGTTTTTGTGTCCTACCTCTCTCTGATTTGTCTAAGCTCCGGTCTAGAAAAAGAACCCAGCTATTCACTAGGTGCTCTAGGGACGGAAGGCCGACTCTTAAACACCTAGCATTACAGTGTGTCTTACTCGAGTCTAAAACAGATCTATACACAAGGACTGTGGAGAGAAAGACTATAAGTGAACTGTACCTCCAATCTTTATTTATTTATTGTTTGTGTTCCAGACGGAGGGTAATCTCACTGTATGTAAAAATATGTTGTGAGTACTGCCACTAATAAGACCGCCACTGTCCCTGTGCCCTAATTTTGTATACCATTGGATGTATATTGTAAGAGAGTTTAAGTAAGGCAATACGTGTTAAGGTAGCCTGCCGAGTTGGTATGCCCTCTTCCTCTGTTAAGGTGTTCTAGTTCCGGTCTCGAAAGAAGACCCCGCTCAGTAGCTTGTGTCTTTAGGGCGAGAAGTCTACCTAAGAACACCTAGCATAACAACATACTACCTTATAGATTGGGGCGGTCAACTGCAGACGTAAAGGTTTGAGCTCTAATGACCGTGGATTGGGAGCCACAGCTCAGCCTGAGTGGCGTCGCGTTGCGAGCCATAGTCGTTCATCACCGCTAACTACTACACCCCTACGCAAACTTATGCATGGCGCTACGCAGAGACGGAGAGAGAGAGGAGTTTTTTCTCTTCACCAGATGATGCCCTGGATGTTTATCTTCAGGTTTATGATAAACACACACACACACACACACACACACACACACACACACACAAAATCCTTTTTTTCCACTACTCCCCTACATAAACTTAAGCATGGCCTTGCGCAAAGACGGACAGAGATTTTATTTTTTTTCACCAGATGATTCCCTGCTGGATGTTTATCTTCAAGTTTATAATAAAAACTAAAAAAAGAAATCATTTTTTCCGCACCACGGGGTGGAAAAAAAAAAAAAAAAAAAAAGGTAACTGCGCAATCCACGGGATGAGAAGGTGTGTAGTGGATGCAAAAGTATATAGAGGTTGGGGCCCTTGGGGTAGTGGACTCTCTGGCCACCACTTGGTGGTCAGAATCAGTGTCCAAACGAAATGGAGAAACAGAAGAAGGGAAGGACAGGAGGAAGTAGCTCATACAAGGAGGGTGGAAAGGTTACAAGAGGATGAAAAAGGGCAGAATATAAGAGGGAAATGAAGGAGCGATTGGATGAATATGGCTTGGAGCAGATGGGGGATATGGAAAGTGTGTGCAAGATATTCACAGACGAAATCTGTGCAGCATGTGAGGTGGTGTGTTGGCTGAAGAGAACACGAAAGGGGGTGCAGGGAACAGCATGATGGAATGAAGAGGTGAGACAGGCTGCGTGGCACAAAAGACAAAAGTATATAATGAGCGGATGAGAAACGGGCGTGGAAGAAGTTGAGAGATGGAAGAGAGAGTTGTATGTAGAGAGGAAGAGAGAGATGAAGAGATTAGTAAGAGACAGTGAGAAGAGAATGGATGAGGAATTTGGAAGGAATTTGAGTGTAAAGTGGAGCGAATGTAAGAAAATGTTCTGGAAAGAGGTAAAGAGAGTTAGACAGGGTGCCAAAGAAGTTAGTTGGGGAGTGAAAGATAAAAATGGCAGATTACTAGTGGGGAAGGAAGAAAAAGTGAGTAGGTGGAGAGAACACTTTAAGGAATCGTTGAACATAGAGAATGAAAGTAATGCGAGTATAAGTGGCTGGGAGAAGGAGGGAGGTGAGAAGACAGGAAGAAATCAGTAAGATGGAAGTTGTGGAAGCAATGAAGAAAGTTAAAATGGGGGAAGCCCCAGGAATTGATGGAGTGTGTGGTGAAATGCTGAAGCATGGGGGAGAGATAGTAGTAGAGTGGATGTGGAAGATGTGCAGGTTGGCCTAGGAGGAAGGTAGAGTCCCGGATGACTGGAAGTCTATCTATCTATCTATCTATATACCTAGGCTGCTTCCCCCAAGGAAAGGGAGGTAGCCGAGACAGGACGACACACTCCCCATTTACTCATCCATTCAAACACATTCATTCGCATCTTAGACCCAAAGGGGAGAACGGACAGATCCTCACCGCACCACACTGCACAAGGGTCAACTGCGCAATGCAATCAGTGACATCCGCAGCAGGTCCCGACAGCAGAACTGGTTTACCCCTGCCACATCATAACAGACTCATCCTCTTACCCACACCTGACCTGAAATAGCTGATCAGACCAAATGCGGGAGATTATCCCCTCAGGGCTGCATCATCACTTATTCATTCACAATTTCTCTCCATTTATTTCTGTCACGCACAGCCACTCTTCCTTGCTCAACAGACATCCCTCTCGCATCCAGCGCTCTCTTCACACTGTCCATCCATCCTATTCGTGGTCTTCCTCTCAGCCTTACACCTCTCACATCAGATCTAGTTATCTTTTTCACCAATCGCTCATTATCCATTCTCTCCATATGCCCAAACCATCGCAACACCCTCTGCTCAACTCTACCAGCCATCTCCTGAACAACTCCAGTTCTCCTTCGCACTTCATCATTCTGCACTCGATCCATACGCGTCACTCCACACATACTCCTCAGTCACCTCATCTCCATTACATTCAAACTTTTCCTCTCTGCTACACCCATATTCCATGTTTCAGCCCCATATAATGCAGTCGGTACCACAACACCCTCATGCAGCCTTCTCTTTACATCCATTCTAAGCGAACGACATCTAAACACTTTTTTCATTCCTCCCAGCACCATTCCTACTTCATTTATTCTAAACTTCACATCTGCATCTATTCTTCCATCCACAGCAACATGTGACCCTAGATATTTAAAACACTCTACCTCCTCAAGCAACTCGCCATTCAAAACAATATTCATCCCCCTACCATCTACCAACCTCGTACACTTCATCACTTTACTCTTATTCTCATTTACTTTCAATTTCCTCCTTTCACACACCCTTCCAAACTCCTCTACCAACTGTCTCAAGCTCTCCTCTGAATCAGCCACCAGCGCAGTATCATCCGCAAACAGCAGCTGCTTCAGATTCCACTCTCCACCATCAACATTCACGAGACTCAGACCTCCACCTAAAACTCTTGCATTCACCTCCCTTACAACACCATCCATGTAAATATTAAACAACCAAGGCGACATCACACATCCCTGTCGCAGCCCCACTCTCACAGGAAACCAATCACTCACAGCATTTCCCACTCTTACACACGCTCTACTATTTACATAAAAACTTTTCACCCCTTTTAGTAACCTACCATCAAGTCCATACAATCTTAAAACAGTCCACAAAGCCTCCCTATCAATTCTATCATACGCTTTCTCTAAATCCATAAATGCCCAAAACACATCCTTGCCTTTCGCTAAATACTTTTCACACACTTGTCTCACCGCAAACACCTGATCCACGCATCCCCTCCCTCTCCTAAAGCCACACTGCTCATCACCAATCACTCCCTCTGTACCCTCTCTAACTCTCATAATTAACACTCTACCATACACCTTACCTACAACACTTAACAGACTTATACCCCTAAAGCTAGTACATTCATACTTATCACCCTTGCCTTTATACAACGGAACCACACAAGCACTTGCCCAGTCAACTGGCACCATACCTTTCACAAAGCACACATTCAACAATCTTACTAACCAGTCAACAAAAGTCACTTCACCACCCTTCAGGCATTCCACAGCACACCCATCCATACCTGCAGCTTTCCCTGTTTTCATCTCCTTTACTGCCTTCTCCACTTCCTCCTTCGTGATCAAAGAATCATTCAACTCTCCCAACACATTTATTCCTTGCACCCTTCCATCCGCCACAATCTCAGCCACCCTTTCCTCCTCTACATTTAACAATCTTTCAAAATACTCTGCCCATCTCTTCCTTACTTCATCCATATCAATTAACATCCTTCCATCCTCTGCTTTTACTCGTTCTTCCTTCCCAGACTCTCCCTTTCGCACCCTTTTCACCTCCTTCCAAAACATTTTCTTATTCTGTTGAAAATTCTCTGTCAGCCGCCTACCCCACCTCTCATCTGCTGCCACTTTAGCATCACGCACAGCCCTTCTCGCCCTATTCCTCTTTTCCTTATACTTCTCATATGACATCTCATCCTTCCTCTGCAGCCACACTTCATATGCACGTCTCTTCTCAGCTACAGCCTTTACTTACTTCCTCGCACCACCATTCACTTTCTTTTCTTACACCACCACCCACACGTCTCACACCACACACCTCTTCTGCATGCCCCACCACAGCACTCTTAAATAACTGCCATTCCTCCTCCACACCGCCATTTTCCCGATCTTTCACTGCGTTCCACTCATCTTTCAATTTCTCCTGATACTCTATCTTTTTCTCTCTTTTATCCAACTCACTCACTTTCAAAACCTCCCTGCCACACCTAATCCTCCTAGCTCTCACTCATCTCTTACCTACTCTTAACTTTCCCTTCACAAGGTGGTGGTCAGACATACCTCCACCCTCCCCTCTCAGAACTCTCACATCCAGCAATCTTCCTATTACATTCCTAGACACAACCACATAGTCCATCAAAGCTCTACCAACAACCCTTCCACCCTCCTGTCTCACCCATGTATACTTATAAATATCTTTCTTCTCAAACAGGGTATTTCCAATCACCATCTCTCGCTCAACACACATCGCTATCATTCGCTCCCCATTTTCATTTCTTCCAGGCACACCATGCATACCAACTACACCTTCAACTGCTACATTTCCCACTCTAGCATTCAGATTTCCCATCATTACCACATTCACATTCGCTCCAAAACTCTGCAGACACTCATCAACATCACTCCAGAAAGACTCCCTCTCTTCTTCATCCCTTTCACTACCAGGTCAATATGCACTCACAAACACCCACAACTTACGTTCAAATTTCGCTTTCACCCACATCAGTCTCGATGACACCTCCTTCCATTCAATCGCACACTGCTGTACTTCCGGACTCACTAACAAGGCCACACCTTCTCTTGCCCTTCCTCTATCAACACCTGACAATCTTCCATTCACACATCCAAACATAGACTCACCCTTCCCTTTCATCTTCGTTTCACTCAAAGCTAACACATCCAACTTTTTTCTCACAAACATTCTCCCAATCTCCTCCCTTTTAGCCTCAATCGTACTACATCCACGCACATTCATAGACCCAATCTTCAGGGTACGGGGATAACTCCATCCCCCATCCCTTTCTCTGGCCTGTCTCTTTTTAGGAACTAAAAAACAGAGGAGGGGGTCCCTAGTCCCCTCACCCCGCCCCTTTTAGTCGCCTTTTACGACACGCAGGGAATACGGTGGCAGTATTCTTCCTAACACAACCTGGCCGCAGAGTAGTAGTACCACCCCATAGTGCGGCCAGATTGTCCCCCCCGCCACGGGGGAAGTCAGGTATAATTATTCCCCTGTACAAAGGAAAAGAAGTATGTGGTAATATATCAGAGGGGCATTTGTCTTTTTAGTATAATAGGAAAAGTATATGGTACAATTGACAGAGTTAGGGAAATAACAGAGAAATAAGTTGGAGAAGAACAGGGAAGTTTTAGGAAGGGAAGAGGTTGTGTAGATCAGATATTCATTCTTAGATCTTTAGTGGAAAAGTTTCTAGAGAAGGAAAAGAAGTTGTTTGTGGTCTTCATGGATTTGGAGAAAGCATATGACAGGGTGGATAGACAAGGATTGTGGAAAGTATTAAGAATATACGGAGTAGATGGGAATTTGTTGAACGCCGTGATGAGTATGTATGAGGGTGCTAAGGCTGCAGTGCATGTGGATACAGTAGTAAACTGAGTAAATTTTTCTGTTTGAAGGTTTGATTGAAACAGGAGTGTGTCAAGCCTCCATGGTTGTTTAATCTGTATATAGATGGGGTTATAAAAGAGATACAAGGTAGGGCAGTGGATGTTGGAGCGGCCCTAGTGAGAAGGGCAGTGTTTGGAAATTCTCCGTACTGTTATTTGCAGATGATACTGTGTTGTTAAGTGAAGACGAGGGGGAGCTGCGAGGCTTGGTTGATGAGTTTGGGAGAGTATGTCACGGTCGATGACATTTGGGGGAGGCGGTGGTTGAATCGGTAGAGAGGCAGCCTGCAGTCCTAATGGACCCAGGATCGAATCCCGACTGGGACAGGGAACAGTTTAAGGATTTGAATTTCAAAAAAGCAGACTTCCTGATCTACCAGATGACCTGCCGACATGTCGTAAAAATATCCCCGCTAATACCAATACACCAATCCTGTATGAGACAGACCTAGCATGTATTCTGTTATGCTGGGTGTTTTTAGTCCGACCTCTTGTCCTAAGAACACCAGCGACTGAGCGGGGTCCTCTTTCCGGACCGGAAGTAAAGCACCCACAAAGGAACAGGACATAAAAACCAGGCGGTATACCTTAACACATCTATTGCCTTAATTCTACACCGTAACAATACAACACAGAGTGATATTTGATATACAGGAGACAGGGACACAGAGTTAGCCTTTGACACCACAATGCACAGTACACTTAACACACGGTATAATGCATGTACACTAATGTTATGAACTATATGTATCGATACCCGTATTTCACCTGTAGGCAGAATATATATTTAATTGGATGCAAGGGGAATGAACAAGCTTAAGAGTCCGTGGGGGGAATGCTACTATAAATGGGACAGGGCGCGGATCGCGACACTTGATGTAGTCACTTAGTCGCGGCGGCACTTATACACAGACTTTTGATTCACCCGCGCACCCTAGTCTCCGTTCACAGTTACTGAAAGTTCTTTTATTTGGGACTCACACAATCACTGTAAGTTCTCTTACTTAGGGTTTAAGTTATTCTCTGTTCTGCCGGGTATCGGGTTCTTATAGACTAATAGTAACTGTCACTGGCATTACACTGGTCTTCACTCGGTCACTGTTCACTGTTATTTCCCCTGGTTTGTTCTCGGTACAAGGGGCGTCACTATTTACCCTTGTATCCTGGGTAGAGATCACTCTGAAGTACGGGCGTGAGGAGAGGGCCCTAGGGGAAGCCTGCCTGCAAGGGGCAATACACTGCCCCCAGGGGAGTCACTGCCCGGTTCCTGGTCGTCGGTGAGGTGCAGGGAGGCCCTCCTGTCTGGGGGCCTCGACCTGAGAGGAGGCCCTCATACTGGAGCCTCGTTGGTGGGGTGCAGGGAGGCCCTTCTGTCTGGGGGCCTCGACCTGAGTGGTGGCCCTCGGGACTGGGGCCAAACAGCTGGAGGAGGCGGGCCTGTCGCCTCTGGCTCCGTGGGGTGAGGGAGCCTGGGTTGCCCTCGTCTGGAGGCTGCTGGTCGGGCCTGGGAGTCCTGGGACTGCGGTCCCCTGTAGGGAGAGGCGCCGACAGGGTTGGGCTGCAGCACCGTCTCCGTCTGGTGTCCGACAGGAACAGAGATTTCCCAGGGGTAGGAGGTAGGGCCGGTATCGGGCCTTGCCACCACTCTGGCGACACCTCCGGGGCAACACTCCCGGTTGGTGACAAAGGGCTCCCACAGGGGGAAATGGCAGGAGAAAGATACACGGAGTCCGTGTCCTCTCCGGCACGTACTGAAACTGTAGCCTCGGGTCGCCTTACCCTGGTACGTACTGCGGCTGTGGCCGTAAGCCTACCCGTCGTATGAGGAGCAACTGAAGAACGTACCGTGGCCGCTCCTTCCCCGCCACGTACAGTGGCCATCGGCGTGGTGTTGCTCCCGTAGTAGGGAAAAGCAGGAGAGGGGTGCACAGAGGCCGCACCCTCTCTGGTACGTACTGAGGCTGTAGCCAAGGGCCTGTCTACCCTGGTACGTACTTTGGCCGTAGCCGGGAGCTGATCTTCCCTTAGAGAAGCAACCGAAGGGCGTACAGTGGCTGCTCCTTCCCCGCCACGTACAGTGACCGTCAGCGCGGTGTTGCTCCCGTAGGAGAGAACAGCAGGAGAGGGATGCACAGAGGCAACGCCCTCCCCGGTGTACACTACAGCCGTAGCCGAGGGTCCCCTTACCCTGGTGCACACTTCTGGCCGTAGCCTTGGGCCTCCTGCTCTTGAGGTGGTAACAATAGCCGTCGACACGGTGTTACCTGGGACTGAATCTTGTTCAGTCCCAGCCCGATTCTGGTGATGGCTGTCCCGCCCGCAAGGTCGTTGCCTTTTTCCGGTCACCTGGTGTTGGGGGGAAAAAGGACTCAGGACAGTAGTGTCCCGGTGACCCTCTTGACCTGGGTCACATGCCCCACCGTTGTGTCCTCCTGGGGTGGTGGTGTGGTAGCGGCTTGGTCGTGGGGTGGGGGGTGGCAGGGTGGGTGGTCCGGTGGCGGGTATTTTAGTAGGAGGACTACTGGGCCTTGGGATAGGTCACTGCCCCCGAGAAATAGGCCCTGAGGCCTTTGCCCAGAGTCGGACACGTAAAAAAATAAAATAAGATAAAAAAAAAAAAAAACGGAATCTAAAGGTGAATGTAGGGAAGAGTAAAGTTATGGTCTTTGAGAGAGGTGAAGTCAGTAAATGTACAGTGATGCTGGATGAGGAGGAAATTGAAAATGTGAGTGCATTTAAGTACATGGGTAGTGTGATGAGTAAGGATGAAACTTTAGAGGATGAAGTGCTTGAAAGGGTAAAACAAGGAAGAAAAGTTGCTGGTTCCTTGAAAGCAGTGATATGAAACAGGGAAGTGAGCATGGAAGTGAAAAAGTTAGCCTACAACGTGACAGTATTGTGATACCAACTCTAACGTATGGAAGTGAAGCTTAGACTTTGTTGGAGGGACAGAAGTCAAGAGTGAGAGCTGTGGAAATGAGTTATTTAAGATGAGCGTGTGGAGTCACGCGAAGAGACAGATTGACAAATAAAGAAGTGAAGGATCGTTGTGGTGTGCATGTGGATGTGATAGGAAGCGTTAGGAGAAACACATGAAGGTGGTTTGGCCATGTGGAGAGGAAGGAGAGTAAGAGACTAACGAGGAGAGTGTATGTGAATGAGGTGGAGGGGGGAAGAGGGAGGGGGAGGCCAAGGATGAGATGGAGGGATGGAATGAAGGGGTATATGAGAGATTGGGGGGGGTGAGGTGGGAGCAGGGCAGTCAAATGGAGGGGGACAGGGCGACAAGGAGGCGATTTGCTTGTGGCCACCCCTTACGGGATTAAGGCGTCTGGCAATAGCTAGATAGATAGTAATCCACGGGTTATAGATTTTTTGTCAGTTTTAGACAGTTTAGTTGCATGCTGGAGTATACCTGTGTGAAAGGTCGAAGAACTTTTTAGTATATAAATAATCGGTTAGGGTGTGGTGAGTATCTGTGTAAAGAACGGTTCAAGTGATTGGAAAACTTTCGAGGCAGGCAAAGGTAATGGTGCGACGAAATACCGAATCGGCTGTCATACTGAACCGACACTTGTAGTATGATAATATTGATTTTTTTTTCTTTACCACGTAGGTTCATATATACGTAATTATCTGAAATCCGGTCATAAACTTGTGCTTAATTAGTAATACTAAATCAGGATTCAGTGCGAAAACAGGCCAAAGTTAGCAGGCAGTTATATATTTTCCGCTTTAGATTGCTAACGCGCCGTGACCGACTTCTGTTTTTCATAAATATTGATTTTCAGTGCAAATAAAAGTAACTGCATGTTAAATTAATATTTATACAAACTACAAGTCTGTCAAGGATAGTTGTCGAACAATAGGCGCTACACGTATGCTAACTTTAGCCGTTTTTCTCTCTGAGTCCTGATTTTTTAATAAGAGTTAATCACAAATTTATTACCAGTTTTTAGATAATTAAATGTGCATGAACCTATATTGTGATAAAAATCATACTTTCCAAGTCAAAGTGCCGATTCGGTAAATGACCGATTCGGTATTTCGTCGCACCCGTGATGTTAGAGGCAAATACGGGATTATTACGAATGTGGAACTCGTAAAGGTAATGTTAAGAATAAGGATTAGGCTTTATTATGCAATCTTTGTGAATTGTGGCATCACATCACATCACCTGTGAGGATGTGGCAGTGGAGGTCTGTGAGTTTGGGGGAAGCATGCGATTGATACTATTCATTGGTAGTGTAATAAGCACAGTGGCGTGGCAGGATGAGGTTGAGACTAGGATGTTATCGCTTGGGGAAAGTCAAAGAGTAATTATGAAAAAGTCATGAAGACGGTGAGGTAAAGACCAGAGTATACATTGGAGAGAAATCAGTATGAGAAAGTGATAAAGGAATAGAACGAAATGAAAGCAAAAGTGTTTAGTGAGGAGAAGGCAGATGTGGAGAAAGATGTGTTGCAGACGGAAGTAGGGGAAAATTCAATGTCAGGTAAGCACTACTGAAGCCGTTGAGACCAACATATTATGGAAGACTGTCACTTAAATACAGAGTAGGATTTATATGTCACCCAAATACAGAGTAGGATTTATATGTCACCCAAATACAGAGTAGGATTTATATGTCACCCAAATACAGAGTAGGATTTATATGTCACCCAAATACAGAGTAGGATTTATATGTCACCCAAATACAGAGTAGGATTTATATGTCACCCAAATACAGAGTAGGATTAACAGAAATAATAACCTTGTCCTTCATGGAGTGCTGGAGCAGGCAAAAAAGAAGATTAACCTAGGCCTTTGTTAAGAAAAAATTAAATAGGACAATGATTTTCCTTGAGTTTCAAGTGGGGTTGGTGGAGGATTAGTGCCCCTCCCTGTAAAACAATGAACTCTAAGCCGTTGGCCACCCCGTTTGGGATACATGGCGTCTGGCAATGGATGAATGAATGAATGAATGTATGAAGAAACTGGAGTGGAGTCCTGTGAAGATGACAACTGAGGTAAAATGAATTGGGCAGTATAGTAGAGAATTAGACACAGGTTAACATGATTAAACTCAAAGCTGAGGGGTTGGCCAATACTGGTTACTCAAACGGAAGGAGGAATAAAGTATCGGGTGCTGGGAAATGAGGGGTTACCTGTAGAAAGGTTCCAACGCGCCGCCTATGTTCAAAACCGTTTTATTGCATAAAACCACAGTACAACTCTTCCTTTATGCACTGTTAGTGGTTTAAAGCCAGTTTCTATACTGGAAGTAAGGGTTATAGTCCAGTGAAAAAAAAACTACGAATGAGCCGTATCAACTGCCACCACCATCGGCCCGGGCAGCCTGCATGTAGGAAGGGTACACTAGCCTATTCCGTCAAGTGAGCAAGACGTGTGGTGGGATGGGTTGAGTAGGAGGTGGTGGGGAGGTTACGTCACTTCCAGAGGTGGGTAAGATGGGTTATAAAAGTTCATCATCATCATCTTCATCTTCAATAATAATATCTTTATTATTATTAACTATATTACAGTTATTATTATTATTCATTAAACAGAGTGGCTGTCAAAGCATAAAAACAGTAATAATGACTGGACTGACAGTAACATACAGACGGATTATACAGCTTCATCATCATCAGCACTGAAGGTTCCATAACAGCATCTTCATCTTCGATAATAATACCATTATTATCATTATTATTATTAATAATAATATTACTATGTTTTACACCAGTGTTAGCATGGTTATTAACATGTACCACCAATCTTCATCCAATATTGTACCAGAAAATGCACTCAAGGTTCCATTTTAGCATCTTCATTGTCAATATTAATTACCATAATTATTATTATTAATATTATTATTATTATTGTTATTTACACTATCATTAATATGCATATTAACATGTACCACCATTCTTGAACCAATATTGTGCCAGAAAATGCACTCATAGTTCAGTAATAGCAGAAAAAAACACCGGGATTTAATTTTCTGATTGCATTATTATCATTAATAATAATAAACAAAAATTTCTAAACTAATAACCACTAAAGCATTGTCATAGTCAAAAAGTAGACATATCAAGCTTCAATTTAAAAAAAAATGAAGGCTCTAGCCCATCAATTAGCTGAGTTATACTCATGTGAATATTGCCGAACTTTGAGTGCATTTTCTGGCAAACTTTACTTGTGGCATGTTGGACCCTTTCTACGGGTAACGCCTCAAATGTTATACTGGATTGTGTACAGAGTGAAGAGGTGCGATGAAATACCAATTGGCAGTCATTTACCAAATTGGCACCGAATCAGCACTTGTATTTGGAAAATACAATTTTTATCATATAGGTTCATACACACTGAATTATCTGAGGTCCAGTAAAAGTTTTTGTTTAACTTGACCCTTTTGAGATTTTTGGCCCTCCGCTGACTGTGTCTGTGCCAGATTCAGCCGGGTGCACATCACACTGTCTTGCAGCGATATTTGTACTTAATCGGCCATTGTACACTAACTTTTTAGGGTAGACTAATGAATGTGGTACTGTTTTAAAGCTGAGTAGTTGCTCTTTATTGTAGTATGGTTGAAAAAGGTTAATACGATAGCTAACAGGCCAATAGGACGAGTAGAAGTTAGACGAAAAGGAAAAATCGCACACCCTTCCATAGAAAAATATTTGTAAAAAAAAAAGTATTAGAGTTATGTGACATATGATAGCATCATGTCAGTCTACATTAAATTCTTTTTCTATTAATATATAGGTTATGGCAATTTATGTTAGTTTTGACAGAGAAAAGTGAAAGCTCTCGCCGTCAGACTGGCAAACATCCATGCTGGTAATACCGATATTCATGGTAAAGATGTTTTTATTGTGCATATCTATCTAATGTACTCGTCACTGTAAAAACAAATAGTTGGAAAAGGGTAAACAGGATAGTGTATGTGGAACAAGGCCAGATAGGAGATGGAAAACATGCAACAAAAAAATATTGTTTCATATGACTCGAATTCGAGTCATCAGATTCTCAACGGTTGGATTTATGATGACTCGAAATCGCGTCGTTGGAATCTCAAAGGGTTAATAAAAATATCAGGATTCTGAGTGAAAACAAGCTAAAGTTAGTGAAAGTATTTCCTCTTTAGCTCAGCAGCCTGCCTTGACAGACTTGTAGTTTGTATAAATATTGTTTAACATGCGAATACATTTATTTGCACTGTAGATAAGTATTTATGCAAAATAGAAGTTTGCCAAGGCATGTTGGTGTACTGAATGGCAAATCCTCGCAAACTTTAGCAAGTTTTTACTCTGATGCCTAATTTTTTAGTAACAGTTAAATGAAACAAAACTTTTTGACTGTATTTCAGATAATTAGGTGTGTATGAACATGTATGGTGATAAAAATTATAGTAGTTTTCTATTAAAAGTGCTGATTCGGTAAATGACCTCCAATTCAGCATTTCGTTGCACCTCAGAGTGAAGTGCTTAGAAAGATCATTATCTCCTATTACATGAACAAGGAAGAAAAACAAAGAGACACAGAGTTAAGAGAATCAAAAAGTAAAAATGAAACTCAGGGTGAAACTGAATCAGGAAACTTTTATGTGGTAAGGGGAGAACCTTGGGACAGACATCTGGTGCCGGTGCGCAGGAAACAGAGGGAAGCTGGAGAAGAGGAGAATGAAGTGAAGGCAAAGATCAGCGGGAGAATTGCTGGAGAGGAGGAGACCGAGTTGAGGTCAGTGATCACAGGGGTTGTTAGAGAAGAGGAGACTGAGACAGGGACAAGGATCAGAGGAACAATTGCTTAAATGAACCCGAAACACCTGAAACTGTTGTAAATTTTTTTATGTTTAGTAATGTGGATGTTTTTTCACCTGATAAACTTTCAAGAATTGAAAGGCAGGATTATAGTAACTATATAAGATTAAACTTCAAGTTGTTGTTTTATAGGAAATTGGGTCAAAAAATAATAGTTTTGAGAGACTACTGGCAGAATAGAGTAAAGTATTGATGCCTGAACTGATTGACAGGAATCTATCTATCTATCTATAGCCAGACGCCTCAGTCCCGTTTGGGGTGGCCACAAACAAATCGCCTCCAAGTCGCCCTGTCCCCCGCCATTTCACTGCCCTGCTCCCAACTCACACCCCCCTCTCTCATATACCTCTCCACCCCATCCCTCCATCTCATCCTCGGCCTCCCCCTCCCTCTTCCCCCCTCCACCTCACTCACATACACTCTCTTCGTCAGTCTTTCACCCTCCATCCTCTCCACGTGGCCAAACCACCTCAGCGTGTTCCTCATAACGCTTCCTATCACATCCACACCACAACGCTCCTTTGTATCCTCATTCGTCAGCCTGTCTCTCTATGTGACTCCACAGGCTCCTCTAAAATAACTCATTTCCACTGCTCTCACTCTTGACTTGTGTCCTTCCAACAACGTCCAAGCTTCACTTCCATACGTTAGAGTTGGTATCACAATACTGTCATGTAGTAACTTTTTCACCTCCATGCTCACTTCCCTGTTTCTTATCACTGCCTTCAAAGAACCAGCAACCTTTCTTCCCTGCTGTACCCTTTCAAGCACTTCACCCTCCAAACCTCCATCCTTACTCATCACACTGCCCAAGTACTTAAACGTACTCACATTTTCCAATTCCTCACCATCCAACTTCGCTGTACATTCACTGACTTCACCTCTCTCAAAGACCATCACTTTACTCTTCCCTACATTCACCTTTAGATTCCGTTTCTTACACACTCTCCCAAACTCATCCACCAAGCCTTGCAGCTCCCCTTCGTCTTCACTCAACAACACACTATCCTCTCTCACCAGGGCCACTCCAACATCCACTACCCTACCTTGTACCTCTTTTATTACCCCATCCATGTACAGATTGAACAACCATGGAGACATGACACATCCCTGTTTCAACCCAACTTTCAAAGAGAAAAATTCACTTAGTTCACCATCCACACGCACTGCAGCCTTCGCACCATCGTACATACTCTTCACAGCATTCAACAACTTCCCATCTACTCCATATATTCTTAACACTTTCCACAATCCTTGTCTATCCACCCTGTCATATGCTTTCTCCAAATCCATGAAAGCCGCATACAACTTCTTTCCCTTCTCTAGAAACTTTTCCACTAAAGATCTAAGAATGAATATCTGATCTACACAACCTCTTCCCTTCCTAAAGTCTCCCTGTTCTTCTCCAACTAATTTCTCTGTTCTTTCTCTAACTGTCAATAAGTATCCTACCATACACTTTTCCTATTATGCTAAGAAGACAAATGCCCCTATGATTACCACACACTTCTTTTTCCCCTTTTCCTTTGTACAAGGGAATAATTATACCTGACTTCCAATCCTCCGGGACTCTACCTTCCTCCCAGGCCAATCTGCACATCTTCCACATCCATTCTACTACTATCTCTCCTCCATGCTTCAGCATTTCACCACACACTCCATCAATTCCTGGGGCTTTCCCCAATTTCACTTTCTTCATTGCTTCCACAACTTCTATCCTACTGATTTCTTCCTGTCTTCTCACCTCCCTCCTTCTCCCAGCCATTCCCCAGCCACTTATACTCGCATTACTTCCATCCTCTTTGTTCAACAATTCCTTAAAGTGTTATCTCCATCTGCTCACTTTTTCTCCCTTCTCCACAAGTAATCTACCATTTTTATCTTTCACTCCCCTGCTAACTTCACTTCCACCCTGTCTTACTCTTTTCACCTCTTTC
The DNA here is from genome assembly GCF_032717465.1 of Coenobita brevimanus. Taxonomy (NCBI): domain Eukaryota; kingdom Metazoa; phylum Arthropoda; class Malacostraca; order Decapoda; family Coenobitidae; genus Coenobita; species Coenobita brevimanus. The sequence goes on along the minus strand of NC_137061.1, from coordinate 5,820,932 downwards.
CAGAACATTTTCTTACAGTCCCTCCACTTTACACTCAAATTCCTTCCAAATTCCTCATCCACTCTCTTCTTACTCTCTCTTACTAATCTTTTCACCTTTCTCTTTCTTTCTACGTATAACTCTCTCTTCCGCCTCTCAGCTTCTTCCACGCCCCTATTTCTCATCCATTCATTGTATGCTTTCTTCTTTTGTGCCACAGCCTGTCTCACCTCTTCAGTCCACCACGCTGTTCCTTGTACCCCCTCCGTCTTCTCTTCCTTCCACACACCACATCACATGGTGCACATATTTCTTCTGTAAATATCCTACACACACCTTCCACGTCTCCCATCTGCTCCAATTCATATTTGCCCAATCGTTCCTCCACTTCTCTCTTATACTCTGCCTTTTTCTCATCCTCTTGTAACCTTTCCACTCTCCTTGCAACTACTTCCTCTCGTCTTTCCCTTCTTCTATTCCTCCATCTTACTTGAATCCTAATTCTGGCCACCACCAAGTAGTGGTCAGAAAGTCCACTCCCCCAACCTCTATAAACTCTTGCATCCATTACACATCTTCGCATCCTTTCATCCACACACACATAATCGATCATTGCCTTCCTTTCATTCAGTTCACCTCCCACCCTTCTCATCACTCGCCATGTATACCTGTGGATCATTTTATGCCTGAAGAGGGTATTGGCTATCACCAACCCCCTCCCAGCACAAATGTCCACTAACGCACTCCCATTCTCATCTATCACAGCAGGCACACCCCACTCACCAACAATTCCATCCACCTTCACATTCCCAACTTTACCATTCATAACACCGATCAAAAACACTCTCTCATTCCTTCCAAACTTTTCCATGCACACTTCTACATTTGTTCAGAACTCTTCTCTCACTCTTCTAGCACGATCTTGTGTTGGCGCATACACACACACAATCGCCCACATTTGTATTCCAACTTTCAACTTTACCCATACAATCCTTGACCCAACTGATCCATACTGTCTTATGCTCTTCTTCCATCTTTTACTCACAACTATACATACTCCTTCCTTTGCCCTCTCATTCTCACCTACTCCTGCACATATACCCCATCCATACTCCCATTCTCTCACACTTTCTCCTCTCCATTTTGTTTCAGTTATTCCACATAGTACATCCACTTTTGCACCCTCAAGCACCTGGACAATCTCTCACTCTTTCACCTCATCATTCACTCCCCTTACATTCCACGTTCCAATAACCATGTCCTTTGTCCGGTCCTTGGTCGTCATCATTTGGTCAGTCCTTGTCCGAGGCTTATTGTTTGTTTTTTTAGTTAGTTGTTTTCCGGGGAGGGGCACTAACCCTCCGCCAACCCTTTTAGTCGCCTTTTACGACAAGCAGGGATACTGGGGGAGTATTCTTGAAAGGAAGAGGACTGATCATTTAGCCTATGTAAGGAGATGAAATTTCTTTGGAACAACATTACTGTGAGTATTTGTGTATCAAAGTGAAAGGTGTGAAGGAGTCTTTAGTGCTTTCATCAGTATGTAGGGGAGCAAATAGTAAGGAAGAAAATGAAAAACTTTTTAAAAGGTAATACAGAAGATAAATGAAGTGTGGTAAATGTAAGGCATAAGATAATATTAGGGTATTTTGATTTACCAAAGTTAATGTAAACAATCATAAAGTTATGGTGTTTGAGAGGAATGAAGTCACAGAATGCACATTGAGGTTGGATGGTGAGGATATGGAGAACGTGAGTACATTCAAGTACTTGGGTACTTTAGTGAGTAAGGGTGGAACTTTTGGGGATGAAGTGCTTGAAAGGGTACAGTAGGGAAGAAAGGTTGTTGGTTCACTGAAAGAAATAGGGAGGTGAGTATGGAAGTTAAGAAGTCACTGCTTGATAGTATTGTGATCCCTGCCCTGACATATTCAAGCAAGGTGTGGAACTTGCTAGAGGGGAACAAGTCAAGAGTGAGAGCAGTGGAAATGAGTTACTTGAGAGGAGCATGTGGAATGACATGGACAGGTTGACAAATGAAGAAGTGAGAGAACATTATGGGGTGGATGTGAATGTGATTGAGAAAATCAGGAGCAATACACTGAGGTGGTTTGGACATGTGGAGAGAATGGAGAATGAAAAACTGACCAAGAGGGTGTATGTAGCTAGCTGAAGTGGAGGGAGGGGGAGGCTGAGGATGAGGTGGAGGGATGGATTTGAGAGGTAGATGAGGGATGGGGGAATGAGTTAGGGGGAGGGCAGACAGATGGTGGGTGACAGAGCAACTTTGAGGTGGTTTGTCTGCAACCACCCTTTGTGGGATTAGTGCGTCAGGCTATAGATAGATAGATTTACCAAATGTCAACTGGCATAACAACACCATGACAGCAGGAATCAGAAGCTTGGATTATCAGTTCATTGAGAAAACAAGGTATTGTTTTTTGACCCTACACATTACAGAAGATACAAGATTAAGAGGTGATAAGGGAAGCATTTTAGACTTGCTGTTTAGTAGTGAGGAGGAAATTGTGGAGAATACAGTATAAATAGGAAGGAGTGACCATGCATGCGTAATTTTTGTATGAGTTTGAGGTGAAGGAAAGGAACTGTAAAAGGTTTATATATATATATATATATATATATATATATATATATATATATATATATATATATATATATATATATATATATATACTGCAAATATATGTACATGTGGTGGTGACCATCATCCACTCACTTGATGTAGTGCTGCCTACTTCTTCCTTAGCTTTTATCATTCTTTTTCTGTGCCTGCCCTCCTCTTTCCTATTTCTTCCATCTTCCTGTCGCTTCTTGCTGCTTTTCTTTCCTATACAGGTGGCTTTACATTGAGTGACAAATCTGTGAGCCAAGAAACCATTTACAACGCTGGGTGGTAACCATATATGTAACCAAACCATACGTGCTCCTTACGTGTCAGCAAGTGGGTTGGTGGAGGGTTAGTGTCCCTCCTCGTAACACAAATAACTCAAAGTCAAATGGCCACCCCTTACGGGATTGTGGTGTCTGGCAATAGATAGATATCGTTTTTGTTTTCGTTTTTGAAGGCTCAAACATGCTTGCATGCGTCAGCCTTGGTCACCTAATGGCGGCTCTCCATGCTTCACGATCTACTGCAGCCTCCCTGTTCAGTCCCTTAACCCTGAGGTCACACTTAACGATCTCGTCCCATGTCTTTCTCGGTCTACCCCTCATAACCTCATCCCCACACCTTCTGCACCCAATTATCATCCCCCATCCTCTCCACATGCCCAAACCATCTCAATCTACATCTCATCACAGCACCAATACACTCCAGTCCCATCTTACCTCTCAACTCTTCCATCGTAAACCCAACCCCCTCAGACTTGCACGCAGGGACGTACTGCACATCTACCTAATCATTGTCATTTCTGTACGTCTGAGCCTGCGAATATCCTCCTCCTTTACTGCCCAGGTCTCAGTAGTGTACAGTATTGCACTCCTAGCACATGCTGCATACAAAGACCCCTTAGCACGTAGGGAGAGCCCTCTCAGTGTCAGGAGAGGCAACAGTTCCCTGACCTTCTTCCAACCACTTCTCACCCTAGCCACAGAGTTAGCTCCAGCCCCACCTCTAGCACACAACATGTCTCCCAAATAACAAAACTTCTCCACGCACTTAAGAGACTCACCAGCAAGCTCAGTCCTTTCCCGTCTGACAATCTCCACCCGCTCTCCTCGACACACCATACACATAAAATCAGCATTATCTCGCAGTCTACCTCTGATACCACTACATCTCTTATGCACCCATTTATCACAAACACTGCACAAGATGGAATTACTTCCAATGCCCTTGTGGCAAACTGCACATGGCCACTCTCCCTCTTCTTTGACAGTACCACTACCAACCCTAGATATCATCACTTTTGTTTTATCTGCATTTACTCTCAAACCCTTGTGCCCCATACTATCTCTCCACTTCCTAAATGTTTCCACCGCATCCCTCTTGTTCTCTGCAGTCAACACCAAATCATCAACATACAACATCTCCCACAGGAGTCCGTTTCTGAAGTCACATGAGAGGGCTTCAAGTACCATGATAAACAACATGGGACTCAAAACTGACCCCTGATGCACACCAACGTTCACGGAAAACTCATCACTCAAATCTCCATTCACTCTCACCTGAGTGCAAGCATCCATAACCATCCTAACCAGCCAAGCTTTCTCATTGCCCACTCTACCACCTCTCTAGGGACTCTGTCAAAGGCCTTTTCCAAATCAACAAAAACAAAATACAGATCCCTTTTCTTCCCAATATATTTTTCCTGAAACTGTCGAACAATGAATATGGCATCAGTGGTCCCCCTGCCTGGCATAAACCCAAACTGCATCTCATCAATTTTCACTCTTTCTCTAATCATACCTTCTGGAACTCTCTCTATTACCTTCATTATCTGATCTAAAAGCTTTATACCTCTGTAATTTCCTCTTTCCAGGGCATCACCCTTCCCTTTATACACATTTACAGTTACACTCTTCAACCAATCATCTGGGACAACACACTCATATATAATCATATTTATCGTCAGTGACTAACCTTACCCCAGTATCTTCTGAGGCCTTCAACATTTCGGCAGTCAACCCAGACACAGCTGCTGCCTTCCCCACCTGCATCCTGTCTACTGCCTCACTCTCAGTAGGAGTGTCTATCAAAGGCCAAGGGCCAAACACTGGATCTGCTGGCTCCAAACCTTCCCTGTCCCAGTCAGACTCCTCACTCAACAACCGGCTATAATGCTCTCTCCATGCATCTTTAACCCCTTAACCGTGGGGCGTCACTTTTATGATGCTTGGGACAAGGGATCATACCGCGGGGCGTCGCTTTTGTGATTCTGTGTCATTTTGAATTCACCCGGGCTTCCAAGTGGGGGCTTGTATCATCTATCAGTACTGCCAGTGTCCAACACTAGTCAGCACTCCTAATCTCATCTGTACTCCCATCCATTGTTGACAATTTAGCCATTTCTCCCCGTTCTTGGCTCCCCTCCCTACCCCCCCTCCATTACCCTATCCTCTCGCCTGCCCGGCCGTGCTACGCTAAGTAAATCTTCCCTGGAATTTTTCACTGATTTCATCCATTGAAATAAGCCCTATGCCCTATTCTTATACCAAATAATACATACAAGAAAGAAATAAGATAAGTGAGAGTGCCATACACTTGGAATTGGCTAATTATCACCTGACAACACCTCACATGCACTCGTTCGCTAATTTTCGCTGTTTTTTTCCCCTTGAAATATGCCGTATAATCTATTTTCGTAATAAATATACATGTAAGGAGGGAAGGGAGAAGCCTAAGTGATATTTACATTCACCTGGAACTACCTAATTTATAATGTATTGTCTAGATTTCCTGCCAATCATTTCAGTGCTATACATAGCTGTTTCAAGAGCGAACATTGGTAGCACTGAATATCCCCTAAGTAGGCCTCTACCCCGGCCCTCCGTTATCAGTTTACTCTCATCTTCCGAAGTAGAGGTACGTCTGTTTCTTCTTGCTGACTTCAGAGACTTTTTCACCCCCATGCAAAGGGCCCTGTGACCTTTACCTCCTACTAAACCTCGTGTGGAAAGAGGTAAAGGGCTGACAATTGATAAAAGAGTGACTACGATCTTTCTATTGAGTAAAACAGTGCAAGTGGAATTGTAAATAATGTGTAAATAATGTGTACACAGCAAGTGAAAGTAATGAATGTAAATATACGTGAACAATGGAAAATAGTTTTATAAGTTACTTCAAGTGACAGTGCATAACACAGTGTAAATAAAATAGAAATGTAAATAACGTAAATAAAATAGAGAACGTAAATAGAAATGTAAATGAGTAGTATTATAAGAATACGAGTATATACCCTAGGAGTAATGAAAGTGAAAGTTGCACTCTAGCATGTCTGAATACTATGAGTTATGAGAGTGAAGATGAAAGTGACATTCACTCTCAATGCTAGTATACAGGACGAGAAAGTGAATGCTACGTATTTTACTGAAAGAAATTGAATCCCTACAGTGACAATAAACTAATACTACTGAAGGAAACTTATGGATAAAGACTGTAGATATATATAAGTGTTATATAGTAATAGAAATATAAAGTGTGAGGGGTTTTATGAATAATAAATGACAGAGTACCAAGAGCAAACTAGCGTAAGTGCGACGGTCAGACGCGCTCATAATTTTCATTGCTTTCACAGTGGGTTTTTTTTTGGAGTATGGATCCCAAACAACTTGAAAATCATAGAGTAGTGTTTATAGTGTTAATATCTGGCTGTGGTAATCATATTACGGGTTGTCGGGAAGTGTAAAGTGGAGACTTCGTTACCCAACTTCAGAGGTCTCCACAAGTCCTACGGTAACTGACGAAGGCTCAACAAACATTCCAGGAGAAAGCTGAAGGTATGTGCCATAAGCATATGTAATTTTAATATTCTAGGACTAAACTGATTTTTGGCAAATATTTTTTGAGAGTCTGTCGGAGCCCGAATAACCCCGCGGCACACGCAAAACATCGGTAAACATGCCCGCGGTGTAGGGGTTAATATCCCTGCTGTTCACCACTACCCTTCCTTCATCATTCTTCACACACTGCTAACCTGTAATATCCCAATTATCCCTCTTCATCTGATTTGCCACCTTAAATATCATATTTTTCCTTTCTCCATGATTTAGGTTATCAAGTAAAAGTCTCTGTGACTCAGACTTTGCCCTGTATACCTCTCTTCTAGCCCTATGCTTGGCAACCAAGTATTCCTCCTTGTTACCACCCTTCTTCCATTCCCGGAAATGCCTTCTTTTCTCCTTAACTGCATCTTCTACACCCTCATCCCACCACCAGGTTACTTTATGTCTTGGTGGGCCTCTTGTCAAACCACATAGCCTATTACATTAGTAACTCTCAAGAGATTGTTCTTGATGGTTCTGTACTGTTCATTAATGCCTCTGTCTACGGCTCCCTGTTCAGCCACTATTCTCCTCATCTTGCTGTAGAAGGCATCCCTTACTAGGCTACTTGGTTTTCCAGCTTCCATATTTTCTTCCTAGGCACATAAGTCCTCTTTTTCATCACTCGTTCTTTAAGCACCATATCACAAATCAATAGTTTGTGCTACTACAGAAACTCATCACTTCCTATAACTTTAACATCCCTCACTAACCTCCTACCAGCCCTCCTAACCAGAAAATAATCTATCTGACTGCTATTTCCCCCAGACTCATACGTAATTAACCTACTCTGTCTTTTCCTAAAATATGTGTTGCATACAATGATGTCCGTTGCCTCCCCAGACTCGAGCATCCTCTCCCCTTCCGCATTCCTTATACCATACGCACATCTCCCATGTACTCCTTCATAACCTTGAGCTGCTTCACCTACATGACCATTTAAGTCCCCTCCCAAAACCACTATCTCATCCCGCATACCACCTACTACACGTATTAAATCATCTTAAAATCTGTCTTTCTCTACTTCATCCAATCCTGCCTGTGGAGCATATGCTGATATAATTGCAGTTATCTTTCCACCGAACAGAATTTTCACTACCAATATCCTATCGCATACTCTCGTAACATTCATAACATATTCCACCCATTTCTCTGCAACCATGACACCAACACCCCCATATCCGTCTGTCCCCCCCTGCCAAAACAACTTATAGTAACAGTCCTTCCCAACAATCTTTCTGGCTGATCCACCTCTGTACCGGACTTCCTGCAAACATGCCACATCCAACCACCTCCTACTGAATGCCTCAACAACTTTTCCCCTGCTCTTCCTCTCAAACTTCCCACATTCCATGAACCCACTCTCATCCCCTTGGGTGATTTACTATCCTCGAGCATGCTTTGAAACTTATTCTTGTATTTTATCATAGTCAGTATTAATAATGGGGGTACACATACCACAGGCCCCACTCACTGCACACTCCCAGGTCCAGGCAGTGGATCTGGGACTCCAAGCTTACCAGTGGCTGTGGTATAGCAGAATTCGCTTTTATTTTAGTCGAGGAGCCAACCAGACTAAATTCCTAGCAGAATTCGCTTTTATTTTAGTCGAGGTGCCAACCAGACTAAATTCTATACTGAGGTATGTTATATCGAGGTTTTACTGTGTTTCCCCTATCGCTTTTTATCACATCCACATCACAATGCTCTTTAATTTCTTCAATTGTCAGTGTCTCTCCATGTAACTCCAAATGCTCCTCTCAAATAACTCATTTCCACTGCTCTGAGGGTGACGAGAAATAAGTGAAATATACAGGCTAACTGAACATTTGTAGTTTGTAAGCTAGTAAATAATACGGTGTATAAAGTGCACAGTACAACCATACCCCGATTTCCGATGTATCAGTAATCGACAGTTCACTATACTGAACATAAGAAATGGGGGAACATTTCCACAATCCGAACAGCCATCGATTCGCTAGTCTGAACACTCCACCACTCCTTAGGTTTGAAACGACCATGTCTGAATGGGATGTGGTGGTGCACACAGCCCTCCCTGTCTTTCCTCCATCCCCTCTCTTCTCCCTCCATCCCTTCTCCATCCCCCACCACACTTAGCACTGCCAGGCATTTCTCCCTATCCCATCCCTGGCTGTCTAACTCCCCGTCTCCCCACCCTCCCCCACCCCAGCTCATCTCCCAAGTGTGTGTGTGTGTATTTACCTATTTGTAGTATAGAGGAATTGAGCAATGCTCGTGTTGTCCTGTCTCCATATCCACATTTATCAAGTCTACCTTTATATACATGAATGTTTTTCTCATGCACCACCTTTTCGTCTAAGTCGTTCCAGATACTTATGTATTTACCTAATATACCTAATTGTGATATACACGGAATGTGCTATGTTCTTGGGTTTCCGTCGCTGTTTCTCAGTAAGTCAAATTTAGCTTTAAACTCGTTTAAGTTTTTAGACTGGACGATCTCTTTGTCCAGGCTATTCCATAAGTCTATACTTCTGTAAGGAAAGCTATATTTCTTGATATCTTTCAAGCAGCTTGACTTTTTCAATTTCATTCCATGTCCTCTTGTTGCTCTCTTATCCCATAAAAGCAGATCTTCTTTGTCAATTTTATCTACTCCCACCATGGTCCTGAACACTGCAATCATGTCTTCCCTCTTTCTCCTTTCCTCTAAGGAAGGTAAATCCAGCTTTTTCAGCCTCTCTCTGTATGACAGGTCTGCCAGACTGGGGACCATCTTGGTTGCTGTTCTTTGTATTCTCTCAATCTTGTTTATATCTTTCTTTTTGTGTGGGGACCACACTACCGCTGCATATTCTAACCTGAGACGGATAATGGCCACCATCAATTTTTTCATCATCTCCTCATCCATATATTGAAATGCTGCTATTATCTTGGCTACTCTTATGTTAGTCAAGAGTTTGTAAGTCTCTCCAACTATCTTGTTAATGTGCTTTTCTGGTGACAAACTATCTTGGACCAGCACTCCCAAATCTTTCTCTTCTCTCATTTTTGTGATTAATTCATTACCCAACAAATAATTCAGTGATGGCCTCCTGGTACTTTTACCCATTTCCAATATTTTACATTTCTTAACATTAAATTTTATTTCCCACGTCTGGCTCCAATCATGCATCCTATCCAGATCCTCCTGCAGCATTTTACAATCCTCAACCTCTACCTTCCTCAAGATCTTTACATCATCAGCAAACAGACTTGCATAACTATTCACTCCATCTACCATATCATTTATGTAAATCAGGAACATTGCAGGCGACAACACGGAGCCTTGAGGGACTCCACTTGTTACTTCCCTCCATCCAGACATCCCATCCTTTATTACTGTCCTCATTTGTCTGTCTCTCAAAAAGTCTCTCATCCATTCCAGAAGTTTCCCCTTCAGTCCTCTTATATATTCTAGTTTCCACATTAGTCTCTTATGAGGTACCTTGTCGAAGGCCTTCTCTAAGTCTAAGTACACACAATCCACCCAGCCATCTCTCTCCTGTAGCACATCAATCGCTCTTGAGTAAAAGCTCAACAAGTTAGAAACACATGACCTTCCACCTCTGAATCCAAACTGACATTCAGCCAAAATATTCACCTCTTCTAGATATTTTATCCATCTGTCTTTCAGGATTCTCTCACACAATTTTGCGACCATGCTGGTTAGAGACACTGATCTATAATTCAGGGGTTCTTCCCTGTTTCCTCCCTTATAAATTGGTACCACATTTGCCGTCTTCCATTCTTGTGGCACTTTCTCCTCTTCCAGAGAACACACGGTTAAACTGTGAATTTTATCTGCCAGTTGTTCTCTGCATTCCTTCAGTACCCAATTAGAATTTCCATCAGGTCCTGGGGCTTTCCTTACATCTTGAGTTTCCAGTAATTTATACAGATCATGTACCTCCACTTTTATATATTTTATCACCGGTACATTTCTTATCATTCCCTCCCCTTCCACAAACTCTTTTTCATTAGTGAAAACCGATTGGAAACATTTGTTCATTATTTCAGCTTGCATTGTTGCATCTTTATAGACCTCTCCTTTTACTTTCAGTTTGGTGATTCCTTCCTTTTGTTTCAGTTTGCCATTAACAAATCTATAAAACAGTTTGGGTTCATCCTTGCATTTGTCTATTATACCTTTTTCAAAATTCCTTTCTTCTTCGCTATGTATTCTTGTGTATTCGTTTCTAATTCTTTTATATTCTTCCTTTGTTCTGTTGTTACCTCTCTTTTTCCAATTGTTCCACGCCTTATCTCTCTCTTTTTTTGCTATCATACACCTTCTATTAAACCACTCCTTTTTCCTGTTTTCTTTCCCTCTTACTCTTGGTACAAATTTTTCCACTCCCAAATTATAGAGGTCTAGAAAGATATCCCACTTCCTCTGTATCTCTCATTTTCTCTGAATTTTCTCCAATCGCACATTTTCAAAAAATTTTCTCAATCCTGTAAAATTTGCTTTCCCAAAGTTGTATCTTCCCTGTCTATGAATCTCGTGTGTGTGTGTGTGTGTGTGTGTGTGTGTGTGTGTGTGTGTGTGTGTGTGTATGTTTGTATGTGTGTGTGTGTGTGTGTGTGTGTGTGTGTGTGTGTGTGTGTGTGTGTGAGAGAGCGAGAGAGAGAGAGAGAGAGAGTGAAAGTGAGTCAGTGAGTGAGTGATAGTGAGTGTGAGTGAATGGGTGAGTGAGTCAGTGAGTGAGTGGGAGTAGGAGAGTGAGTTAGAGAGTGAGTCAATGAGAGTGAGTGAGAGAGTGAATGAGACTGGGTGGGGGGTGTAGTAGGGCAGTTTGGCTTTCTTGTCTCCCTCCCCCACCCCTGCTTGTCTCCCTCCCTGTCCCCGTACCCTCCCCGACTCCCACTTGTCTCCCTCCCCCACTCCAGCTTGTCTCCCTGCAGTCCTTCCCCTTCCCCACCCCTGCTTGTCTGACTCCATTCCCCTTCCCCCCCCCCCACTCCACCACCTCTGCTTGTCAGTTGTTGCCCTGAAGCATCTCGCACAACACGTCTCACCCATCTTACTCTCCTGCAAGTGATGTTTGATGTCTCATATTTTAGCAGTAGTATTGATAATAAGGATAATAACATTATCTCTGGTGTTTCTGTGTCAGTCTGCATTAATTGAGTAAGGTAACTAAATGAGAGTTTGGGTTATGGCCTTGAACACATCTCTGGCTTTTCTTCAGTGTCTTAAGGGGGAAATTGCTTCGATATCCAGCATACTGACCGAACACTTCCACTGGTACACAACACTGCCGGAAGTCAGGGTATGGGTGTACAGTACAGTAATACCTCAATATATGATACCCCTAGATGCGATACCCCGGCTTAACGATGGGGGTAGAAATACCACCATACCCCACCTGACAATGGCCAAACCCCAGTTTAACAGTGAGTTTTGATTTTTTTTATTGATTTTGATATTTTAGACTATAATTGTGTGTTTAGGTTGATTTATAAACTGTTTTTAGACTTAGATTAATGTGTTTTAGCCATAGGTGGGGTGAACATTGTCATTTTAGGGTACAGTTTACTAAGCTTGATTTTTTTCCAGACATATTTGATGATTTTCAAATTTTATTTTTTGGTTTTAGTGAGTTATTTACAGGTGTTAGGCTTAGCTTCCTTGACAGCTGTTACGGCCGTTTAGATTGGCTTTAACCTGTACAATCCCGCTGTCGGCATGGTGCCGACAATAAAAAGTCTCACTTAATCCCAGCGACTTGATGGTGCCGACAGCAAAATTCGAGCCCTGTAGTGTCTCAAATTGCTTCAGTCTAGCTAAGGAGTACCTTAACCTATTGGCAACATTGTGCCCAAGCACTTGTAGCACTGAGTTTGGTTCTGGGTGGATGGGTAACGTCAGTTTGTCACTGTCTGTCATAGCGTCAGGATGTTGCAAAAAAGTGTCTGGGATTGGATGGATATAAAATTGCAAAAATGCCTGGGATGGTATGGGTTAAGCTTGTTTTTGGGCTCATTTGGGTGGGTTTTGGGTTGGTAAATGCTCCACATTACATGTTAAAAGTACCCCAATATACGATACCCTGCCTAATGATGGGGTTTTGCCTAGCCAGTTGCATCATAAAACTGGGGTATGCCTGTATTTGAAAAGTGATTGAAATTAAGTTGTAACAATAAAATATTTTCTAAGTGCTTTCCCTCTCCCTAGGTTAGAAACGAGCACATCTTAACGCAGATGTGGTGGTGTACGCAGCTCTCCTGGTCCTCCCTCCATTCCCTCTCTTCTCCTGTCATCCCTCCTCCATCCCAGCTATGGGGGCTTCTGCCCGGGCACAAAGAAAAAAATTCCGTGGCCAAATATGCCCCCAGAAATAGGTTCTATTGGTATAAATCGTATACCATCATTATCAGTGGTGTTTATACTATAAGAAAAACTATTAAAAACACACAAAACTATGAATAAAAGGACTGAAATGAAGTGAGAATTTACCTTGTTCGTGTAAAAATAGCTTCAAATAACTTCCCAGCATCCTAGCCCAAAATTTTGCCCACACCGTGCAAGAGCAAAGTATATGTATAGATGCAGAATTTCACGAGCTTTCTTGAAGTGTTTTCGAAATTTCGATATGACCAATAGTTTTCGAGTAAATTGTCTGACAAAAAAAAAAATCGCCGAGCATGGCAGGGGATGGTGGAGGGACGGAATGAGAAGAGGGGGGGATGGAGGGGATAGCCTGTGTGCTCTTACCTAATTGTATATTTACAGGAATGAGTCAAGCTCGTACTGTCCCGTGTCTTAAACCATATTTATCGTACATATCCATAAAATTGCGAATTGTTTTGGCACACACTCTTTCATTTGGTAGTGCATTCCACTGATCAATTGCTCTATTTGGGAAACTAAATTTCCTTACGTCTTTATCACCTCTCTTATGCAGTTTTTTGCAGTGTCCTCTTGCTGATTCTTCCCCATAGGTTAAGTAATCATTTATGTCTATTTTCTCCTTCCCTAATATGCATTTATATAGCATAATCATGTCACTTCTTTTCCTTCTCTCCTGTAGTGTTGGTAGATTCAGTTTATTTAGTCTTTCTTCGTAGCTTAGATCCCTTAAGCTTGGTACCCATCTTGTAGCGGCCCTTTGAACTTTTTCAATCTTGTCTATGTGTTTTTTGAGATAAGGACTCCAGACTACTGATGCATACTCCAGGGTTGATCTGATGAATGATGTTATTATCTTTCTTAGCATGTCTTCATTTATGTATGTGAATGCTATTCTCATATTTGAAAGCAGTGTATACACGTTCCGTACCTTCTCACTGATGTGGTCAGCCAGAGATAGTCTGTTATTGATAATAACACCTAGGTCCTTCTCTCTTTCTGATGTGTGTAGGGTTTTATTTCCTAACGTATAATCCCAATCAGGTCTTTTTCCACTTTTACCAAACTTGATTACATGACACTTGTCCACATTGAATTCCATTTGCCATGTATTACTCCATTCATGAAGTTTATTTTATTCTTCTTGTAGCTCTTTACAAGAGTCTGTGTTAGTAATTCTCCTTTGTATTTTTGCATCATCTGCAAACATACTTAGATAGCTTTCATTTCCAGTGTTACTGTCTGTATCATTTGTATACGCTAAAAACATGATTGGTGCCAGCACTGAGCCCTGTGGTACTCCACGAGTCACTTCTTTCCGTGATGAGTAATTTCCTCTTAGTACTGTTCTCATTTCTCTTCTTATGAGAAAATCTTGAGTCCAACAATACAGTTTGCCTCGAATTCCTCCTTGATGGTACAGTTTCCATAAAAGTCTTTGGTGTGGTACTATGTCAAATGCTTTCTTGAAATCTAAATAGATACTGTCCACCCATCCTTCTCTTTCCTGTAATGTGTCTGTTACTCTGTCATAGTAGCTCAAGAGATTAATAACACATGATTTTCCTTGTCTAAAACCAAACTGTCTTTCTGTTATCATATTGTGTTCTTCTAGATGATTTACCCAAGGTTTTCGTATAAGCTTTTCTAACACTTTGCTTACAACGCTGGTTAGTGATACTGGTTGGTAGTTGAGTGGATTTTGTCTATTCCCTTCCTTGAATTAGGGAACAATGTTTGCTTTCTTCCAAATATCAGGTGGTTTACCTTGACTCAAGGATTTCTTGAAAATTAAAAATAATGGTTTACTTAACTCCTTTGCACATTCACTTAGTACCCAACATGAAATTTCATCAGGACCATTAGCCTTTCCTTTGTCTAATTTATTTAGCTCCTCCTGTATTACTTTTTTTGATGTTGTATATCTGGTAGTATGTGTGGACATGCATGTTGCACATAATCCCTCCCAAAATTTTTTTCCTCTGTAAACACTGATTGGAATTTCTTGTTTGGTGCTTCACAAATATCCATCTCTTGTGTATAGGCGATTCCCTCATCCGTAATGGATTGTATTTTATCTTTTACTTTGGTTTTGCTTCTGATGTAGCTGTAAAATAGCTTTGGCTGATCACTACTTTTATTTATGATATCCTTCTCAAACTGTTTTTGGGCTTCCCTCCTTATTCTTGTATAATCGTTTCTTGCCTGTTTGTAATTATTATATGCCCTTTCACTATTGTGTCTTCTGTATCTATTCCACAACAAATCTCTTTTCTCTTTTGATTTTTTACATTCTGTATTGAACCATTTCTTTGTTTTCTTTTCTGCTTCTTTGTGCTTTGGTATGTACTTCTGGACTCCTATTTCATAAAGTTCACGGAATTTTTTATATATAGCATTTAAATCATGCCCTCTAAGCTCCTTTCCCCAATCAGTTTCTAAGAAGTACATCTTTAGGTCATGATACTTTCCCTTTTTATAGTTTAGGCTCTTTTTGTAACTTTCATTGCTGTTAACTATGTCATATGCTATCCTGAAGTTGCAATTTAGTACTGCATGGTCGCTTTTGCCAAATGGAGGGTGGTATATTAAATTGTCAGTATTGTTTTCTTGCCTAGTAAATATGAGATCTAGCATTGAGGGTACATCGAGTCCTCTTTTTCTGGTGCTTTCCCTTCCATGTTGCTTTAGGAAAAACTCTTGCACGAGATCCAGGAGCTTTTGGTCTCAGCAGCTTTCTTGGCTTATTATATCCAGTGTATTCCAATTTATATTTGTATTAAAATCTCCAGTTAGTATTCTTTCTGATTTCTCTTCCATTTTTTGTAGTAATGATCTTAAACTCTGAATTGTATTCTCTGCCAGGTCCCCATACTCGTCTCTTTCCCATGTGTTTGACTTGGGTGGCATGTACAAATTGGCTACAATTACTTTCCCTGCAGATGTATTGATCTCTACTGCAATCAGTTCTACTTGTGAGGGTATATCTAGTTCTATTTCTTTGACTTTTAGATTTTTCTTAGTTAATATTATAATTCCTCCTTTTTTTAAGTTCCTATCTCTTCTCCATTTATTATATTCCTCAAAGTTTAAGATGTCATTTGATAGCCTTGGTGTTAATTGTGTTTCAGTTAGGCATATTATATGTGGTTCATTTTCTCTGACATCATCATTCATCTCTAATAATTTAGATACCATTCCATCCACATTTGAGTACATCAACTTAATCATCTTGTTTATATACTTGTCATTACCTGGTTCAACTACCTTCCTCCTTTTTATTCCCTCCTGTTTATGTACGGTACCACTTTCGTACCTGCAATCCTATTACTTTGTAAAAAAATGTATTCTTCTCCTCCTCTGATCTTCCCTCATTTTTTGTTTTTGCTTGCTTCCTCTTCTCTTTCAGTAATTCCAGTTCCTCTTGTGTTAGGCATCTTTTTATTCATACATTTTTGAACTCCTCTTTTTCCATAAGATTCTTTGCATTTTGTAGTATCTCCTCCACGGTGTTTACACTCTGGAAGGTTACCTGTAGGGGTCTTGACTTGCTTTTCTTGTATTTCCCTAACCTTTTGTGTTCCTCTATGTCTTTACTACAGATTTCCTCAGATACTTTTTTCAATATGCTCATTACATTTGCCATCTCCTTTTTGTCTCTTGAGATCTTGTTTTTTAGTTCTTCCTCTTCTATACCAGTGATTACTATAGATTTGTTGATATCTACTGAATCTCTGACTTACTTAGGATTGTTTTGGATTATTCTTTTCACTTCCTTTTTAATGCTTTTTTCTTCCACCCTTGTTTCTAAGTCTTTCTTTACTTTCAGCATTTCAGCATAAGTGGTTTCCACATCATTTTTGTAGCTTTGCACAGCTTCATTTGCCTGTGTTATCTTCTCCTCAGTATCACTACTCTGGTCTATCAGACTGCTTACTTCCATAATTGTCTCTGCATCATTTTTGAACTCTTCCATAATACTCTCGTGGTTGACTACTGTACTTGCCATTTTACTAATTTTTCTCCTTAGTGAACCCAGTTCTACTGTCAGCTCATCTATGGTTGTGTCTTTCTTGTTGACTTCCTTTCCTAATTTTTCTATTTCTTCCTTTTGCAAGTGCATCTGTTTCTTAATTTCATCAATCTCGTTTTGAAAAGCCATCTCTTGCCTGTGTACTCGTTCCACCAGTTTATCGTGAGTCTCCATTTCAACCAGTTCTTGGTAGAAATCATCGTCCTGCTTTCTACCTTTATCCCTTTTCTTTCCAAATTTACTTTACTCAAGTATGTGGTCATTTAGCAGTACTAAAGCACATATGGTACTTACATTCCCTGGGGAAGTTGTAGACTAAACAAACGATCAGCTGATTGTGCGCATTCTTACTCTAATTTGTTTTCTTTTCTGATTGAACAAGTCTTGCTTATTTTTTTTATTTTTTTTTTTTAGAACACCATTTAGTCTAACCTGGTACAGAACTTTACTCATATAAAGATACTTATTTAGGTAATGCCACTGGCCAAGTTGGCCGTTTATGGAGCGATGGCGGCGTGTGTCTGGTCTCCTCGCAGCTGTGTGTGTGTGTTTTGTGTGTGTGTGTGTGTGTGTGTGTGTGCATGTGTGTGTGTGTGTGTGTGTGTGTGTGTGTGAGTGACAGAGTGAGTGAGTGATTGAGTGAGAGAGAGAGAGAGAGTGGGAGAATGAGTGAGTGAGAGAATGTGTGAGTGAGAATGAGTGAGTGGGAAGGGATGGGGGGGATAAGGAGGGCAGTTTGGCTTTCTTGTCTCCCTCCCTGTCTCCCCACCCTCCCTCACTTCTGCTCGTCTTCCTCCTCGTCCCTCTGCCCTTCCCTTCTTTCAGCCCTCCCTCACCCCAGCTTGTCTTTCTCCCCACCCTCCCTCACCCCTGCTTACAACCCTCCCTGTCCCTGCATAGCTCGCAACTGCCTGCCTGGCTGTAGCCTGTCAGTTGCCCTCCGACCGCCTCAGCTTCCTGCCTGGCTGTATCCTGTCAGTTGTCCTCCAACCATCTCGGCTACCTGCATGTGATGTTTGCCTTCTCAATTTTTAGCAATAGTATTGTTTATGAGGATAATAATACCTGTGATATAGCTGGGTCAGTCTCTGTTGATTGAGTAAGGTATATGAGGGTTTGCTGTTTATTGAGTAAGGTATATCAGAGTTTGGGTTTGGGCCTGGAACACATCTTTGGCTTTTCTTCAGTGTCTTATGGGGAAAATTGCTTTGATGTGTATAACGGAAAAAGTCCAGGTTAGCAGGGAGAAGTCCAGATGTCGCTGTTATCGGATTTTCACTTTTTTCAGGATGGCTTGGGCCCCGATTAGTCTATTATAGGGAGGTTTTTCTGTACATGCAGGTGGTTTGGACATTTTTTTTTTTTTTTTTTTTTTTTTTTTTTATGCGAGGAAGAAGGAACCAAAGGCCATGAGCCCGCAGTAACAGTTCCCTCCAAGAGAAAAACAAAATACAATAGAGAGCCAAATTCAAGATCCGATCATTTTGAGATGCCTGGACACACTGCGTTTGAAAGACTGGAGATCATAGGCAGGAGGAAATACAGACAGAGGGAGACAGTTCCAGAGCTGACCTGTTGCATAAATGAAAGACTGGGAGTAACGGTTAACTCTTGCATTAGAGAGTTGGACAGAAAAGGGATGAGAGTTTGCTGCCAGACGGGTGCTACGCGCCCGTCGTAGAGGTGGAGGAATGCAAGCAGACAGTTCAGAGGAGCAGTGACCATTAAAGTAGCGATAGAAAAGAGATAAAGATGCAACAGTGCGGCGAAGAGACAGAGGTTGAAGGGAGTCAGTAAGAGGAGGAGAGTTAATGAGACGAAAAGCCTTTGACTCCACCCTATTGAGAAGAGCTGTATGTGGGGAGCCTCCCCACACATGAGAGTTGTACTCCACACAGGGGCGGATAAAACCCCTGTATAGAGTCAACAATTGTGCAGGGGTGAAGAAAGAGCGGAGTCGGCTTAGCACACCCAATCTCTTGGAAGCAGATTTTACAAGAGATGTAATATGATCTTTCCAAGATAAGTCCCGAGTAAATGAAACCCCAAGCATGTTCAAGGATGATGCAGGATTAATCTGAATATTATTAAACATTAGTGGGTATACCTGTGGAAGATTTTGTCGGGTTGATAGGTGTAAGAACTGAGTCTTAGAAGCATTAAAGACAACCATATTATTTTTACCCCAGTCAGAGATATGAGCCAAGTCAGACATTAGGTGTGCCATAGCCTCATCCCTTGTTTCTTGAAGTAACTGTTGAGATGGGCGTTGCGGGAACCGAATGGAAAGGTGAAGGGTGGAGTCATCAGCGTATGAGTGGATAGGGTTAGATGTACAGCTTAGAAGATCATTGATGAATAAAAGGAAGAGAGTTGGTGATAGGACAGAGCCCTGAGGAACACCACTGTTGATAGATCTAGGAGAAGAACGATGGCCGTCTACGACAGCAGCTATAGAACGACCAGAAAGGAAGCTAGCGATGAAGGTACAGATAGAAGGATAGAAACCGTAGGAGGGCAGTTTGGAAATTAAAGATTTATGCCAGACTCGATCGAAAGCCTTTGAGATGTCAAGTGCAATGGCAAAGCTTTCGCCAAAGTCCCGAAAGGAGGATGACCAGGAATCTGAAAGGTAGGTGAGAAGATCGCCAGTGGAGCGTCCCTGACGGAACCCATACTGACGATCGGAAAGAAGGTTGTGATAGGAAAGATACCTTAAAATTTTTTTATTAAGAATTGACTCGAAAACTTTTGAAATACAGGACGTTAAAGCAATTGGACGATAGTTGGAGGGTTGGGAGTGGTCACCCTTCTTTGGGACTGGCTGAATGAGAGCAAACTTCCAGCAACAAGGAAAGGTACAAGTTGACAGACAAAGGCGAAATAGTTTGCCTAGGCAGGGTGTAAGCACAGAAGCACAGTTTTTGAGAACAACAGGAGGGACCCCATCAGGCCCATATGCCTTGTTAGTACTGAGGCCAGTAATGGCAGAAAATACATCAACTGAAGAAATTTTAATGTCAGCCATGAGGAAGTCAGAGGGGGAAGTGATGGAGGAACAGCACCGGAATCGTCTAAGGTGGAATTGGAGGAGAAAGTCTGTGCGAAGAGATCTGCTTTATCAGTAGAAGAAATAGCTACAGAACCATCAGAGTAGAAAAGAGGAGGGAAGGATGATGAGGTAAAGTTGTTAGAAAGATTTTTGGCAAGGTGCCAGAAGGAGCGGGAAGAATTCGAGTTGGAGAGTTGAGAGCATTTAGTATGGATGAAATTATTTTTAGTAGAGCGAAGAACAGACTTAGCACGATTCCAGGCAGAAACGTAAAGATTATGTGATTCAGGGGTGGGTTGGCTCCGGTACCTTTTGTAGGCCTTCTCCTTGTTGCGGACAGCATTAGAACAAGCGTGATTAAACCAAGGCTTTCTTGCGTTAGTCAAAGGATATGAGAAAGGAATGTATGCTTCCATGCCCGAGAGAATAACCTCCGTAATGCGCAAGGCACACTCAGATGGCTCACGGCCATGGAAGCAATAATCATTCCAGGGAAAATCAAAGAAGTACTGCCTGAGGGCCTCCCAGTCCGCAGCTCCAAAATGCCAGAGACGACGTTTCCCTGGAGGGTCCGCAGGCCGTACTGGAGTGATAGGACAGGTTAAGGTAATAAGGTTGTGATCGGAGGAGCCCAACGGAGAGAAAAGATTAACAGAGTAAGCAGAAGGATTAGTTGTGAGGAAGAGGTCAAGTATGTTGGAGCTCTCTCCAAGGCGGTCAGGGATACGGGTAGGGTGCTGTACAAGCTGCTCTAGGTCATTAAGGATAGAAAAGATGTAGGCTTGTTCACCAGGTGGATCCGTGAAAGGAGAGGAGAGCCAAAGGTGGTGGTGAACATTGAAATCTCCAAGAATGGAGATTTCAGAGAAAGGAGAAATGGACAGAATGTGTTCCATCGTAGAAGTAAGATAGTTAAAGAATTTTTGATAGTCAGTAGAATTAGGGGATAAGTAAACAGCACAGATATATTTAGTCAGAGAATGACAGGAAAGCCGAAGCCAGAGAGTGGAGAATTCAGAAGAATCAAGTTCAGGAACACGAGAGCAAGATAAGTCGTTGCGTATGTATACACAACAGCCACCTTTGGCTTTGAAATGAGTATAGAGAAAGTAGGAGGATACAGAAAAGGGTTTGCTGTCAGTTGCCTCAGACAGCTGAGTCTCCGTTAGAAAAAGAAGGTGAGGTTTAGAGGAGGAGAGGTGGTGCTCAACAGAGCGAAAGTTAGATGAAAGGCCGCGAATGTTGCAGAAATGAAGAAGAAGAGAGTCAGACAGTGGTTCCAGGCACCTCGAGTCGTCACCGGGAGAGGGGCAGATGGCGGGGGCATTTATGGTCCCCCCCCCTGGGGACTCCGAGGCTGGGTGAATTGACGCCATTTTGGTAAATTTTGAATAGGAAGTGTAGTGTGTGCTGTGCATGTAGTTTGGTGAAGATAGATAGAGAAATTTGTACTGGAGAGCATGCTGGCCTACTCTCTGTGTAACTGAGACACTGAAAAAGTTCAGCAAAGGGGGATGGTCAGGAACTAGTCCATGTGGAGTGGATGGAGAGCAAGAGACTAACAAGGAGAATGAATGTGAGTGAAACGGAGGGGAGGGGAGGCCGAGGATGAAATGAAGGGATGGAGTGGAGAGGTATATGAGAGAGGGGAGTGTGAGCTGTGGGGATGGGCAGTGAAATAGCGAGGGACAAGGCAACATGGAGGTGATTTGTTTGTGGCCACTCCTTACGAGATTAAGGTGTCTGGCAATCTATAGATAGAAAGCAGATTTTGACCTAATGCGGCAAAAGTTGAATATAAACTGTTTGGAATGTTTGGGCAATGAAAGTGTTGAAGATAAGTGGAATAAGTTTAAAATTAAGACTGAAGAAGTGATTAGTGAATGTGTTCCAGTGAGAGAATTCATGAATGAAATTGAGGAAAAGGACAAATAAAGAATTGCAAGTGAGTAGAAGACTATGGACAAAGGTCCGAAGAAAAAAAAGTCTGGTGTCAAAGAAGAGTATTAGGACCATTCAGTGATAGGTGGATGAAGATGATGTTGACAACAGAAAATACAGTGAAGTAGGAAGGGAATACCAACAGATTAACATTCAAGTGAGGAGAGAAACTAGGGAAAAAATGAAAAATAGGGAATGTGTTAATGCAAGAAATGTAAATGAGAATCCAAAAGTTTTTGGAAGTTTCTTCAAGAAAAGTTCACAACAACAGGTGTTATTCCTGAGTTATATGTAAATGCATTAAATAAAAAGAAGACAAAATTGGAGAAAGTTAAAGCAGTGGTATTGGCAAAATATTTCAGTTAGATATTTACTGAGGAACCAGAAGGATAAATTCCTCACCTTCCTCCAATAGAGGTACCATCATTGTCATACATGGAGGTTTCTTTGACTCAAAACAGACCATAAAAAAGTTGAAGAGAAATAAATCACCAGGTCTTGATTGACCGGTGCGATGAATTACTGAATCGACACTTGTAATTAGAAAATGTAAATTCTATCGCCATATAGCTTCATACATGCCTAATTATCTGGAATCCAGTCAAAAAGTTTTGCATAATATAATTACTAATAAAAGGTCAGGTTTCAGAGCTAAAATATGCTAAAGTTACCGAATATTTCCCCTTCAGATCATCAACACTCCTTGACAGACCTCTGTTTTGCATAAATATTCATTTAAAGTACAGTACACACAAATGTATTGGGATTTTAAATCAATATTTATACAAAATATTAGTCAGTCAAGGCTAGTTGTTGAGCTAGAGGCGAACACATCTGCTAACTTTAGCAAATTTTTGTTCTGAATCCTTATTTTTTATCAGTACAGTACAGTGAACTTTCACATTTTGTAATAGTCGAAAAAAAAAACTCACCAAACTGAAATTCGCCAAATCAGAGCTGAATAACTAATGGGGAAAAAATAAATTGTTTCTGGGCATGCATGACTGGACTGATTTTCCACCTATATTATAACATTACCGGGTGTAAATCATGTGATAAACACACATAACATGATTCAATTTAGTTTAGTTTAGCCAAGAAACAATACAAAGCAGAAAAACTCGCATACAAAAAGAAAATAATGGGCTTGATGTACACGTGGTGTATGGTGCATAGATGCCTTAGTTGACACCTGAAGCCTCACTCCCTGTAGCTTCTGTTGTCTCTTCCTCCTGTGGATCTTCATCTGAGCCAAATCCTTCAAAATCGAAGTCATCTGGAATGCTTGCAATGTCCATGTTGTCATCAACTGGGCCAGGATCATTGGAGAGGGAAGCTTCAGCTGGTGCAGTATCTTCACTCTGTCGTTGGCCCAGGTAATGAGTGATGAGCGCTAGTTGTTATTCATTTATTTTCTTATTGCACTCCTTCAAGAAGAAAGATGATATTTCATTCATTTTCTTTACCAGCTGAACACAATCACTCTTACTGGCTACAACAGCTCTGTTTCTTCTTGGAGACGGGAACAGTCACTCAAAATGTGTGAGAGTTTCGTCGTTGTCAGTTGCTTGGGAGTCTGCACGGGTTTATCTTCTTGTATATTGTCTTCTGTTTCGTCATCATCATCATTATCCAGCATTTCTTCAATATTCTGTTCTGTGTTTTCGGATACCATCTCACCCAACTGTTCTTCATTAACTTGGATTAAATCCTGGAACACTTCTTGCTGCTACTTCCGCTTCTTTCATGAGCTGTTCCTTCCACTGACGCTGTGTCTGTGTGTCCACGTCATCATCGGCACCGTCCGTCATGAGGTGAGGGAGAAGTGGTGCCCACCCTTGCTTAATGGTAGCATTGATTAATTTTATGCCAGGCATCTACCGTAAAGTTGACAGCCTGTCTGATATAAAAATATTTCCAGAATGTTTTGATGGTAACTATCTCCCTTGGCATGTTGATAGGTAAGGCCTTATCTGGTGATGAAGCTGATGTGGATGCCACTATTGCGACTTCTGGCAACTCCATCGCTGCGGGTGGGGTTCCAGTGTGTGGTGTTGAGGCTGCAGGAATTTCATCACTTTCTTGCATTATTTGAGCAACCTCCTCTTGACTGTCTGTTTCCTGTCGTGTTTTATCATGGACTGCTTCGTAAAAAAAGAAATGTGACATTTGCAATGATCTCTTGATCTAAGGGTTGAATTTTAGATGTCGTGTTTGGGGGAAGAAAGCACACTTTAACTCTGGGATGTCTGTCTACCAAAATCTTGGCACGCCCTGGGGCATTGTCCAAAAACAGGACCACTTTAAAGGCAAGATTGAGCTTTTTACACTTTTCACAAGTTGCTGGGAGAAAATCATTGTTAAACCAGTCAGTAGAAATGTTCATTGTCATATATCCTTTTGCGTTAGCATACCACACAACATTTAGCTAACTTGTTCATGTCGTAGTTCTTGCAAGCTCATGGTTTCTTGGACCTTTAAATCACTACTGGTTTCATCTTGTGGGAACCTGTGGCATTGGTTGCAAGCAAGAGAGTAAGTCTATCCTTGCTCATTTTAACACCTCTTGTTCTTCTTGTTTTGCAATGTAGGTAGATTTAGGAGACATTTTCCAAAACAAACTTGTTTCATCTGCATTATACACTTGATGCAGGCTGTATGCCCCTTCTTTAATAATTTCTTCCACTGCTTGGGTAAGGCACAGCTGCCTCGTAATCAGCGGAAGCTAATTCACCTTGATATTTAGCAAATCTAATGCCACATTGCTTCGTGATCTTTGCCAGCCAACCCTCGTATGCTGTGAAGACTGGGAGATTTTGGACTGCTTTGTTTCTGCATACAATCTGGTAGAAAATATGTGCCTGTTCACGAATATAAGGCCCATCAACACTGCCTTGTTCCTTCATGCATCTGTTAACCCACTTCACCAGAAATTAGTTATTGTAAGTAGTCGGTGTCTATCCATATTCCAGTGAAGGATGACTGCACATGCACTAGTGTTGTCTGTAAAGTATCTCTTTGCCACTGCTATGGACTTCTTCACCTCTTCCTTTTTCTTTTTAATGGCTCTTATGGTGCTCTCGGGTATTCCAGTCTCTTTCACAATTTGACATATTTTCTGCCCCTGATCTAACATCTTGATAACTTTCTCTTTGTCCTGCAAAGTGTACTTGTTGAATTTCTTCCCTACTCTATACTCATGTTTTGGCCCTTTCTTCACATCTGGGCAATTTGGTCTGCCATGGTCACCCATTCCACCTTTCTGTGTTTCATCAGCCATTATGTGTTCTCAGGTCCTCAGCACGGGTAGGAATCACAATACAACACAGATAAAATGCTGCACACGTGATGGTGGTGGTTGGCAGAGAAGTATACCACACGTGATGGTGGCTGGCAGAGAAGTGTAAACAAAGATGTCTCGAAACTTCAAGAGGTTCAAGAAGACGAAACTTGAATTTCACAATACAAACTAAGTTTTGTTGAAATTAATTCAGATTAATAAAAAAAATTGTTGAAATTAATTGGCATAAAATTATAGAGTACAGTTACCATACCACGTTGAGTACACCGCTTCCCGTCCGATCAGTGAAGTTAAGCAACGTTAGGTCTGGTTAGTACTTTGATGGGTGACCGCCTGGGAACACCAGATGCTGTTGGCATCCCTACGTGTCAAGTGGGGTTGGTGGAGGATTAGTGCCCCTCCCTGTAAAACAATTAACTCTAAGCCATTGGCCACCCCGTCTGGGATACATGGCGTCTGGCAATGAATGATGAATGAATGAGTGACTGTATATTTTTATTATAAAGAACTTGCCAAATGTGAAATTTCTGTCGCCAAATTAGAGTGTTGTGTACAATCCCATCCCATCACCAAAAGTGAATTCGCCAAATAAAAACTCACTAGATGTGAGAGTTCACTGTAGTTATATTAGACACACAATTTTGACTGGATTTCTGGTAATTAGGTGTGTATGAATCTATATGCTAATAAAAACCTTAATATATTTCCAATTGAAATTGCCTGTTCAGTAATGACTGCCAATTCAGTATTTCATCGCACCCCTGATGGACTACACCCTAGAATTGTTGAGGAGGGATATGAACAATTAGCCATGCCTCTGAAAATTTTATTTGAGGGTTCATTTAATAGTGGACAGTTGTCATATGACTGGATGATCGCAAAATAACAGCTATATTCAAGCATGGAAACCATTCTGATCCTGGGAACTTCAGACCAATACGTTTAACTAGTGTGGTGTGTAAGCTAGTGGAGTCATTGGTCTGAGATAAATTAGTGGGACATATGAGGAATAATAATCTTTTTAGCAAAAGGGGGTTTTGTTTTTTTATTGGACACTCGACAACACTTCAGCTTATTAAAGTGATTGACCAGTGGACTAAGATACTCAAGAAATGTCAAGCAGTGGACATAGCTACCTATTAGGGCTTCATTTATGAAGGCCCTTGATGAAATGCCACATAGAAGACTTTGGGAAAAGATTAAGAGTTACAGTATTTGTGAAGCATGTTGAAATTGGACTGAAGCTTTCTTAAGAAATAAAGTGTGTTATTCTAAATGGTTAGAAATCAGAATGCTATAAAGTCAAGTGTGGAGTTCCACAAGGGTCAGTTCTTGGGCCATTATTGTTTGTTCTTCACATAAATGATATGCTAGAAGTAGTTCAGAATGGCATTGAAATATATTTACACCCATACCATGATAACCAGTGCTTTATGAGACTGAATGCAAGAAATAGGGGGAACATTCCCACAATCCATACAGTTTGAATGTCCTTCGTCTCGATAGTCTGCCACCCCACCTCTCCTGTCCAACACCTCGCCTCTCCCTATGTTTGAAACAAGACTCTTCCAGTCCTCCTGGCTTCCCTCCATCCACTCTTTCCCCTCTCCATCTCTCCTCTCCCCCCATCGCTCCTCCATCCCCCACCACACTCAGCACTGCCAGGCATGTCTGCTTCCCTGTCCCCCTGCCCTCCCCCACCCCTGGTTGTCTCCCTCTACATCCCCCCACCCTCCTCCACTTGCGCTTGTATCCTGTGTGTGTGTGTGTGTGTGTGTGTGTGTGTATGAGAGTGAGGGAGAGAGAGAGAGAGAGAGAGAGTCAGTGAGAGAGTGGTGAGTGAGTGATAGTGGTGAGTTATAGAAAGAGAGAGAGAGAGAGAGAGAGTGGTGAGTGAGTGAGACTAAAGGGGAGGGTAGTAGAACTGTTTGGCTTTCTTGCCTCCTTCCCTGTCTCCCCACCCTCCCCCACCCCTACTTGTCTCCCTGCCACACCCCTGCTTGTCTCCTTCCCCCCACCCTCACTTGGCACACTGCCAGCAGCCTGCCTGGCTGTTTAGTTGCCTTGAAGTGTTGTTGGACACCGCATGTCCAACCCTCCTACCCTCCTGTATGTGATGTTTGATGTGCCATTTTTTAGCAGTAGTATTGTTTATGAGGATAATAACATCACCTATGGTGTTTCTGTGTCAGTCTTTGTTGATTGAGTAAGGTATATGAGAGTTTGTGTTTGGGTCTGGAATGCATCTCTGGCCTTTCTTCAGTATCTTACTGAGAAAATTGCTTCGATAGCCAACATACTCGCTGACCGAACACTCCCTCTGGTACACAACGCTCCCAGAAATCGGAGTATGGGTGTATATGCTGATGAAACAAAGGTTTACAGGCAGATCAGGAACCAGACTGATTCTGATTTACAAAAAAAACATTAAGTGCTATCAAGAGTTGGTCAGAGAGGTGGCCGGTGTTGTTTCACCCTAAGAAAAGCAAGATTATGAGAATTGGGTGGGTCAGGTATAGAAAGAAGTGATTATAAAGTGGAGGAATCAGTGGCTGAAGTAAACAGTGAGAAGGATATTGAGGTCATAATTGAAAATAAGCTAATTTTCTCTAATCATCTTGTGAAGAAGATAAATAAGACAAACCGCATAGTTGGGCTTATTCAGCGAACATTTGTGTCTTTGACCCCTAGGGTACACAATTCTCCAGCCTCGACTACCCCGCAGGACGCCAAAACAGGCCTATTTTTTGACTATGTCAAAGGTTTAAAGTTTTTTGCCCGATTTATTGAGCTTGAATTTACACACCTGAAAACGCAAACCCCACCCTCCTAGACCCATTAGGCACCGAGCTATGGCCCGTCAAAGTTGACAATACCTGTCACAGCCCCGATGAGAAAGAAAATACGCTGCTTGCGCCAGTTTTCTTCACAAAAATACATTAAAAAATCACCAAAATCAATTTTTTGTGGTGTGTACAGATGTTATATACCATTGTAATGTGCTTAGAAAAAAATAAAATGGTGCCAAACCCCCCAAATAAATATGATAAATAGTAAAAATTATCCTCCCCTCCTCTCCTCTCCCCAGACCTCCAATCCCCTCCCTCTCCTTCCCTTCCCTCCTCTCCCCTCCCCTCCTCTCCCCTCACCTAACCTCCCATCCCCCTTTCCCCTCCCCCCTCCCCTCCCCACCGAGCTGTCAGATCTAGCTAGGGAAAATGGTCATGAACCCCCCCAATAAAAATATTATAAACAGTATAAAGAAGAGAGTATATGTGAGTGAGGTGGAGGGGGGAAGAGGGAGGGGGAGGCCGAGGATGAGATGGAGGGATGGGGTGGAGAGGTATATGAGAGAGGGGGGTGTGAGTTGGGAGCAGGACAGTGAAATGGCGGGGGACAGGGCGACTTGGAGGCGATTTGTTTGTGACCACCCCAAACGGGATTGAGGCGTCTGGCAATAGATAGATAGATAGATAAATTATCCTCTCCTCCTCTCCCCGCCCCGTACCTCCAGACACCTCCCTTCCCTTACTTTCCCTCTCCTCCCCTTCCCTCCCCTCACCTAACCTCCCCCCCTCCCCTCCGATCTGTCAAATCTAGCTAGTTTTCATTTCGTTTTGTTTCGTTCTGTTTTTGAAGGCTCCAACATGCTTGCATGCTTCGGCATAAAATAAAATTTCATTTTTGAGTGGGTTTCAAATAGACAGCAAAAATAATTGTGGTGTGGATATCTGTACACAAAGACACAAATAAATTACGTGTAATGATTCAAAAACGCGCCATAAAGCGTAGAAAATATGCAAAATATTTGAGGCAGGGGAGGTATAGATACTGCATGCTAGGGGGTGGGGGGAGGTGGTAAGGCCAGGAGGTGGTGTATGGGGATGGAGGGATGGGAGGAGACCACCACCAGACACAAAGGAAGGACCCCAGTGAAGTGCAGGGACATGGAGGGGGGGTAGGGGGGAAATACCCTCCCCCCAGATGACTGGGGGGGGGACATGGGGGGACCCACATGGGAGGGGGGGATGGATGAGGAGGGTGTGGGAGGGGTGGTGGTGGTGGTAAGAACGGTGGGAGGTAGGGTAGTAACAAGGTAGTGGGGTAGAAGGACATAGCGAGAGGGAGGAGGGGACTGCCTGGGTACGGGCCTGGGTCCCCGCTTTGGTGTGTCTAACACTTAGTTGTGATTGGTTAGAAGTCATCTACATCACAGCTGGGGTGGAGCCAGCTGCCGTCAGTTTTTTGTGGATGTTGCACGATTGGCTTTAC
Source organism: Coenobita brevimanus (assembly GCF_032717465.1). Classification (NCBI taxonomy): domain Eukaryota; kingdom Metazoa; phylum Arthropoda; class Malacostraca; order Decapoda; family Coenobitidae; genus Coenobita; species Coenobita brevimanus. The sequence goes on along the minus strand of NC_137061.1, from coordinate 5,791,474 downwards.
TCGTGCTTTCAAGAAATTGTGCAAAAGGCTCGATCAGCGAGCTTAGTACTTTAAGGGTTAACTGAAGAAATCTATAAATTGTTATATGTAACTTTGGTTAGACTCCATTTAGAATATGCAAATCAGGTCTGGTGTCCTTGATAAATGCTGTGGAAGCAGTAGAAAATGTACAGAGAAGAATAACCAAATTAGTTGCATCACTGAAGAATCTGAACTACAAAGTAAGGTTAAGGAAGCTAGGATTATCAACATTAGCATATAGGAGGGCAAGAGGAGAAATGATTGAGACCCACAAGATACTATGTGAAGTATACAACCCTGAAGGTCACCAGGATATTTTTGAATTGTGAGAGGACCAGTCAACAGGAGACCATTATAAGATTTGTAAGGAAAGAACCAGATTAAATAATGAAAATATTCATTTTGCTATAGAATTGTTAATAAAGGGAATATATTCCCAAGGTATGTTGTTGATTCGGAGTCAGTGTTGCATTTTAAGAGAAATTTAGATAAAGTTTGGAGTACCCAGGACTTAATTTGTGATATTAAAGCTAAAATACAAATTAAAGAAAAAGTTACTACATGAGAGTATTGTGATACCAACTCTAATGTATGGAAGTGAAGCTTGGACGTTGTTGGAAGGACACAAGTCAAGAGTGAGAGCAGTGGAAATGAGTTATTTAAGAGGAACCTGTGGAGTCACATGGAGAGACAGGCTGACGAATGAGGATATAAAGGAGCATTGTGGTGTGGATGTGGATGTGATAGGAAGCGTTATGAGGAACACACTGAGGTGGTCTGGCCATGTGGAGAGGATGGAGGGTGAGAGACTGACGAAGAGAGTGTATGTGAGTGAGGTGGAGGGGGGAAGAGGGAGGGGGAGGCCCAGGATGAGATGGAGGGATGGGGTGGAGAGGTATATGAGAGAGGGGGGTGTGAGTTGGGAGCAGGGCAGTGAAATGGCGGAGGACAGGGCGATGTGGAGGCGATTTGTTTGTGGCCATCCCAAACGGGATTGAGGCGTCTGGCAATAGATAGATAGATAGAACTCAACTGCCACTACATACTGTATAAAGCTAATGTACAGTAGTAGAACTGGACCCACAGGCCTAACTTAGGCCTCATCCAGAAGGTCGTGAGTAACTGTGATTAATCCCCCAAGCATATCAGCCCATTTATCTATACTTGTGTTTTTTTGCTTTAATCCAATAAACTACCTGCAAAAATGCTCACATAAAATATATTCACGACAACACAAGGCTTTCATACAAACTTTTTTATGATGTTGGTCATGGGACTATCACATATACAGGCATACCCCGGTTTGACGATGCAGTTGGTTAAGTAAAAACCCATCGCAAGGTGATTTATCATATCTCAGGGTAGATTTAACATGTAAAGTATAGGGATGCATTTTTGAGCCTTGGATTTCCCCCCCAACCAAGTCTTAAACCCACCCAAGTAAGTCAAAAAAAAAAAAAAAAAAAAGTTTAAAGCCAATCTGAATGGTCTAGCAGCTGTAAAAGCAGCAAACCTAAGCCTAAAACCAGTGCCCGTCTTGGTTGTACCCAGTCCAGGTCACTGGAGAATGCGATCTCTGACTCATATTCAGACTCAGTAGAGAAGAAGCAGCAGCATTGTATGCAATCCCATCATCAGACGGTCCCGGGACAATTAACCTGTGAATTGCACAATTACCTTTTTTTTTTTTTTATCCCACCATGTGGTGTGCAAATAATGAAGGAAAAGTTTTTTTTTTTATAAACTTGAAGATAAACATCCAGAGCATCATCTGGTGAAAAAAAAAAAAAATCTCCAATGTTGCGTAGGACCATGCATAAGTTTACGTCTGGGAGTAGTGAAAAAAAAAAAAAAATGGTTCTTATTATAAACTTGCAGATAAACATCCAAGGCATCATCTGGTGAGAAGAAAAAATATCTCTTTGTCTTTGCGCAGCGCCATGGGTAAGTTTGCGCAGGGGTTGAGTTGTTTACGGTGATGCACGACCAGCACAGCCTGAGCTGTGGCTCGCAATATGACGCTACCCGTCCTGAGCTGTGGCTCGCAACATGACGCTACCCGTCCTGAGCTGTGGCTCGCAATCCGCTGGTTAAATAAACATATGTTATGCATAATAATAATGTATGAATGACGCAAAATCATCCAAGGTGCGAATTGTTGTGACGGAGAATCATTGATGTTTTGATGGGGAATTCTCTTGACTGGGAATGTGATCAGTGATGCAATCGGAATAGCCTTTTCAACGGTCCCTCTTTATGTTTTTGTTACTGTTCTGGTTGCTGAGCTCCTTTATTTTCTTCTCTCATATTTTCTAACATTTATTTAGAAATTCCTTTGTATATTCAATTTTTTTTTCCTTGAACAGCCCGATTGTAAACACATGATATATCGATGTCACAGTTTTCATCAGTGCATGAAATATTGACTCTCTAAGATTTTCTTAATTATTAATATTTAAAATTATTATTATTATGTTTTCCATGATAGGTTAGATGACAATTCAGAGGTCAAACACGAAATATTCTTTGTTGAGTTGCCTAGTTGTCCACACTGTTTTATACTTCGTCCGATGGGCGAGAACCTGTACCCCAAATGACAGTGTTCACTCCACCTACTGTATAACTAAAACACACTAATCTAAGTCTATAAACAGTTTATAAATCAAACTAAACCCCAAATTTAAGTCTAAAATATCATCAAAATTGATAAGAAAAAAAAAAAAAAAACGCAAAACCCGGGGGTTGACCTACAGTAGGTGGGATAGGGTGGTATTTCTACCCCAATCGCTATTCCATGGTATCACATCTAGGGATATCATAAATTGGGATTTGCCTATACTACCGTATCATGAAGCTCCTATGACATTTGAAACTGTGCTGGAGCACCACATGGGAAAAAGGGCAAAGTGATTAATGGATAGGGCAGAATGAGCCCTATTATGTTTTCCTAGACCCCCACACTTATCTCATCCTTCTCTCTGCTCAGCACCCTAAACACATGAGCACATACACATGCACAAACACAGACACATAGACACACACACACAAAAACAGTGGCCTCACCATGCAAAAAGTTGTGGGCTGATTGCTATGCTCCATGGAATGCCAGGTAGAAATATTTTAATGTTATTCATGAGCCAAACATCATTGAAATCCCTTGTTATGACTCTTTCATTCCGGCACTTTTTCTAAGCAAGCTATTCTGTGCCACCAGCCTCGGACAGATAAGTTTTAATTGATGCGACATCACCAGCCACACCCTAATTCGTATTCCTCGCCTGATGTGATATCCTCCAGAATTAGCATCCCTCATCACTGATACTGCCATCATCCCCACTCCACTTCCTCTCACCAATCACCAACAGAATATGTTAACCACCTGACCACTGCAGCTTTACACTAAGACCAACGCGGTATACAGTACTGTACTACAATTTGTACGAGAAATATTTACACAGCAGGGAGAACACTTCTATCTATCTATCTATAGCCCGACGCCCTAATGCCGCAAAGGGTGGCTGCAGACAAAACGCCTCCAAGTCACTCTGTCACCCACCATTTGACTACCCTCCCCCCAACTCACCCCCCCCTCCCTCATATACCTCTCAACTCCATCCCTCCACCTCATCCTCGGTCTACCCCTCCCTCTCCCTCCCTCCACCTCACCTACATACACCCTCTTAGTCAGTACTTTCATTCTTCATTCTCTTCACATGTCAGAAACCCTTCCTTTCATATCGCCTTTTTTGTGTTGCAGGAATAATGGATATACAGTATCGTTCCATAATACAGTAAACTCTCAATTATCTGGCATAATTCAGGCAAGCCCTTTGCCGAATAAAGTGAAATACTGGATATTGATTGGTATTCCCCATCAGCTCAACATCTGGCATCAAGCCGGATGTTGTGTTACTGTCAGTTTTGACCCTCTATCCTAAAAATTTTCCAGTGAATAAAAGATGAGAACTATACATAAAATACAATACAGTAATGATACAGTACAGTAATACATCTCCAGTTGGCTAGCTATCACAAACCAGTTGATACGGCTTGATGCCAGATATTGCATAGATCCGCTGGTTACTTGCTCTTTCAGTGCTGAATTTTGCATAATTTTGTCAGATATTGCTTTAATAAAGCCAAGCCAACAATGTTGGACATTGCGATGACGGATAATTAAGAGTTTACTGAGTACTGTACTTTAGTATTTATGATTTGGGGACTGCTTTGAGGTACATGATTTATTATTATTAATATTATTATTATACAGGTACACATAAATCTGAGCTCCAATGCTGAGCTTATAAATAGACAGTGAACCTCAAAGAGTTGAGTATGCATTAAGATGGTGAATGTACACGTTAAATTTTCTTTTTCTGTTTCTAGGTCTGGTAAATTTTAGCATGGCCCTTGATGAGTTGAAATACTGCTGCCTTCAGTTGCAATCTGACAGAGTGACTGATAGGAAGGTAAGATATGGGTCATATTAGAGGTGGGATAGATACTGATAATAATAGTAGTAGTAGTAGTAGTTGTACAGTACAGTACAGTACAGTACAGTACAGTACAGTACAGTACAGTACAGACTAAGTTTGAAATGCATGGTTCCAAAGGCTTTATGGAAAATAGAATATAGTAGACCCACGCTACAATGGAGCGCAGTATAGAGGATATCGGATGTAATGGACACCACAAAGCCAATGAAACCATCGTCACATATAATGAACAATATCCGTTAAATGGGGTTTAATGGCTCACAATACAGTACAAGGTTCCTACCCTTTTTACCAGGGCTGTGGAGTCGGAGTTGGAGTCGGAAACATTTATGATGATTCTGGAGTCGGGGTTGGAGTCGTTAAAAGGTCCCGACTCTGACTCCGACTCTGACCACCAGTAAAGAAATTTTTAAACATGATGTAGATGTAATGTGGAGCTAATGTCTTTCAAACAACAACTCCTTTGGTTTTATTTCTTGTTACTGCTGCAGTTCTTTTTTTTTCTCCTGTTTTCCACATTTTATTTTGAAGTTGTTTGTTGTTCTCCAGTTCTTTGTTTATATTGAACATAAACATAGGTGCTGCCATCAGTTGACAGAACGACAAGAACAGTATGTAAACTGACACCACGATCAGCAGATTTAAGGAAATATCATTTTGTCATAATGTAGCTACAACCATTAAAGTCAAACCTTGTAGGACACGGGTTTTGAAAGTAGCCTGATAATTTCCGTGGTTGTGATGGAATGACATCTTGTGTAAGTCATCTTGGCAAATTTATTATAGAGAGACTCTAAGGGGTTAGAGTTGGAGTCGGACACACAAGAAATCAAGGAGTCGGAGTCGTTGTTTTGGGTACCAACTACACAGCCCTGCTTTTTACTCCAACCTGGCCTGAAACTGCCCTCTCCCCATCATGATTGCTGAGTTGTAATAACAGACTAAAGTAATACTGTACTGTATTAATCATGAAGAAGTGCTATGACAGGGATATGAAATAAGCTGCAAAAAGTTTAAATTATGGGTTGTTAATGTGAAGCAGGCATAGTTTACACTATTAGTACTAGAATATGCTATTGTATTCATTCATTTTCAAATGTGTGCTTTAAATCCCACATATCCCATGTGGGGGGACACTCAGATATAACAAACTTTCGGCTTTAATGGACCTGGCTTGCTCTCCATTAGTCCATTATATCAAGGGTCAACTGTATTTTTGGAAGTTTGTAAAGTGGTATACTGATTATGGGGAAATCATGTAGTAAATGGTGTGGAGTATCATAATGTAAAATGTACACAGTAGCTAAATATATTAGAGTGCCTTGCATTGGTAGTTTATTTTATTATCTGATTACAAAAGAACTTTATCTTCAAATATGCATTGACTGTGTGAGGACAGATGATATCAAGACCCCTTTGTAGTGTGGAAAAATAGTTTGGAAAGTCAAGGTTTTTGGTATTTAGATGGTCAGATTTGGGAGTGTGTAGTGTATTATAATTGAATTTCCTTTTTATTCCCATAGAATGGAAGTGAACAGCTGCGCAGTCTGTTGGATAACCCAGATATCAAGGCTGCCCTGGATGCTCAGACTACAGATGCCTTCAATTGGACACAGGTGTTCCACTCTGCCTGCAAATTTTTTTTTAAAGTGAGCATCATCTTATTTGACATCATTCATTTTTTAAGAATTTACCTTCCCGTATCAACCATTCATTGAGGTCATTGGTGCCCAGAATTTAGCATCCCTTGTTCAACATTCATTGAAATCAGCAGTTCTTAAAATTTAGCTTCCTGTCTTTGCCATTCATTAAGATCAGTAGTTTCCAATCTTTGCCATCCTGTGGCCCCCCTGATCAGCTCACATACAGCATTGTATATATAGGTTGGCCCTTATACTGCACAGTATAATGCTGCTTTTCCACTCCACTGGGCGATTTCTGATGCGTTGCAGGCATGGCTTAATCGGTAGTATCAGCGTGTATGGTTCATCATGTATTCATTTCCATCATTTCCTTCATGCTTAAGGTACAGGTGATGAAAAAAAGAACTTATGCACCTAGGAGGAAAATATGGAAGTTGAGGTAGGTGGGGGTGCTCACCATCCACTCACTTGATGTAGTGCTGCATTGGGTGTTTGCCTTTTCCTCTCTTCCTTCCTTCCTCCCCTGTCTTTCTTTCCTTCATTCTTTCCTCTTCCCTTTGCCTATGGGTTACTTTACACACCCTGCTTTATCTTTCTTTCCTTCATTCTCTCCTCTTCCATCTGCCTATGGGTGACTCTACACTGAGTGACAAGCCAAATGGTTTCCTTTACACCAGGAAACCATTTACTATGCTTGGGGGTAACCATAAGCCAAATTATGGCACCTGTTAGTTTAGTGGGTAATTAAGGCGCTCCAATCGGATTGAGCCTGTGTAGGTTTTTATCAAGGGGTGGTTGGGGTGGTGGCTGGTCAGTTCAACCCGTGGTGAACTCAACCCCAGTCAATCCAACCTCACTCAACTCAACCTCTGGTCAACTTTACCCATTGTCAACTCAACCCATGGTCAACTCAATCCATGGTCAACTCATCCCATGGTCAACTCAGCCCATGGTCAACTCAACCCATGGTCAACTCAACCCATGGTCAACTCAGTCCCAGTCAACTCATCCCAGGTCAACTCAACCCATGGTCAACTCAATCCATGGTCAACTCAACCCGTGGTCAACTCAACCCGTGGTCAACTCTACGTATGGTTAACGCAACCCATGGTCAACTCAACTGATGGTCAACTCAACCCATGTAAATTCACCCCTGATCAACTCGGCCCATGTAAATTCAATCCTGGTCGACTCAACCCATGATAAACTTAACATCTCATACTATGTTACAAATATTGAACACATGTTTGATCTATAATATTTTATGTAATATTCACACTCTCCCTGCGCTGGTTCTCACCAGCCCCAGTCCTGCAACATGTGGAGTCGGAGTGCTTGGCGGACCTTTATGTTATATTATATTATACAGTCTCTCTTCTGTCTTTCATTCCTTCATTCTTTCCCCTTCTTTCTGCCTGTGGGTGACTCTACACTGAGTGACAAGCCAAATGGTTTCCTGTACACCAGGAAACCATTTATTACACTGGGTGGTATCCATATAACCAAATTATGGCTCCTGATGGTTTAATGGGTAATGATGGTTTAATGGGTAATTATTGTGCTCCAGTCGGATTGAGCCGGCAAAGGTTTATATCCAAGGGATGGTTGGGGTTGATTGCTCTCGTAATGCCACTCAGGGATAAGTGAGGCTGGTTACTCTCATCTTAATTGTCGGGACCAACTGCCTAGCCCTGGGCTCCTACACTCCTCATGGGGCAACACTGGATTGGATGATGGTTGATGGGTGGATTGATATTTATATATATATATATATATATATATATATATATATATTTATGTATATATATATTTTCATCTCATCTCAGATGAGATGAAAATATATATATACATAAATATATATATATATATATATATATATATATATATATATATATATATATATATATATATATATATATATATATATATATATATATATATATATATATATATATATATATATATATATATTTTGTGGTAGGTGGGGGCGCTCACCATCCACTCACTCTATGTAGTGCTGCTCTCGGGTGTCTGACCTGTTCTCTCCTCCATCCTTCTTTCCTTCCGTCTTCTTCTATCTTTCTTTCCTTCATTCTTTCCTCGTCCTTCTGCCTACGGGTGACTTTACACTCCCTCTTCTGTCTTTCATTCCTTCATTCTTTCCTCTTCTTTCTGCCTATGGGTGACTCTACATTGAGTGACAAGCCAAATGGTTTCCTATACACCAGGAAACTATTTACTACGCTGGATGGTAATCATATAACCAAATTTTGGCGCCTGGTGGTTTAGTGGGTAATTATTGTGCTCCAATCAGATTGAGCTGGTGAAGATTTATATCCAAGGGGTGGTTGGGGTTTATTGCTCACGTAATGCCACTCAGGGATGAGTGAGGTTGGTCACTTTCATCTTAAATGTCAGGACCAACTGCCTAACCCCGGGCTCCTACGCTCCTCATGGGGCAACGTAGGATTGGATGATGGATGGATGGATGGATGTATATATATATATATATATATATATGTATGTAGTGTATATTTAGAGGAAGGGGAAGGTGCAAGAAGACGACGGGCCACCTCGAGCCTTAGTCTACAGGGGTTAGGAGGGAATTCTTTTCCAATGAATTTATTACCATGTTTGTGCATGCAAGAGCATTTATCATTGCTTCATATGAGCAGCTGCTCTAAGAAAATTATTTTACTTAATTGTATTTATTTTTTGTACTCTGCTGCAAGTGAATAATTGGATCCTTAAAAAAAAAAAAAAGTCAGCTCGAACCTTAGTCTTCATACTGGAGGAACATCGTTAGCCTAAAGGGGCTACCATATGGGACAGATATCGACAGCAAACTCATATTGACATCCTGTTGGAGGAATGACGTCACAGGAACCTCATACCCACAACATGAAGCATTTCTTACATGACTGAAAACAGAAAGTCATGTCATTGATAAATCTGAGAGTCAGTTGCAAAACTACTGTTTTTAACATACAGTTCTAATCCATATAAATTTATTTGAAAAATATTCATTTCATTAATATACAGTCATTCTGAAAATAAAAACAAAATATAATTATTTTGGAAATTATTCAAAGCCATTCTTACATCCATTTTGAAGAGTTGCTGGGCAGTCAAAATTACGGCACTTTCGGGAATACTGAAAATGGTGAATGCAATAAAAATGGCTATAAAAACTCATTACATCCACAGAGGACAACTAATACTTCTAATTGAGAAAATTTCAAGCTTTATTTGGACAACTAAATGGCGCTAATGTTGTTTTCACAACTAGCTACACCAGAATGGATTCTTTGCTCACTTCACTTACTTTTCATCCTATTGTTCGTATTAAGTAAATATAAAGGTTTGAGCATGTTGAATGTTTAATAATACAAAAAATATTATAAATCAAACATATGTTCGATATTTGGCACACAGTATGAGAGGTTGAGTTTATCATGGGTTGAGTTGACCTGGGTTGAATTTACTTGAGTTTAGTTGACCGGGGTTGAATTTACATGGGTTGAGTTGATGGGTTGAATTGACATGGGTTGAGTTGATGGGTTGAATTGACATGGGTTGAGTTGACTGGGGTTTAATTGACATGGGTTGAATTGACATGGGTTCAGTTGACTGGGGTTGAATTGACATGGGTTCAGTTGACTGGGGTTGGGTTGACTGGGGCTCAGTTTACTGGAGTTGAATTTACATGGGTTCAGTTGACTGTGGTTGAATTTACATGGGTTCAGTTGACTGGGGTTGGGTTGACTGGGGCTCAGTTTACCATGGGTTCAGTTGACTGGGGTTGAGTTAACCATGGGTTGAGTTGACTGGGGTTGAGTTAACCATGGGTTCAGTTGACCATGGGTTCAGTTAACCATGGATTGAGTTAACCATGGATTGAGTTGACCATAGGTTGAGTTAACCATGGGTTGAGTTAACCATGGGTTGAGTTGACCATGGATTGAGTTGACTATGGGTTGAGTTGACCATGGGTTGAGTTGACCAGGGTTGAGTTGATCATGGGTTGAGTTGACCAGGGTCGGGTCAACAGGGGCTGAGTTCACCAGGGGTTGAATTGACATGGATCTGGTTGGGGTTTATTGCTCATGTATTGCCACTCAGGAATGAGTGAGGCTGGTCACTCTCATCTTAAACTTCAGGACCAGCTTGCCTAGCCCCGGGCTCCAATGCTTCCCATGGGACGACATAGGATTGGGTGATGGATGGATAGATGGAAAAACCTAGCAGTAAGGGATGCCTTCTCTAGCTAGATGAGTAGAGTGGTGGCTGAACAGGGAGCCGTTGACCAAAGCGTTAAACAGTACAGAGCTCTCAAGAACAGCCTCCTGAGAGTTACTGATTCAGTGTGTGGATGGATATGGGGCTTACTAAGGACATAAAGTAACTTAATGGTGGGATGAAAGTGTAGAAGCTGCAATTTAAGAGAAAAAAAGGCTTTTCCAGGAATGGAAAAGGGTGGTAACAAAGAGGAATACTTGGCTGTTAAGCGTAGAGCTAGAAAAGAGGTTTATATGGCAAAGTCTAAGTCTCAGAGACTTTTACTTGATAACCTAAATGGTGTGGAAGGGAAGAATATGATATTTAACCCCTAAACCGCTTGGTTGTTTTTGCTTGACTTGCGTGTCTCGCGGGCATATTCGCACTCCGACAGACTCTCTAAAAATATTTGCCAAGAATCAGTTATTAGTCCTAGAATATTAAAATTACATATGCATATGGCACATACCTTCAGCTTTCTCCTGGGATGTTTGTTGAGCCTTCGTTGAGTACCGTAGGACATGTGGAGACCTCTGAAGTTGGGTAACGATGTCTCCACTTTACACTTCCCGACAACCCGTAATATGATTACCACAGCCTGATATTATCACTAGAAACACTATTCTATGATTCTCAAATAGTTTGGAATCCATACTAAAAAAAAAAAAAACTGTGAAAGCAATGAAAATTACGAGCACGTATGACCTTCCCACTTGCGATTGTTTGTCGCTGGTGTTCTGTCATTTATAATTCATAAAAACACTCACACTTTATATTGCTATTACTATATAGTGCTTATATATATCTACAGTCTTTATCCATAAGTTTCCTTCAGTAATAGTAGTTTATTGTCACTGTAGGCATTCAATTTCACTTTCAGTAAGATATATAGCATTCACTTTCTCGTCCTGTATACTAGCGTTGAGAGTGAATCTGTTACTTTCACTTTCACTTTCATAACTCATAGTATTCATACATGCTAGAGTGAAACTTTCATTTTCATTACTCCTAGTATATATACTCGTATTCTTATTTTACTACTCATTTACATTTCTATTTACATTCTCTATTTTATTTACATTATTCACATTTCTATTTTATTTACACTGTGTTATGCACTGTCACTTGCAGTAACTTATAAAACTATTTTCCACTGTTCACTTATATTTACATTCATTGCATTCACTTGCTGTTTACACATTATTTACATTTCCACTTGCACTGTTTTACTCACCAGAAGGATCGTAGTCACTATCTATCATTTTCATTGACAAATTAGCCAGTTCACGTTCCACAGCAGTTGCTTAGCCCTTTACTCCTTTCCACACGAGGCTTACTAGGGGGTAGAGGTCACAGGGCCCTTTGCATGGGGCTAAAAAGCGGCGGAATTGGACAGGCGCGAATCTAATGTGCTTTCACCTTGAAAGACGACAGTAAACTGAATACAGTGTGGTGGCCTGCGTAGGGGGAGTGCAGTGCTGCCAATGTCAGCTTGGTGACAGCTTCTAATATATATGCAGTGAAATGATTGGCAGGAAATCTAGACAATACATAATAAATTAGGTAGTTCCAGGTGAATGTAAATATCACTCAGGCTTCTCCCTTCCTTTCTTATATACTGTATATTTTTATTACGAGAACAGATTATACGGCAAATTTCAAGGGGAAATAAACAGCGAAAATTAGTGAACGAGTGCATGTGAGGTGTTGTCAGGTGATAATTAGCCAGTTCCAGGTGTATGGCACTATCACTTCACCTTATTTCTTTTGTGTATATTATTTGGTATAAGAATAGGGCATAGGCCTCATTTCAATGGATGAAATCAGTGGAAAATTCCAGGGAAGATTTACTTAGCGTAGCATGGCTGGGCAGGCGAGAAGAGAGGGTAATGGAGGAGAGGTAGGGAGGGGAGTCAAGAACGGGGAGAAATGGCTAAATTGTCAACAGTGGATGGGAGTACAGATGAGATTAGGAGTGCTGACTAGTGTTGGATATTGGCAGTACTGATAGATGATACAAGCCACCACTTGAAAGCCCGGGCAAATTCAAAATAACAGAGAATCACAGAAGTGACTCCCCACGGTATGATCCCTTGCTCCCAAGCGTCACGAAAGTGAAGCCCCGCAGTTAAGGGGTTAAGGTGGCGGATCTGTTGAAGAGGGAAAACAGGCACATCATATGTGAGCAGTTTGTGAAAAATGATGAAAGGTTGTGGTGAACAGCGAGGATATTAACCCTTTAACCGCAGGGCGTCACTTTCATGATGCTCGGGCCCAATGGATCATACTGCTTGGCTTCACTTTTGCGATACTGTGTTATTTTGAATTCTCCCGGGCTTTCAAGTGGTGGCTTGTATCATCCATCAGTACTGCCAGTGTCCAACAGTAGTCAGCACTGCTAATGTCATCTGTACTCCCATCCATTGTTGACAATTTAGCTTTTTATCTCCATTCTTGACTCCCCTCCCTACCTCCCCTCCATTACCCTCTCCTCTGGCCTGCCCGGCCGCGCTGTGCTAAGCAAATCTTCCCCGGAATTTTCCACTGATTTCATCCATTGAAATAATCCCTATGCCCTATTCTTATACAAAATAATATATACCAAAAAAATAATAAGGTAACTGATAGTGCCATACACCTGGAATTGGCCAATTATCACCTGGCAACACCCCACGTGCACTTGTTTGCTAATTTTCCCTGGTAATTTCCCCTTGAAATATGCTGTATAATCTATTCTCGTAATAAAAATATATATAAGAAAGGAAGGGAGAAGCCTAAGTGATATTTACATTCGCCTGGAACTACCTAATTTCCTGTCAATCATTTCACAGCATATAAATTAGCAGCTGTCACCTCGCTGACGTTGTCAACCCTTGGCGGCCCCATATCCGTCTCGTCATTTAGTTCAGTGTTGTCTCTTGAGATGAAAGCACGTAGCACTCGCGCCCCTCCATTTCCGCCGCTTCTAGAGGGCCCTGTGACCTCTGCCCCTACTAAACCTTGTGTGGGAAGGGGTAAAGGACTAAATGACCCTGCTGTGGAGCATGAACTGGCTAATTTATCCATGATAATGATGGACAGTGACTACAATCTTTCTGGTGAATCGTGTGATGAGCCAGTGGAGGAAATGGTGATAAACTACGAGTGCTTCAGTGTCCCAAGTTCATCCTGGCTTCAAGGGAAAGGAGCTCTTAGTTACTGGAAATGACAGTGTATAACATAGTGTAAATAAAATAGAAATGTAAATAATTACTAATATAAGAATATGAGTACAAATACTTGGAGTAATGACAGTGAAAGCTTTGCTCTCTATGCTAGTTTACTGAACAAGAAAGTTAATGCCTGGAGTGAAAATAAACTGCTATTACTGAAGGAAACTTATGGATAAATACTGTATATATATATATATATATATATATATATATATATATATATATATATATATATATATATATATATATAATGTTATGGGGTGTATATTACGGTGCACTCTTAACCCTTAATTAAGCACCAAAAGGGATAAGATAAAGTTTAAGAAAACTAACTTAACTTTACTGTACACTATAACATACACAACCAAAGAAGAAACCAGGGTTCGTTTTACAAAAGGGGAGGATTCATATAGGCCTCAGGATACAAATATAAAACAAGTTATTTTTTACCTAACCAGAATACACTCAGTGGAAGCTAAGTACCTGTACTCACAAAGCTCGAGGAAACGTGGAGACTTCGAAGGTTAAATCCAGATATAAATCACACACACTATAGTGTAAATGGAGGAGTGAACCAAAAATGGGAAATTGTACACAAACAGCGTGTTTTGTAATCAAAGTCACGTATTGAGTAGTGTTGGGGGAAAGTGCAACACAATGTGACAAAAGTGTAACGTGGCAGTAAATGTGTACAAATGACAAAATGTGTACAGGGGTGTGTGTACAAAATGAGATAAAAATCTGTCTCTTCACACTTTCCTGGAGCTTATAAAGGTTACTTACTCCGCCTTTCTCAGCTAATTAACCACTAGGCCATCTTAAAAATAATCTAGTCCATACAGAAACAATAGAGCCACCTGCCACCAATGAGGGCCTCATACACTTCAGACAGAACCAATTGCGTGCCATCAAGAACGTGACGAAAGCGCCATTTAGGCCTCTATTTGGCAAACATCCCTACTTTGCTCCTCCCACATTATATCACACCCACAGTTCAAGGACAAGAGGAACTTTCTGCGTAATTTGTGAGAAAAACAGGTGGTGTCTTATCAGTTGAGAAGGCAAAAGTGACCGCTTGGTTTTACCCTTACAGGCAGCAAAACTGATAAGAAAAAGATTTACTGTTATTGAGGCTAGCTTCTATCTCCTTTCATTATCATCCTACTGTATTTCTGTTTCACCCATTCGCTACTTGGGTAACTACGCCAGTGACAATATATATATACACTCAACCCTCGGCTATCACGGGTTCCGCTATAGCATATCTCGCTATCACGCCTATATAAAAAACTACCCAAATACCTTTATTATGCACTAAATGCCTGCTATCGTGCATCGCAAATGTTCGAAAATTTCAAAAAGGTCAGGCTCCAGTGCTCCGCCCAGCCAACAAAAGCTTCACTCCGTGACTGGTCGTGTGACGTCAGCACCAGCCGAGCGTTGTTGGCCACCCAACTGAGTCTCCTGCCCACCAAACCATTCAAGTGCACGCCCTCAGACTGTGAACAGTGATAGCGAGAACAATAACTTTTTTTATGATATGACCATGGGCAACGTACCCCCTCCCCATCCCCCTACCATCACCCAACATAATGCTGTGGCACCTGGCAGGGAAATAAAGAAGAGGAAGAACCTAAGTTATGCAGATAAACTGGAAATGTGAAACTTATAGAGAATGGTGAGACCAAGTGAAGTGTGGAGAAGAAACATAACATCAATGAATCACCTGTGTGGGGTATTTATAAGAATCATGCCAACGGCCATACCACTTTGAATACACCGCTTCCCGTCCGATCAGCGAAGTTAAGCAACGTTGGGTCTGGTTAGTACTTGGATGGGTGACCGCCTGGGAACACCAGATGCTGTTGGCATCCCTACGTGTCAAGTGGGGTTGGTGGAGGATTAGTGCCCCTCCCTGTAAAACAATTAACTCAAAGCCCTTGACCACCCTGTTTGGGACACATGGCGTCTGGCAATGAATGAATGATGATCACATCATAAAACATGCTCATTTTTAGACTATTATCTTTGGGGTAAATATTGAGGTCATGGCACCAATTGGAATTATTACCATAAGTTCTTCAATTCGGCTATCACGGTTTCAGCTATAGCGCAGCCATAGCGGGACCAATTGGGAGTGATAGCCGAGGGTTGAGTGTATATATATATATATATATATATATATATATATATATATATATAAGTGTAATAAAGTAATAGGAATATAAAATGTGTTTATGAATAATAAATGACAGAATACCAGCATGGAACGAGCGCAAGTGGGAAGCTCGTACGCGCTCGTAATTTTCATTGCTTTCACAGTTTTTTTTTTTTTGGTGCATGGATTCCAAACTACTTGGAAATCATAGAATAGTGTTTCTAGTGATAATATTAGGCTGTGGTAATCATATTACGGGGTGTCGAGAAGTGTAAAGTGGAGACTTCATTACCCAACTTCAGAAGTCTCCACAAGTCCTACGGTACTCGACGAAGGCTCAACAAACATCCCAGGAGAAAGCTGAAGGTATGTGCCATATGCATATATGATTATAGCATTCAAGGACTAATAGCTGATTTTTGGCAAATATTTTTAAAAAGTCAGTCGGAGCGCGAATATCCTCGCGGGACACGCAAGGAGCGCAAAAACATCTCCGTGGTGTAAGGGTTAAAGTTGCTTGGAGAGAGCATTGCCACTGGCTGTTGAACGAGGAGTTTGGCTGGGACAGGGAAGGTTTGGAGCCAGCAGATCCAGTGATTGGCTCTTTGCCTTTGATTGATGCTGCCACTGTGAGCAGGGCAATAGGCAGGATGCAGGTGGGGAAGACAGCAGGTGTGCCTGGGTTGACTGCTAAAATGTTGAAAGCCTCAGGAGATACTGGAGTGGGGTTAGTTACTGACTTGGTAAATACAGTTATATATGAGTATGTTGTCCCAGGTGGTTGGCTGGAGAGTGTAATTGTAAATGTGTACAAGGGGAAGTGTGATGCCCTGGAAAGTGGTAATTATAGAGACATAAAGCTTTTGGATAAAATAATGAAGATAATGGAGCGAGGTGTAGAAGGTATGACTAGAGAGAGTGCGAGTATTGATGAGGTGCAGTTCAGGTTCATGCAAGGCAAAGGGACCACTGATGCCATATTCACAGTTTGACAGCCTCAGGAAAAATATATAGGAAAGAAAAAGGATCTGAACTTTGTTTTTGTTGATTTGGCATCCCTAGAGAGGTGGTGAAGTGGGCAGTGAGAAAGCTTGGGATCAAGGAGTGGCTGCTTTGGTTGGTTAGGGCTATGTATGCGAGTGCTCGCACCCAGGTAAGGGTGAATGGAGATTTGAAATATGAGTTTTCTGTAAATGTTGTTATGCATCAGGGGTCAGTCTTGAGCCCCTTGCTGTTTATCATGGTACTTGAAGCTCTCTTATGTGACTTCAGAAATGGACTTCTGTGGGAGATGTTGTATACCAATGATTTGGTGTTGATTGCAGAGAATGAAAGGGAGGCAGAGGAATGGTTTAGGAAGTGTAGAGATGGTATGGGAGCATAAGAGTATATGCAGATAAAACAAAAGTGATTGTATCTAGGGCTGGTGACATTACTGTCAAAGAAACGGGAGAGTGGTCCTGTGTGATATACCACAAGGGCATTGGAAGTAGCCTACTATAATTCCATCTTGTGCAGTGTTTGTGGTAAGTGGGTGCATAAGAGATGTAGTGGTATTAGTGGTAGACTGTGAGATAATGCTTACTTCATGCCTGCGGTGTGTCGTGGAGAGCATGTGGAGATTGTCAGGTGTGAAAAGATTGATCTTGTTGGTGAGTCTCTTGTGTGTGTGTGGAAGAGTTTTGTTGTTTGGGAGACATGCAATATGCTGGAGATTGGGCTGGAGTCTGTGGCTAGCATGAGGAGTGGTTGGAAGAAGTTTGGGGAGCTGTTGCCTCTCCTGACGTTGAGAGGGCTCTCCTTCCATGCTAAGGGATTTTTGTATGTGGCATGTGTTAGGAGTGTAATGCTGTATGGTAGTGAGACCTGGGTAGAAAAGGAAGAGGATATTCGCATGCTCAAACTTACAGACTTGATAGTGATTAGGTGTTTGTGCAGTGAGTTCCTGAGTGCAAGGCCTGGGGGGGGCAAGGTTTACGATGGAAGAGTTGAAAGGTAGGATGGGACTGGTGTGTATTGATGTTGTGACTAGGAGAGGTAGATTGAGATGGTTTGGACATGTAGAGTGAATGGAGGATGATAATTGGGTGCAGAAAGTGAGACGTGTTAACGTTAAGGTTAGGGTTACAAGAGGTAGACCGAAAAAGACCTGGGACGAGGTCATTGAGTGTGACCTCAGGGATAAGGGACTGAATAGGGAAGGTGCCAGAGATCGAGCAGCATGGTGAGTTGCCATTAGGTGACCAAGGCTGATGCTTGCAAGCATGTTGGAGCTTTTAAAAATGAAACAAACAAACAAATGAACTCCCCCTGCTGAACCCACACCAAGATAAATATTAGATAGATGCAGTGTAGTGTAAACTTAAACTTTTTCAGGAGGCAAGAAGGTTAGAAGATGAAGAGAGGAACACGCCAGAAGGGTCAAGAACAGTTTTATCTAACAGGATGATCCTCAAAAGGGCAGCAGCTGCTCTACCCAGACTTGTTCTTATTAAATCATCCCAGAGTAAGTAGAAAATGGTGGTTGTACAGTCATCAGTCCTTCTTTCTTTGTATCTGTATATATCAACATTTTTATCTATTTGTCTATCTATCTGTTGGTTGATGGATCTACTTGGCCAGACAGACCCAGGCTAAACAACAACAGCAGCAGCGAGTTTGGTACAGTATAAAGGAAGAGGAGGAGCACATTGGGCCTGAGTTGATATACAGTATGCCATGTCCTGTGGGAGGAAGGGGTGTGTACAGTGGCTGGAAATGCCATGTTTGGGCCTGTGTTGCATGGTATGCACATGCCACACATATTTTGAAGACATACTGTAACAATCTTTCTTTATAACATGGCTAACTTTACCTTGGTTGCAGAAATGCCACATGTCAGCGCACAACGAGTAATGGACTTTGTAATGAAGATCCTGGACAAGAAGAGACCCTATTTGTTGGAGAATTTTGCCAGTGAGACATTGCAGCTAATTCACAATCACCTCAATCACTTCCCAAAGTACTACATGGAAATACCGACGAATAACTGGCGAGGCAAGTTATTTAGATAATTTAGTTTTGTTAACTGATCATGTTGAGAGGATGAAGAATGAGAGCTGAGAGGAAGGTTGGGACTTAAATGTATTGGTGTTGTAAAGTGTACTTTAGCATTGTGATGAGAAGAGGTAGATTGAAATGGCTTGGGTTTGTAGATAGGATAGAGGATGACAACCAGGGGCGCACCCAGGGTGGTAGGGTTGTGAAAGGCAGACCAAAGAAAGAGACCCAGAAAGCAGTCATAGAGTGTAACCTCAGAGATAAGGAACTGAATAGGGAGGCCGCCAGATATAGTAAAAGTCCTTTAATCCAGGATACAGTAGCCCACAGACCTTCTGGATTATCAGATTTTCCGGACTATCAGACAGGTACCTGAAAATGTTCAAAACACACTCAAAAAAATAAAGTACACTACGGACAACCAGCTGGGTGAACATATGGGACCTCCTGAATGTTGGCGTGGGTGGGGAATTGGATAGTTCAGTGCACCGCTTTCAGCTATTTTTCGATATTTTTCTATTCTTTCCTGATTTTTCTTGATTTTTTACCCAAAAAAGCTAAAAATGGCCCTGGGCTGAAAATTCCAAACGATCGGGTTTTCTGAACCATTGGATGCTGGATTATCAGAAGTTCACTGTATTGAGCAGTGTGTAGCGCTGCCAGTAGGTGACCAAGGCCAATGCATGCAAGCGTGTTTTTTTTTTTTTTTTTTAATGTAAGGAAAAAGGAGCCAAAGGCCAGGTCACTACAAGCCATTCCCTTCAAGATAAACATAAACAATGCAACAGAGCCAAAATTCAAGATCTGTTCATTTTGAGATGCCTAGACACACTGCATTTGAAAGACTGGAGAGCATTGGAAGTAGGAAATACAGACAAAGGGAGACAGTTCCCGAGTTGACCTGTTGCATACATGAAGGACTGGGAGGGAGTTGAACAGAAAGGGGATAAGAGTTTGTTGTTAGATGGGTGCTAAGTGCCCCGTCATAGTGGTGGAGGGATGCAAGCAAACAGTTCAGAGGAGCATTGATCATCAAAGTAGCGATAGAAAAGAGATAAAGATGCAACAGTGCAGCAAAGAGACAGAGAATGAAGGGAGCCAGTAAGAGGAGGAGAGTTAATGAGACGAAAAGCCTTTGACTCCACCTTATTGAGAAGAGCTGTATGTGGGGAGCCTCCCCACACATGAGAGTCTCACTCTACACAGGGGTGTTTAAAACTTGTGTATAAAGTCATCAACTGTGTAGGGGTAAAGGAGGTACGGAGTCAGCTTAACACACTTAATCTCTTGGAAGTAGATTTTGCTAGAGATGTAATATGATCTTTCCAAGATAAATTCCGAGAGAATGAAACCCCAAGCATGTATAAAGATGATGCAGGATTGAGCCGGATATTATTAAACATTAGTGGGTACTCTGGAAAGAGGTGAAAAGAGTAAGACAGGGTGGAAGTGAAGTTAGCCGGGGAGTAAAAGATAAAAATGGTAGATTACTAGTGGAGAAGGGAGAAAAAGTGAGCAGATGGAGAGAACACTTTAAGGAATTGTTGAACGTAGAGGATGGAAGTAATGCGAGTATAAGTGGCTGGGGAATGGCTGGGAGAAGGAGGGAGGTGAAAAGACAGGAAGAAATCAGTAGGATAGAAGTTTGTGGAAGCAATGAAGAAAGTTAAATTGGGGAAAGCCCCAGGAATTGATGGAGTGTGTGGTGAAATGCTGAAGCATGGGGGAGAGATGGTGGTAGAATGGATGTGGAAGATGTGCAGATTGGCCTGGGAGGAAGGTAGAGTCCCGGAGGATTGGAAGTCAGGTATAATTATTCCCTTGTACAAAGGAAAAGGGGAAAAAGAAGTGTGTGGTAATCATAGGGGCATTTGTCTTCTTAGTATAATAGGAAAAGTGTATGGGAGGATACTTATTGACAGAGTTAGAGAAAGAACAGAGAAATTAGTTGGAGAAGAACAGGGAGGCTTTAGGAAGGGAAGAGGTTGTGTAGATCAGATATTCATTCTTAGATCTTTAGTGGAAAAGTTTCTAGAGAAGGGAAAGAAGTTGTATGCGGCTTTCATGGATTTGGAGAAAGCATATGACAGGGTGGATAGACAAGGATTGTGGAAAGTGTTAAGAATATATGGAGTAGATGGGAAGTTGTTGAATGCTGTGAAGAGTATGTACGATGGTGCGAAGGCTGCAGTGCGTGTGGATGGTGAACTAAGTGAATTTTTCTCTTTGAAAGTTGGGTTGAAACAGGGATGTGTCATGTCTCCATGGTTGTTCAATCTGTACATGGATGGGGTAATAAAAGAGGTACAAGGTAGGGTAGTGGATGTTGGAGTGTCCCTGGTGAGAGAGGATAGTGTTTGGAAACTCCCTGTACTGTTGTTTGCAGATGATACTGTGTTGTTGAGTGAAGACGAAGGGGAGCTGCAAGGCTTGGTGGATGAGTTTGAGAGAGTGTGTAAGAAACGGAATCTAAAGGTGAATGTAGGGAAGAGTAAAGTGATGGTCTTTGAGAGAGGTGAAGTCAGTGAATGTACAGCGAGGTTGAATGGTGAGGAATTGGAAAATGTGAGTACGTTTAAGTACTTGGGTAGTGTGATGAGTAAGGATGGAGGTTTGGAGGGTGAAGTGCTTGAAAGGGTACAGCAGGGAAGAAAGGTTGCTGGTTCTTTGAAAGCAGTGATAAGGAACAGGGAAGTGAGCATGGAAGTGAAAAAGTTACTACATGACAGTATTGTGATACCAACTCTAACGTATGGAAGTGAAGCTTGGACGTTGTTGGAAGGACACAAGTCAAGAGTGAGAGCAGTGGAAATGAGTTATTTAAGAGGAGCCTGTGGAGTCACATTGAGAGACAGGCTGACGAATGAGAATGTAAAGGAGCGTTGTGATGTTGATGTGGATGTGATAGGAAACGTTATGAGGAACACACTGAGGTGGTTTGGCCATGTGGAGAGGATGGAGGGTGAAAGACTGACGAAGAGAGTGTATGTGAGTGAGGTGGAGGGGGGAAGAGGGAGGGGGAGGCCGAGGATGAGATGGAGGGATGGGGTGGAAAGGTATATGAGAGAGGGGGGTGTGAGTTGGGAGCAGGGCAGTGAAATGGCGGGGGACAGGGCGACTTGGAGGCGATTTGTTTGTGGCCACCCCAAACGGGATTGAGGCGTCTGGCAATAGATAGATAGATAGATAGTGGGTACTCGTGTGGAAGATTATGTCTGGTTGATAGGTGTAAGAACTGAGTTTTTGATGCATTAATAACTTTTACCGCAGTCAGACATTAAGTGTGCCAAGGCCTCATCCCTTGTTTGTTAAAGTAACTGCTGAGATGGATGCTGCAGGAAGTGAATGGAAAGGTGAAGGGTGGAGTTATGAGCTTATGAGTGGATAGGTTAGATGTACAGCTTAGAAGGTCATTGATGAGTAAAAGGAAGAGAGTGGGTGGTGTGACAGAGCCCTGAGGAACACCATGTTGCTAGATCTGGGAGAAGAACAGTAGTCTTCAACAGCAGCTGTAGAACAACCAGAAAGGAAGCTAGAGATGAAGGCACAGGTAGAAGGATAGAGTCTGTAAGAGGGCAGTTTGGAAATTAAAGATTTATTCCAGACCCAATCAAAAGCCTTTGAGATGTCAAGTGCAGTGGCAAAGCTCTCTCCAAAGTCCCCAAATGAGGATGACCAGGAGTCTGAAAGGTAGGTGAGAATATCTCCAGTGGAGCGTCCCTGACGGAACCCATACTGACGATCAGAAAGAAGGTTGTGATAGGAAAGATGCTTTAAAATTCTTTTGGTAAGAATAGATTCAAAAACTTTTGAGACAGGATGTTAAAGCAGTTGGGTGATAGTTAGAGGGTTGGGAATGGTCACCCTTCTTTGGGACAGGCAGAATGAGAACAAACTTCCAGAATGAAGGAAAGGTACACGTTGATAGACAAAGGCGAAAGAGTTTACCTAGGCAGGGTGTAAGCACAGAAGCGCAATTCTTGATGACAACAGGAGGAACCCCATCATGACCATATACCTTATTAGTATTGAGACCAGTGATGGCAGAAAATACATCAGTTGAAGAAATTTTAATGTCAGCCATGAAGAAGTCAGAGGGTAGAAGTGATGAAGGAACAGCACTCAGATTGTGTGAGGTGGAATTTAAGAAAAATTCTGAGTGAAGAGTTCTTCATCATCAGTAGAAATAGCCATAGAGCCATCAGAGTGGAAAATAGGAGGGAAGGATGGTGAAGTAAAGTTATTAGAAAGGTTTTAGGCAAGTTGCCAGGAGTAGGAAGAATTTTAGTTGAAGGGTTCAGAGCATTTAGTCATCATCATCATCATCATCATCATCATCCGGACCTCGTTTCCCACCCAAGGTCAGGGTGAGGAGTAGCAACGTTCAGACCGCCAAAGTTTGCCCGTTTCAAAAGGGCATGCTTCCATTCACTCACCATTCAGGCCTTTAAAATCCTGGCCCCATCAGATAGGCCAAAAAAATTTCACCACGTTCTATAGCTACACATATACCGACACCTATCTGCTAGAGCCAATCTAAACACTGTCACGTTAAAAAGGGGTGCCAAATCCCTGGTTATACATGTCTCCACACAAAATTAATCCAGCCGGCTTTGTCTCTTGTCCATCCCTCAGTCTCAACATCTTCCATACGTCTCTTCCTCACACACTCATCCACCATATCCCTCCACCTACTTCTTGGCCTACCTCACCTCTTCCCTCCTTCAGATTCGCTCAGATATACCTTTTTCACAACACTATTCTCATCCATTCCCTCCACATGACCAAACCATTACAGTACACTCTTTTCGATTTTGGTGTCCACAGACTTCCTCACTTCGCATCTTTCACCAAGTACATTATTCCGTATCCTATCCACTCTCTGTATTTCACATACATTCCTCAGCAGTCCCATCTCCACTGCTCTTATTCTTGACTTTTCATTTTCATGCCACACCATAGTCTCACATCCGTATGTTAAAGTTGGCACTAACACTCCTTCCTGTAAGCCAGGGGTGGGGAATGTCTGGCCTCTGAGCTGTATAAGGCCTGCAAGACCATTTGATCAGGCTTACGAGGCAAGTCATAAATGCAGTTTCATAAACTGTGACACATCGTCTGTGCCCAAACTTCAGGATGCCATTAGTAAGATTTGGAACAATAATAACCCAAAATTCATCCATAGAGTTGTGGACTCGATGCCGAGGAGACTACTTAAGGTTCTCAAGAGCCGAGGCTACCCAACAAAATACTATAAAACAGGAGAGTATTCACTTTTTTATTGTTTCCTCATACTTTTGTGTTTACAGGCGTGATGCAACAGGTGGAGGCGGGGTTGTGACACTTTCATTCACGCCTACTGTATATATACTGTGTATATATATATATATAGTAATCACTCAAATATCCGGACGCCCAATATCCGAACATCCCCACTAACCGGACATAATCATCCCGGGATCCAATATTCCCAAAATCCCCCCCCCCCCCCCCCCCAAAAAAAAAAAAAAAAAAAAAATCCCACTCATAATTTGAACTTGCCGCGCACGGCGCGGGAGAGCATTGTTGTGGCGCGTCATTCCTCCGACGTCCGATAGAGCGCCGCTGCATCCTCCCCACTTTCCGCCTGTCTCTCGCCGCGAGTGCATGCTCATAGTTATGGCTGCCCACGTGATCGCTTTTGTGGTGGTGCCTTACCTGCTGCAGGCACTCCTGCTGCTCTCGGGCCTCCTCTTAGTGTGTGTGATGATGGCCCCGCCTCCTGAGAAAAGGAAGAGAGTGGTGTTGACTCTGGAGAAGAAACGGGAGATATTGGAGAAAGTAGATGCGGGGTGGCCTTCTTCCCGCATTCTCTGCGAGTTTAACCTGGCCCGGTCTACTTTGTTCGATATTAAGAGATCCTGAGACAAACTCATGCAGTACACGGCTGACTTCTCGTCGAGAAGCAAACGCAACGTGGAGAGGAAGGTTATGTTTACCCCCAAGTTTGCAGAAATCGACCGCTCCACGTTGATTTGGTATCGACAACAACGTGCTGCTGGTGTGATGGTACGTGGAACGGAGCTGAAGGCTGCTGCTGAGAAGTTCGCCAGGCTTCACGATGCCCTAGACTTCAAGGCATCCGAGGGTTGGCTCTTTGCGTTCAAGTTATGGCATGGCCTTATCAACCGTAAAGCACATGGCGAAGCATTGGACGCTAACGAGGATGGAGTTGATGAGTTTCGGCACAAGGTGAAGGGCTTGATCGACAGGGAGGGCCTCACTCTCGGTCAAGTCTACAACGCAGACGAAACTGGCCTATTCTATTGCTCGCTGCCAACGAACACTCTAGCCGAGGAGACGGAGAAGCGTGTACCTGGCCGCAAGCTCTCCAAGGAACGGATATCTGCTTTGTGTTGTGCCAATGCTAATGGCATGCACCGGCTTAAGTCCATTATTGTTAGCTGCGCAAAGCAGCCTTAGTGCCTTCGTGGGGTGATGGATGTCCTTCCTGTCATCTGGTACCATTCTTTGAAGGCATAGTTTACAGCTGTGATCTTCAAAGACTGGTTCCACCGCCACTTCATCAAGGAGGTCATCCATTACCAGATGAAGACACTGGAAATCCCGCGCGACCAGGTAAAGGCCCTCCTTCTCCTCGACAATGCACCTGCCCACCCGTGTGACAAGGACTTTGTTGCTGAAAATGGCCGGATTAGGTGCATGTTTCTGCCACCTAATACGACTGCTCACATCCAACCAATGGACCAAGGAGTGATCGTGGCAACAAAGCGCCTATACCGTCGGAAGTTCCTGGACGATGTGATAGTTGTTCTCGAGGACAAGGACAAGCGCAGGGAAGGACGGGACACACGAGGCAAGCGGACTTTGGAAAACCTTTGCCGCTACAACATCAAGTCTTCACTGTACAACTGGGCTAGTGCATGGAAGAAAGTCCCTGTGAAGACTGGAAAATGGTTGGTCTCGTCTGCTTCTCGGAACAGATGTGGAGTACGATTTTCTAGGCTTTGACGTGGATGACTTCCATGTACGGCTATGTACGCACGGTGACGATGTTGATGTGGACGATGTTCGTGAGTGGTTGGATGACGACGAGGGCGATCCTGGGTATCAGACGTTGTCTGATATTGAGATCGCGTCTTCAGTTGCAGGTGTCAGTACCGAACTTGAAGATTCCGACGAGGAAGGCGACGATGATGCGGACTCCTCTCAGCAGGACACTACTCCAGCCATCCCCAAGCCTAGTGCGCTCCGGGAACATCTGGAGTTCGTCCTAGACTACCTGGAACACCTGGACTGCGACAGGGAGATGGGGCCCTTGGGACTCGTGGAGGAAGTGCGTGCTTTCAGGCAGCGCATCATCAATTGTCAGAATCGTCGGTCATTGCGTCAATCAACCATTGATAGTTTTTTCAGGCCCGTGACCCCCGCTGTGCCCAGCCCTGGCTCCACTCCGTTGCCTCCCCAAGACAGGCCCTCTTGCTCCGAGCCACAGCCCAGCACATCAGCCACGGTGGAGTCACCGCTCGACGTGAGTTTGTGGCTGTCTTCAGAGTCGTCTGCAATGGGTACGCCATCACCACGACCCAGCGATGCACCCCTAGGTCACCTACCAGTGATACTCTCGGACTCTGACAGTGAATAAACAGCAAGAACTTCTCCACTAGACCACACGGGAATTTTGAGTGTTGTGCAGTGAAAGAAACAGTGTGTTGTGTTAAGGATTTACAGTTGTGAGAGAAAAGACTCAATTGAAACAAAATTTAACATAAATAGACTTGTGTGTTTTGGCTTTGGAAAATTATTAGAAGAATGGGAAAAGTTAAGTGCAACAGTTAGTAAGTTACAATGGAGCATTAGTTAGACAAGAGTGCACACTGTGAAGAGAATGGACTTCTGAGTGCGATTGACTAAGTTCAGTGCAAGACTTCAGGAACAATGTACTGCAAGTGCTTCAGGAAATCCTTCTTACTGTCAGAGTCTGAGAGGAGGCGGTTATTCATCGAGGTGGCCATGGACTTGCTGTAAGTAGGCAGAATGTTTCATACTGTACTTTTTTCCATACTATACTTACCTCATTTCACTCCTTAATGTCCTTTATTGGTGTGAATAGGGTGTTAGGAGCTATGCATGTGCAGTAGGAAGGTGTTTTTCTGAGTTAGGCTAGGTTAGGGTCCATAAGTACTAGTCCAGGAGCCAGTCACCAGAATGTTTATTATTGTATGAACCTACTTCTAAACCTTCATTTTATGTTTCTTTTGCATTTATTTCAGTCATTTATGTGCCTTATTGGTGTGATTTGGGTCTTAAATAGGTGCTATGCATGTCCAGAGGGAGTTGTATAGGTGTTTCTCTGAGTTCGGGTCCATAAGTACAAGTCCATAAGCTGGGGCCCAATATCCGGACAGGACCACTATTCGGACCTACCTATGGCTCTATTATGTCGGATATTGGAATGATTACTATATATATTGTGGTAGGTGGGGGCGCTCACCATCCACTCACTCGATGTAGTGCTGCTCTCGGGTGTCTGCCCTTTCCTCTCCTCTCCATTCCTTCCTTTCTCTTCCGTCTTTCTTTACTTCATTCTTTCCATGTCCTTCTGCCTACGGTTGCCTTTACACTCCCTCTTTTGTATTTCTTTCCTTCATTCTTTCCTCTTCCTTCTGCCTTTGGATGACTCTACACTGAGTGATAAGCCTAATGGTTTCCTGTACACCAGGAAACCATTTACTATGCTGGGTGGTAACCATATAACCAAATTATGGGCCTGGTGGTTTAGTGGATAATTACAGCGCTCCAGTCGGATTGAGCTGGTGAAGGGTTTATATCCAAGGGATGATTGGGGTTATTGCTCATGTAATGCCACTCAGGGATGAGTGAGGCTGGTCACTCTGATCTTAAATGTCAGGACCAAATTGCCTAGGCCCAGGCTTCAACGCTTCTCATGGGGCAACGTAGAATTGGATGATGGATGGATGGATGGATATATATATACAGTAAACCCTCATTATACGATGGGGTTCCGTTCCTGAAAACCCCATCGTAAAGCAATCCATCGTATAGCAACCCCATTATAACATGGAGTCAATGGGGATACGTTCCCAGACGTGCCTAAACTCTCACATACACACACCTTAGCACTCACATACATGAAATATCCTTATGTTTAAACATTTAAAGTAACACATTAATAGTGAATAAAGAGAAAAAAGCATGAAAACTACAGTATACTGTTGTTCTTACCTTTACTGAAGCAAGCAACAGTTGTTTATGTGGTTCCTAGACAATTCGCCATGAAGTCGACAATTCGTCGTCATAATATGGACGTTCCCCGTCAGGACAATTCCCCGTCATTCTGTAAACATACTTATTATTGATTAACTGATACTTTAATAACTAATTCTCAGGGGGATCTATCAAAGTCTGTTCTCATTCAATAGCATTGGCTTTGGATATCATTTGTAAGTTGCACTTTTAGACAATATTTAACTTGTTTCTACCTTGCTGTAGTTGACTTTGAATTATGTTCTAGCATCACCCACAGCTGTTTTCATTAATTTCCATTGGTATTACAACATCCTGGGTATATTTTAAAATGACTTTGAAGAGGTACAAATACAGTACTAAAAAACTAGGGTACTTCCTAAATAAACTGATTGAAAATAAACGATGGGGAATCATCCTGACGACGAAAAGTCCCGATGGCGAATTGTCTTGTTATTGTTGTGATGGCGAATTGACTTGGTGGCGAAATATCCCGAAACATTTATATAGATGTAACATGAAGATTATTTGTATAATTCCAAAGTATGTCGATCGTTCACTTAAGGTAATTAGGCATTTATATAAATGCCAATGTCTCGTATGTAGCCTTATGCTAAGATGAAGGATCGATCATAAATCAGCTGAGTCACGTTTCAATATATTATTATTTTTCATTTAATGCCCATGATTTGATGCCGTATTTTACATTTACTATATAAACAATAAACCACCATCACTTTTATAACTTACATAATTAAAAAACTAGTGTACTTGCTAAATAAACTGATACGTATATAAATGATGGGGAATCGTCCTGACGGCGAATTGTCCCTACTCGGCCTCACAGTCACAGGGACTCACAGCCCTCACTCATCAATGTCAGAACTGCCTGGCTGGGCAGGGCTGGCTGGCTGGGCAGGGCTGGCTGGCTGGGCAGGGCTAGCTAATGAGGCTGGACCGGTGGACAAGTGTGTGTGGTCTAATGCCGACAGTGTGAGGACGTTTTTGTTGCATTTGCACATTCGCTGTTCACTGAGCTGCGGATGATCCATCGTTGTTGCAAATCGTTCCCATTGTATAGTGGGCATAGGGTACTAAAATTTTGACATTGTATAAGCGAAATATCGTACAATGAGGCATTGTATAATGAGGGTTTACAGTATATATATATATATATATATATATATATATATATATAGATAGATAGATAAATGATAAATAGATAGATTGATGTACATGGTGTGTGTATATATATATATATATATATATATATATATATATATATATATGTATGTATGTATGTGTATATAATGTACTGGGGTACAGTTGATTTAAGTTGATAATTTTGTATGGCCTGCAAATGATGTTAAAAACATCCTAATGGCCCTTAATAAGAGAAAGGTGTCCCACCCTCGGTGTAAGCCTTGCGCAGCTGCAGTGCTCAAATCTGTGGTCTTTATCAAGGACCACTTCTTTTCGCGCATTTTCCTCTTGTCTATCGCTGTACCAAGGTATTTGAGCTGTCTCACCTATTCCAGTCTCTCACCATTCACTGTAACATCACACTGGGAGTCACCTTCTCTCTCAGTAACCATCACTTTACTCCTTTCTACATTTACTCTCAATGCACGACACTTACAGATATACAGTATACAAAACTCTGCACTAGTCTACCAAGGTCTTGTCCAGTATTTGCAAGTAGCACTGCATCATCAGCATACAATACATTTGAGGTATTCCGTCCATCACCATCACTATTCATTACCAACGCCATCCATCTGTCCATTACTCATGTTTTTACTTCCCTCATCATCCCGTAAATATACGTATTGAACAACCATGGGGACATCTCACAGCCTCGTTGAACACCCACATTGATCGTGAACCATTCACTTAGATGCCCCTTTACCCATACACCTGCCCCACTACCATCATACAAACTCTTAATGCACCTAGCATATTACCGTCTACACCGTACGGTACATGCACAAAAACTTCCACAGTCCTTCTCCATCTGCATTGTCGTATGCTTTTTCCAGATCCATAAATGCTGTGAACACATTAAAGTCCTTCTCACATGCCTTCTCCACTATCTGTCTCTGCAATTATTTGATCCACACATCTTCTGTCACTCCTGAAGCCACCCTGTTCGTCATCCACAAGGACTTTTGTCATCTGTCTTACTTTATAATAATTCTTCCATATACCCTCCCTATAACACTCTGTAGACTTATGTGGCTATAATTCTTGCACTCACTTTGCTCATCTTTATATTTGTACAGGGATACAGTCACTGCCTTTTTTCACTCTACTGACACAGTTTCACTCATCCATGCCTTCCTACATATCTCCAACAAGCACTTCATTCCCCTCTCTCCACTACACTTAAACATCTCTGCATACACCATATCAGCCCCAGCTGCTTTCCCATTTTTCAGTCACTTCACAGCGTTCTTCACCTCTGCGAGTGTCACATATTCTGGCACTGGATTCATTCTCTGTACACCCCCAGAACCAGTTATGTTATCAGTTGCTTTCCTCGCTCCATTCATATTCATCAAACTTTCAAAATATTCTTTCCATCTGGTTCTTAATTCATCTGCATAGGTTAATAATCTACCACTTACATCCTTGACACTAACTTTTCTTTCCATTGTCGCTTCTACATTTCCACACCTCTCTCAAGAATAACTTCCTGTTTTCATAGTAATTTGCTTTCATTTTTCTTCCTAGATCATCATTTACCTTTTTTTTTTCTCTTCACTGGAGTCTTTACATGCTTCGTGTTGTCAGTATATTCAGTTCTTATTTCAACTGAACCCCTATTCTTTATCCACTCTAACCACTTCTTCATCTTTTCCTCCACTGCTCTCAACCTCTTCATCCCACCATGCCATACCTTTCTTCTTTGTTGATACTCATGCCACACACACCGCTTTAGCATTCCTAACTAAGTAGTCCCTGTATACATTCCACACTCTGTCCAGATCCATTGCATTCCAATTCACAGGTTCTGACTCCTCCTTTACTTTGGCCCTGTACAGTGAGTCTTCAAAATACGACAACCCTAATTACGAATTTTTGATGGTAAGAAAGCGATGAATATAGGACATATTCCACAATACGAAAATATCTGTCTCGATGATACAAAAATCGATACAAAAGGAAATACAGAGATTGCCCTATTATCCAGACTATATGGTGTGAAGAGGTGCCTGAAAAGCCTGAAATCACGATTATTCCGGCGGAAACAAAACACAAGTACTGTTAGATTGATTTATTTACTGGTAAATGTACAATGAAAGACACAACTATCTTCCCAGGTCAGTCTGAAGAAAATTTACACCAGGTGAAATACAATGAAAACTCTGTTTCTACTAGTGTCTGTTTCAAATGGTTCGATTTTTCCACCCTATATTTGTCAGACTTTGGGAAGATACTTGTGTCTGTCATTGTACACTTGAAGCAGCAGAGAGACCTTACCAGTTCGGTTCATAATCCAGCTTGTTTCTGTAATTTTCTGTCAACTTTCAGTTTGGCAAATTACTTTTTCTTGCAGAAAAATTTCCTCCCTGTTATTATCGTCACTTTCCCCTACAATCGTTTCCAGCGCAGTGGAAGAAACTCAGTGTGCTCAAAGGTGGATATCGTTTCCCAATTTCCCAACTGGAGGTTAGGTAAGGTTAAATTATTAGGTACAGATAAGCTCAGTTAGGCCAGGTTTAGTTAAACACTTAGGGAAGAACAGTCCTTTCCACCATTATGTTAATGAAAAAAACAAGAGTTGTCACACCAGAACAGCTAAAAACGACGGGGAAACAATTTTAACAAGAAACGTTTACTGTATTTACCATCCCAGAAATAATCTGAAAAATATAACAAACTATCAGGGAGAACTGATTTTGTAAGGTGCTTTTACTGCTTGAAGTAAAGCATATGTTTAGCCCCCTCAATGGCTGTGGGTTCAGAAATTTGCGTGCTCCCGTGGTCGGCCTTGGGACCAGTTTTTCAAAGTTCTAAAATCAATTTCTTTTTCTTACATATGGGAAAAGACTCATCTGGCATACCTGGCTTTTTTTTTATTATTATTTTTTTCCCCTGAACCCATCCTGTGATCTGCTATGATTCGTGTACGAATTAATAAAATTATGATGTGTGTTACATTAGCATGTAAACATCAGCGAAAACATCTGGGATGAAGTGAACTGTGAACGCCTTGACTGCTTGGGATGGTGGAGTAGGGTCATGTAAACACACCAGTAACCTTCGTTATCTTCCCATAATTGCTCGCAGTTTTTTATAGCTCACCCTAACTCAACGTCACTGACACCGGTACAGTAAGGCGTTGTTCAAGGCCAGCAGCTATGAAAGTGATAATGGTATACATTATTGTTTGTATCAGTCCTCTCTCTTTTAG
The DNA here is from genome assembly GCF_032717465.1 of Coenobita brevimanus. Classification (NCBI taxonomy): domain Eukaryota; kingdom Metazoa; phylum Arthropoda; class Malacostraca; order Decapoda; family Coenobitidae; genus Coenobita; species Coenobita brevimanus. Next base: position 5,758,943 of record NC_137061.1, on the reverse strand, counting down.
GCATACACATAAGAACGAACAAAAGAATGAGCAGTAAATGTACACTAACTTCAAGGAGCAGAAATAACTGTGCTCAGTTGGTCCGAAATATATTGGGAAGAGCGATACCAAATGAAGAATGTGGAACTGAATTCTAACCTATGAGAACATGTGGGACAAAAGAGCAATTTTTTTTTTTTTTTTCTGATTACCAAACATTTTTGTTCCATGTCGTCTGTTCAATTGTAAAACCCATAATCTTTCGTGTAAGCATACAGCCTAAAGACCTTACCAATTCAATTCATAGTCCTCTAGTTTGTCTTCTGTTTTTTTTTTTTTTTTTTTTTTTTTTTTGAGGGTAGTAAAATTATGTTCTCTTGCTGAAAGAAACTTGGCCAAAATTAGGGCGCATGTAACATAAGCATGTAAACATCAGCCAATACATCTGGAGTGAAGAGAATGCCTGAATGCTTGGGGTAAACACTCCAGTGACCTTAGTTCCCTTCCATAATTGTTCACAATTTTTTATAGGGCATGCTAACTCAACGTCACTGACACCGAAACAGTAAAGTGTTGTTCAAGGCCGACAGCTATGAAGGGTTTAATGGAGTACTGTGTGAAAAATTGAAAATGGGCGCAGTGCACAGTGTCACGCTCGCTTGCCGAGGAAAACGAACTAACCCCTTTCTGGTAAACGAATTTTTATGTGCTTCTCAGTTGAGTCCACGTCCCTCCTCTCCTCACAGCTTTGCTGTACGTGAGGATATTTTCACAGCTCTTCACCTTTTTGTATTGTTTCGCCATGCCTCCCAAACGCCCTGCATCACCTCCAGCATCAGGGGAGCCCATTGCAAAGAAGAAGCTGCACTGTACTCTAACTATGGAAAGGAAATTTGAAATCATAAGACCCCATGAGGGGGGGCAGGGAGTCTCGGAGATTGGGCGTGCTTTAGGCCTTGCAGCTTCCACCGTTGGGACTGTGACGAAGAAGAAGAAGATGTACAAGAATATGGTCACCTCCTTCTCTACAATTGTATAAAGGTATTGCTTACTTCAAAATTGGGAGGGGGTAAAGTTTAGGTGGGGGGTCTGAGGAGGTCCTGGAACACATCCCCTCATTTATATGTATATTTCAGTGGGGAAAATTGTTCCTATGTACAAAATTTCGAATTACTCTACGACAGGTTTTTTAGGTCCCTATCCCTTTCGTATATCGAAGACTCACTGTATTCATGTGCCATTTCGTTGATCCTCAGCTTCACAACTTTGTCTCTGTCCCGATCCACTTCACTCTTCTCAGCTTGATCTTGCATACCACAATCATTTGATCTGACAAACCGTTTGGGATACATGGCGTCTGGCAAGGAATGAATATATATATATATATCCATCATCCAATCCTACGTTGCCCCATGAGGAGTGTAGGAGCCCTGGGCTAGGCAGTTGGTCCTGACATTTAAGATGAGAGTGACCAACCTCATTCATCCCTGAGTGGCATTAGATGAGCAAAAAATCCCAACCATCCCTTGGATATAAACCTTCACCAACTCAATCCGATTGGAGCACAATAATTACCCACTAAACCACCAGGTGCCAAAATTAGGTTATATGGTTACCACCCAGCGTAGTAAATGGTTTCCTGGTGTACAGGAAACCATTTGCATTGTCACTCAGTGTAGAGTCACCCATAGGCAGAAGAAAGAGGAAAGCATGAAGGAATGAAAGACAGAAGAGGGAGTGTAAAGTCACCCTTAGACAGAAGGACGAGGAAAGAATGAAAGAAAGAAAGCTAGAGGAAGATGGAAGGAAAGAAGGATGGAGGAGAGGACAGGGCAAACACCCGAGAGCAGCACTACATTGAGTGAGTGGATGGTGAGCGCCCCCACCTACCACCAATATATACGTACGGTACAGTATATATATATATATATATATATATATATATATATATATATATATATATATATATATATATATAATATATATATATATATATATATATATAGATAGATAGATATATACATATATCTATCTATCTATAGCACGACGCCCTAATCCCGCAAAGGGTGGCCGCAGACAAAACGCCTCCAAGCCACTCTGTCACCCACCATTTGACTACCCTCCCCCCAACCCCCCCCCCCCCTCCCTCACCTACCTCTCAACTCCATCCCTCCACCTCATCCTCGGTCTACCCCTCCCTCTCCCTCCCTCCACCTCACCTACATACACCCTCTTAGTCAGTCTTCCATTCTCCATTCTCTCCACATGTCCAAACCACCTTAGTGTATTTCTCCTAATCTTCTCAACCACATCCACATCCACTCCACAACGTTCCTTCACTTCTTCATTCGTCAACCTGTCCCTCCATGTCACTCCACATGCTCCTCTCAAGTAACTCATTTCCACTGCTTTCACTCTTGACTTGTTCCCCTCTTGCAAGGTCCACGCCTCGCTTCCATACGTATATATATATATATATATATATATATATATATATATATATATATCTCCATCCATCCATCCATCATCCAATCCTATGTTGCCCCCATGAGGAGCGTAGGAGCCCGGGGCTAGGCAAATTGGTCCTGGCATCTAAGATGAGAGACCAGCCTCACTCATCCCTGAGTGGCATTACGTGATCAATAAACCCCAACCATCCCTTGGATATAAACCTTCACCGGCTCAATCCGATTGGAGCGCCATTATTATACACACACACACACACACACACACGATGTGCTACTCAAAAGTTCCAGTAATTTGAATATTTTAGGAAAATAAGTTGACTTACCTCCCAGTTCTCAGTGTCGCCTTCAAAGTACAGTAGTTCCCATGGGCATGTATACAGTGGTCCCAGTGTTTTTTCCACAAGTCCATGCATACCTGGAAGACTTCAGACGTGATGGTCTTGAGCACCTCCTGCGATTCTGTCTGGATCTCCTCAATCGAGTCCAATCGACGCCCTTTCAGTCGTAATTTCAGCTTGGGAAACTGGAAAAAGTCGCAGGGGGCAAGGTCAGGTGAATAGGGTGGGTGGGGAATGACTTCTGTGTTAGAGGAAGCCAGGAACTGCCGGACAACGATTGATGTGTGGGCAGGGGCGTTGTCATGATGCAGGACCCAGTCCTTGTTCTTCCACTGTTCTGGACATGTGCAGCAGATGTTTTCCCTCAGACGCTGCAAAACTTCACAGTAAAATTATCCGCTGACAGATTAACCGGTTGGGACGAATTTCTTGTGAACAATCCCTTGGATAACAAAGAAAACGATCAACATCGACTTGACATTGCTGCGCCATTGGTCCGCCATTGCAAAACCACAAAACCACCTACACACCACGCTGCAGTAGTAAGCCTAGCTCAACAACACATCTGCTCACAGACACAGCTGAGGCCACACTGACACACAAGGGGTGCTGCTGACTCCTCCTAGCAGCAAAAGGCAAAAACTGCAAACGGTTGGCTTCCTTTGTTCAAATTACTGGAACTTTTGGGTAGCACCTCGTGCATGTGTGTATATATATGGAGGGACAGGTTGGCGAATGAAGAAGTGAAAGAACATTGTGGGGTGGATGTGGATGTGGTTGAGAAGATTAGGAGAAATACACTGAGGTGGTTTGGACATGTGGAGAGAATTGAGAATGATAGACTGACTAAGAGGGTGTATGTAGGTGAGGTGGAGGGAGGGAGAGGGAGGGGATAACCAAGGATGAGGTATAGGGATGGAGTTGAGAGGTATATGAGGGAGGTGGGGAATGAGTTGGGGGGAGGGTAGTCAAATGGTGGGTGACAGAGCGACATGGAGGCGTTTTGTCTGCTGCCACCCTTTGCGGGATTAGGGCATCGGGCTATACATAGATAGATAGATAGATATTACTGGATCTTTTGGGTAGCACCTTGTGTCCAGTATATACTGTATATATATATATATATATATATATATATATATATACATATATATATACAGACATACATACATACATATATACATACATACAGTGGGCTTGCACAGTGCGCGAGAAATTGGGCGGTCCTGGTCCTCGTGCAGTGTGAAATTGCTCACTGAGAATACATAATCTTATGGGAAAAATAACATATGGGCAGTACCCCCTCATACCTGGACATTTTTCGGCCCTTAGAGACACAATAAAGGTCAAATTTTTCAGACATTGTACCGGTACTACAGATATAGCTACAATAAGAAAAATATGGCCAGTCACCTCAACAGTAGTAGACAACAGGCCTGATGGACTTAAATAACAGGGGTTCCGAGGCATGGTAACGCACTTAGAGTGCCCCCACCACCGCCCCGGCCACACCACGCTTGTTTGACGGTTACCAGTGTTGTATTATTCCAGGTTTTACGGTTTGTAGTTGTTAGTAAATATTAAGGTGTTTCTCTGGTCTAGGGATATGGAACTACAATACCACAAAAGCAGTTCACTCCAATCATTTGTACTTATTTCCCAGGTATGAAAGATTTCCTTGCAGATCTAAATAGTTTTACCAGTTAAATAAACCCAAGAAAATATCTAAGTTTTATTTTTAAAAAATATTACATTACTTTACATATTACACAAAACCAACCCATTAAATATCCCCAAAAGTTATACAGAACAAAAGAGAAACAAATCAAAGTTTTATGCCACTGGATACAGTTAACCTGTCTACATGATCAGTGTTCACATCATATACATATCTGTATGGTGGTCCAGACAGAATCTCACACGATGTAAGCAGCACAGAATCAGTCCCAGTCTCTCCATACATGATACACAATACACGTGTTACTTCAGGGTAATCACAGCTGAGAAGTAGAGTAAAGTAAGGGCAGTGAGCTGATCAGTCCAGATATCACTGATCAACTGCCCCCGGCAGGTTTCCTGCCGAATTTATATCCCAAGTTGTAGCTTCATAGATGTGGTAATGAAGCCTTGGATCCCTCCAGAAAACCAGATTTGAAGCACTCGAAAAGTTGATCAGGCTTCTTCTGAACTGTTTCAAACAACTGTGAGTTATCTGAATTATTCCATAAGAGTAAAACCAAATAAATAGCATGGAGGACAGCAACAGCCGTTACACCTCACCCTCTAAGTCCATTGTAGTACAGACAGGAGGACTACTGCTGGCCGATGTCCATAGTAGATGGAGCTCTAGAAAGGGCGTCAGCAACCAAGTTGTCCACCCCTTTGATGTGTTTCACCACAAGGGGGTATTGCTGAATCAGAAGTGCCCATCTGAGAATTCACTGGTTCTGGTTACGCATCCGCCGAATAAAAATCAGGGGATTGTGATTGGTGTAAACTGTCACAGGGTGACTATGCCTGTGTAGGTAACAGTCAAATTTTCGCAGAGCCATGATTAAGGAAAGTGTCTCCTTCTCCACAGTTGAATAATGTTGTTGATGCCTTTTGAGCTTAGCTGAGATGTAAGAGACTGGATGCAACACCCCGTCACCGGCATTCTCTTGGAATAGAACTGCTCCTATCCCACTATCGCTTGCATCTATCTGTAAAGTGAATGGACAGGAATAGTCAGGAGTGCGAAGAATTGGTTTGGAGGACAGGAGCAGTTTCAGCTGGTGAAAGGCCACATCACAAGCAGAAGTCTACCGGAAGGGGCGTCTAGAACTTGTCAGGTCTGTAAGAGGTGCCGCGATGGCAGAAAAGTTGCTACAAAACCGTCTGTAGAACCCAGCCATGCCCAGAAACCTCATGAGTGACTTCCTGGTAGTAGGGGTTGGGTATTCTAAGATGGCTTCATTGTTGGCTTGCTTGGGCCGAGTTCATTCTTGTCCAACAACATGGCCCAGGTAGGTCACGGTGGCACTGCCGAATGTAGACTTAGCAAGGTTGATTGTGAAGCCAGACTCCCCTAAGCATGAGAACAATGATTGAAGTCAGGTTACATGGTCTTCCCAGTTGTCTGCAACAACAAGCAAGTCATCTAAATAAGAGGACACACCTTCTAAGAAAAGATTAGTAAGAAGAGGGCAGATGAGGAATTTGGAAGGAACTTGAGTGTAAAGTGGAGGGACTGTAAGAAAATGTTCTGGAAAGAGGTGAAGAGAGTAAGACAGGGTGGAAGTGAGGTTAGCAGGGGAGTGAAAGATAAAAATGGTAGATTACTAGTGGAGAAGGGAGAAAAAGTGAGCAGATGGAGAGAACACTTTAAGGAATTGTTGAACATAGAGGATGGAAGTAATGCGAGTATAAGTGGCTGGGGAATGGCTGGGAGAAGGAGGGAGGTGAGAAGACAGGAAGAAGTCAGTAGGATAGAAGTTGTGGAAGCAATGAAGAAAGTTAAATTGGGGAAAGCCCCAGGAATTGATGGAGTGTGTGGTGAAATGCTGAAGCATGGGGGAGAGATAGTAGTAGAATGGATGTGGAAGATGTGCAGATTGGCTTGGGAGGAAGGTAGAGTCCCGGAGGATTGGAAGTCAGGTATAATTATTCCCATGTACAAAGGAAAAGGGGAAAAAGAAGTGTGTGGTAATCATAGGGGCATTTGTCTTCTTAGTATAATAGGAAAAGTGTATGGTAGGATACTTATTGACAGAGTTAGAGAAAGAACAGAGGAACTAGTTGGAGAAGAACGGAGGCTTTAGGACGGGAAGAGGTTATGTAGATCAGATATTCATTCTTAGATCTTTAGTGGAAAAGTTTCTAGAGAAGGGAAAGAAGTTGTATGTGGCTTTCATGGATTTGGAGAAAGCATATGACAGGGTGGATAGACAAGGATTGTGGAAAGTATTAAGAATATATGGAGTAGATGGGAAGTTGTTGAATGCTGTGAAGCGTATGTATGATGGTGCTAAGGCTGCAGTGCGTGTGGATGGTGAACTAAGTGTATTTTTCTATTTGAAGGTTGGGTTGAAACAGGGATGTGTCATGTCTCCATGGTTGTTCAATCTGTACATGGATGGGGTAATAAAAGATGTACAAGGTAGGGTAGTGGATGTTGGAGCGTCCCTGGTGAGAGAGGATAGTGTTTGGAAACTCCCTGTACTGTTGTTTGCAGATGATACTGTGTTGTTGAGTGAAGACGAAGGGGAGCTGCAAGGCTTGGTGGATGAGTTTGGGAGAGTGTGTAAGAAACGGAATCTAAAGGTGAATGTAGGGAAGAGTAAAGTGATGGTCTTTGAGAGAGGTGAAGTCAGTGAATGTACAGCGAGGTTGGATGGTGAGGAATTGGAAAATGTGAGTACGTTTAAGTACTTGGGTAGTGCGATGAGTAAGGATGGAGGTATGGAGGGTGAAGTGCATGAAAGGTTACAGCAGGGAAGAAAGGTTGCTGGTTCTTTGAAAGCAGTGATAAGAAACAGGGGAGTGAGCATGGAGGTGAAAAAGTTACTACATGACAGTATTGTGATACCAACTCTAACGTATGGAAGTGAAGCTTGGACGTTGTTGGAAGGACACAAGTCAAGAGTGAGAGCAGTGGAAATGAGTTATTTAAGAGGAACCTGTGGAGTCACGTGGAGAGACAGGCTGACGATTGAGGATATAAAGGAGCATTGTGGTGTGGATGTGGATGTGATAGGAAGCGTTATGAAGAACACACTGAGGTGGTTTGGCCATGTGGAGAGGATGGAGGGTGAGAGGCTGATGAAGAGAGTGTATGTGGGTGAGGTGGAGGGGGGAAGAGGGAGGGGGAGGCCGAGGATGAGATGGAGGGATGGGGTGGAGAGGTATATGAGAGAGGGGGGGTGTGAGTTGGGAGTAGGGGAGTGCAGTGGCGGGGGACAGGGCGACGTGGAGGTGATTTGTTTGTGGCCACCCCAAACGGGATTGAGGCGTCTGGCAATAGATAGATAGATAGGTTCACCCTTACATTTGTCAGTTATACCTTTTTCAAAAATCCTTTCTTCCTCTCTACGTATTCTTGTGCATTCATTTCTAGTTCTTTTATATTCTTCTATTGTTTTGTGTGTGTGTGCATATGTGTGTGTGTGTGTGTGTGTGTGTGTGTGTGTGTGTGTGTGTGTATGTGTGTGTGTGTGTGTGTGTGTGTGTGTGAGAGAGAGAGAGAGAGAGAAGGAGAGAGAGAGAGAGAAGGAGAGAGAGAGAGAGAGAGGGAGGGAGGGAGCAAGTGAGTGAGTGAGTGAGTTAAAGAATGAATAAGAGAATGAGTGAGTGAGGCAGGGTGTGGGAATTGTAGTTCTGTTCTCTCTCTCTGTCTCCCCACCCTCCCCAACCCCTGCTCATCTCCCTCCCCTTCCTCCCACCCTCCTTCACCCCCACTTTTCTCCTTCCCCCTCTCACCCTACCCCTCCCCTGCTTGTCTCCCTCCCTGTCCCATCTGCCACCCCTGCCCCCTGCTTGGCTCACTGCCTGCGTGTTGTAAGTTACCTTCAGCCTCACCTCCCACCGCCTCACCTTACTGCATGTGATGTTTAATATCTCATTTTTTAGCTGATGCGGTCTGCGCTTTGTCTATCGCCAGCCGTGTTGTGTGATTTCCAACCATGATTTTATGCCTCATGCCACATTCTGTCTGTCATTGGCTGCGTAATATGACTTTGAAACAAACTGGGGTCTCCCGCTGCATTATGTCCATCATCACTGCATAGTCAGCTTCCTCCAACCGTGTTATATTAATTTTTTCCATGTTATGACATTTTTTGGACACAAAATGGCACCTACCCTGCTATGTGAGTTTTGAACTATAGGATTGCGTATTATGCGAGCACTGACTGTGTATGGATTCTGGCAGCTTGAAAGGTGAGTGAGTGGGAAGGATTTTATCATTGTGATTATGAAGGGGAGGAGGAGGAGGAGGAGGAGAATAATGATGATGGTGATAATAATGATGGTAAGTATTCTTATGTCATTCACTTTTTTTTTTTTTTTTTTTTTTTTTTTTTTTTTACAGAACTAGTCAAAATATGCATATGGCTGTACGAGACTGAGGGTATACCAACAGACACAGTGACCCTCCTGGCGGTGCTGGAGGGCATCATCAAATGCAGTGGCCAGAGAAACAGCCTCACCCACCCTTCTGCCAGGGCTCTGCAGCCTCTCCTGAATTTCTTAAAGCGATCACTCATCAGTCCAAATCTTTCCTCCGAGTACAACCTCCAGTCGTCTCTCCTAAGTCTCCTCCTTACCTTCACCAAGACTGTATGTTATGCACTGCCTCTTGATTACTGTACTTTTATTTTTATTTATTTATTTATTTTTTATGCTTGTGGGGCAGAGTCAGGATTCCAGGGGCTTGAATGGCGAGTGGATGAGTAGTGGCCCATTTATTTGGGCAGGTTTGGTTAGTTTCCCTTCTGTCAGGTTTTGGGGACAAGCCAGTGATATGAGTGAGCAAGAACACTTGCACACAGTTGTAGTCTGCTTAAAACTTGCACACAATTATAGTTTGCTTTCCATACCAGCAGGTGAGTGGGGTATAAATTGGGCAGCTTCTAATCTTGACAGTTTTGTGGAAATATTAAACTTAGAGATATGAATCACATCTTCTTGAAAATCTCTGGAATAAATAATATAGAAGAGGAGGTATGGAGTGGAGAGATATTATGAGAAAGGGAAGCATGAGTTGTAGGGAGGGCAGCCAGATGGCAGAGGACAAGGCAACATGGAGGTGATTTGTTTATGGCTATCTTTTATGGGATTAAGATGTCTGGCTGTAGATAAATTGATAAGTAGATAAATAGGTGAATAGACTTAGGTTGACTCAGATGCACCTTGTTTGCCGAACCATCACTGGATCAGGGCATAAATAGTTAAATAAATGGGTAGATAGGTTCAGGTGAGAAAAGACTCATGCTGCTGGTGCCAGTGATGGTGTCCATAATTATCACAGGTTGGGAGTGAATGGCGCCGTCTAGTGTGTCAAGTGTCAGAATCAACATTTGGTGCTGTGATTGCAATGTGGGAATCCAAACCTTCAGCCAGACAGAATGACTTGTTGCAGTATTTAAATGAAGTGATGATCCTGCACCATCCACAGAAAGGTATTATATGCACATATTGTATGTGTATGTGTGTGTGTGTGTGTGTGTGTGTGTGTGTGTGCATGCATGCATATGTGCATGCTTGTGCGTGTGTCTGTGTGTTTATATGAATGGGAAGTGCATTAATGATGATGATGATGATGGTCTCTAGAAACAGATTATAAGTTCACTGGCTAACTTATAATACAGTTCCCTCCACCTTTCCATTTACCAGGTAGTAGTGAGATACATGAAGGAAGCGAGGTAGTAGAGGACAGGGTGCAGTGGAAGCGTCATCTGCACCGCTTGTACCAGTTGATAGTGCACCACATAGAGCATCTGGTGAACAGAGAGACATCTGGGGAAAATAAAAACTACACCATAACACCCCTCATGGTTATGCTTACTGCACGTGTCTATCACAAGGTACAGTATGGCATTTCTTTTCATAACCCATTTAGTTTAGTGACATAGACCTATTTCATACTACAGTAAAAGCTCGATTAACCAGCATCCGATGCATGGGCACGTCCATATAACCGGAACACAAATTCGATCTGGCATGGGGTCGAAAATATTCTGGATACCGTTTGTCCCCCTATAATTCTTGGTTAGTTGTGTACAGTACAGGATAAAGTAGTGTACACAGCTAAGTTTTCAAAATTATTTTGGCCTGTAACATATGCTAAATTTTTCTTTAACCCGAGTTGTCCCATCGATGTATGGCTACGTTGCAACATTGTGTAATTGCCAGTTCCGTCGACATACTGGTACGTTGCACAATTGCAAGGTGCATAATTTGCACAATTTTCAAATCTCGTGCATGATTGTTGGTACGTAGGGTCACTCAACCTTCCCCTACCTGCCACCAGGCAGGGACACTCGGCGACCCCGCGCGACCCGCGCTCACCCACGGCTCGGTCACTCACCTGTTAGCAGTGGCCCTGGTCAGACATGGCGCATAGAGGTCTCTCGAAGGAGGAAATCCAAGCCACACTTGACGCCTTCACAGGCGACAGTGATTCGCCACTGGATGACGAGGTTGTGAACAAAGATTATGTCCAACCAACCATAGGAGGAGGAGATCAGCAGCAGTGATAAGGAGGTCCCATCCCCCAGGAAGCGGCACTACGTGACTTATCGTGCTGCTAGAGAGGGCCAGCCTGCACAAACACAACATGCAACAACCTCTCGGCAGCCCCTATGTGATGTGGAGCCCGAATTCGAGGACAGAGCCGTGGGACGTGCTGCCACGTGGTACGGCCGCGAGATAATCACCCATCGCAGCCCCGAGCGCACATCACGTCGTACAAGCAGGTATGGGCCTAGTCTTTTGTTTGGGGAGGGCAGAAGTGGCATGGAGGGAGTGGGGAGAGAAATAGAATGTGCAGGGGCGAGTATAGAAAGTGAGAGTGGCGGGAGTGAGTCATTGCTCTCCCGTGGTGGTGTGAGGCAGTGGGGCGTATAACATGGGGCAGTCAGGGTGCGTGATGAATCACGTGGTGTTGTGATGGAGGGGGAAGGTGGGGAGGAACCACTCCCCAGCATGTTTTATGCTCCCCAATATTCCCAGACATGTGGGCAAGTGAGGGTGCGTGATGAATCACGTGGTGTGATGGAGGGGGCAGGTGAGGGGGAACCACTCCCCAGCACGTCTAATGCTCCCCAATATTCCCAGACTTCATCCCAACAGCCCCCTAATGTTCCACAAGGCCGTAAGGGTAAGGGAAAGGGAAAGGGTAAAGGCTGAGGGAAGAGGAGTGCGAATGGGGAAGCCCTCCACACTCCTCCTCCCCAACCTCCCCCACCAGCATCTCCTCCCCACCCAGACGAAGGCGACGATGGGGGCGAGGGATTTGTGACTTGGAATTGGGAGGATGGGAGTGATTTTTCTCCCATCATTCACCCCTTCACTGAGCAGGGGCGCACTGGCTGCACTGCTCCAGGAATTCACCCTAGTTCCACCAGGCTGGATTTTTTCCACTTTTTTTACAGTGAGGGTTTTGTGGAGCAAATAGTGGAACAAACAAACTGTTTTGCTAGCAGCCAGCGCCGTGAGAGTGAAAGACTGGGCACAAGGAGCAGGCATTCCATCAAATATGATTACCCTGTATCCCTTGCAGAAATGTTTTTATTTTTTGCCCTGGTACTTTTGATGAGTATTGTACGAAAAAACAGAATTCCGGCATGCTGGACAAGGGACCCTATCATGCTGACACCAATATTTGGTCAAATCATGAACCGTAATCGCTTTCAGCAAATTCTAAGTCCCCTCCACTTTTATGATGCTGATGATCCTGCAAATGCAAATGACACAGATGAGGCGAATTAGGTTGGTTTTTGATCACCTAAGGCAAACATTCCGTTCCTCATTTTATCCCCACAGAGACCTTGTCACAGACCAGAGTCTCGTGTTGTGGAGAGGCAGTATTTCATTTCGGCAGTACATACCCAGCAAAAGGCACCATTTTGGGTTCAAGATCTTTGTTATGTGTGACTGTAGGACTGGTTATGTGCAAGACATAGTCTTGTACACCGGTGCACAGACAGACATAATAGAAGATCGGAGTATTGGACTGTCTGGAGCAGTGGTAAAGACAATGATAGAAGACTGCCTTCATAGTGGTCACGTCCTTTACCTGGACAACTGGTATACTAGCCCTCTTCTCGCTCGTTATCTACACAGGCATGACTTGGGAATCTGTGGTAACGTCAAGGTGAACCGGCGTCACATGGTCAAGGTGGGGCGGAAACTTGACAGAAATGAGGTTGTCATCTTCCAGGCGAACAACATACTAGCAACAGTGTGGAACCACAATAGAGAAGTCAGCCTCTAGTCCACGGTTCACCGCCCCTTGATGCACTGTACAGAGTCCGTGGATTACCTCAGCGAGAGGAGGCACCACATGTGGAAACCTGAGTGTGTCCCTGATTACAACATCAACATGCACCTGGTGTACCAGTCAGATTCCATAATATCCACTGTTGAGTGTGCCAGGACCACGATGAAGTGGTACAGGAAGCTTTTCTTTCACCTGATAGATATAACTGCCCTGAATTGCCACCACCTGCACGCCATGACAATAGGAGTTCAGGAAACCTTTGAAGGGTTTTGAGAGAGCTTAGACGTGAGATTTTTGCCTGGTATGCGGTTGAAAGGCCCCAACACCGCACACACACTGCCCCTACCACCCAAACTCCCCTGAGAATATCCGCCTGCCATTTTCTCACTCCTGTACCTCCCCAGCCAAATAGACCTAGGCCCCAATGCAGGTGTCGTGTGTAGCAATTCCCGTGTGAGACCCACCACTCAGAGAAAAGACACCTGCAACCAGTGCGTTGAGTGTGACCTGGGTATCTGCATTCACCCTTGTTTCAGTGGGTATCACACCTTGATGCACTTCTGATATGGTGTGAATGCGATATGACGCTGATACTCAGAAAGAAATGTGACAAACAGACGCTCAGTGTAATTATAAGGCCCATAGATCTGTAAATAGTAGTATGGAAGTGGAAACAAGTGTATTATAAGTGGAAAAATCTGTAAGGGCATAAATATTTTCTAAGTGGATACCTTCCCAGCAAGTGTATGTAGATGCGATATTCTGACGCTCAGTGGAATAAATAAGGCCCGTAAATATTAGTATGAAAATTGAAAACGGGTGTAATATAAGTGGAAAGTTATGTAAGTGCATAAATTTATTTTAAGTCAAAATATTCCTAGTAAGTGTATATAGATGCGATTTTCTGACGCTCAGTGGAATAAATAAGGCCCGTAAATATGTAAATAGTTGTATAAAGTGGAAATGGTTGTAATGTAAGTGGAAAATTAGTATGTAAGTGTATGAATACAGTAGGCTCGCACAGTGCGTGAGAGATTGGGCGGTGCACGAGCTCACGCACTGGGAATTCGCGTACTAGGAATACATAATCTTATGGGAATAATTACATATGGGCGGTACCCCCTCATACCTGGACATTTTTTGGCCCTTAGAGACATAATAAAGGTCATATGTTTCAGACATTGTACTAAAGCTATAGCTACAATAACAAAAATATGGGTAGTCACCTTAACAACAGTAGACAACAGGCCTGATGACCTTAAATAACAGGGGTTCTGAGGCGCGGCAACACTTAGAGCTCCGCACTCCCCACCACACCTCCCACCGCACCAACACTACCCTCCGCAGACTCCTCTTGATCACCTTCCCCAGGAGCATCAAAGTCACTCATTTCGGCCATAAACCCTTCAAAGTCCAATGCTGACACTTCTGACATTGCATCCTCTTTATCCTCAACAGGAACAGGAGCAGATGATGTTGCTGGTTCCGCAATTTCACCAACTTGAGCCCGCCGTGTGTAGCTTGTTATGAGCGTCTGTCTTCTCCTGTTTATTTCTTCCCTGTGCCTGTCTGTGTAGAAACAGAAGAGTTTGTCGATACCAACCAGAAGTTCCTCCGTTCTTAGGTTGCTCACTTCCTGTTCCTTCACCTCTTCCTTGAGCTTATCCATGGCAGCAAGGATCTTGCTAATATTTGACATACTCAGCTCAGTCCTGCCTTCCATCACGCTAGGCTGCTCAACTTGACTCTGTCTGGCGTCGGGCTATCCGTTGCAACACTTCCTCGGGAGGCCGTTTCTCAGTAGCATTGTGCATTTCTTGTATGTCCGCCAATGTAACGTCCTCGAAACCTGGTACAGCTTGTGCTGCTGTCAGTGTTGCTGCCTCAGCCTCAGCCAGTGGTTGAATGGCCATCTCCTGGGTGATGCATAAGTGAGGCACGAGCATTCGCCATGCATGGTTCACTGTTGCAGGTGTAATCTGGTGCCAGGCTTGTAGGAGAAATTCAACTGCGTCCTTCACTATAAAGTTACGCCAAAATGCCTCAACAGTCATGGCATCTGTAGCAGGTCGGGATACAGGTGCTGGTGGAGATGGAACGGGAGCAGATGCCTCATCAAGGTCTTTGTTGTGATCTTCTTGTAGGGCATGAAGCTCCTCTTGTGTGTCAGTCTTCCTGCATAGGTAGTCGTACACTTGCTTATGGTAGAAATGCTTCACTGTGGTGATTAGTTCTTGATCCAGTGGCTGCACTAGTGACGTCGTGCGGGGCGGCAGAAACACAACACAACAATCCTTATGAAGATCATCAAGGTATGGAGGGTGACTTGGTGCGTTATCAAGCACAAGGAGCATCTTAAATGGAATGCCCAGTTCCCGACACTTGGCCCTGGCATCAGTGACACACCGCCTCGTTAACCAGTCTACCATAATGTTTCCGGTCATCCAACCATTTGCGGACTTGTACCAATACACGCCACTTGCATCCATGTTCATGAGGTTTTTGTAGCACCTTGGGTGTGAAGCTGTGTGTACAACAACTGGCCTCATCTTGTGGCTCCCAGACAGGTTTACAGCGAACATTACCGTCATCTTGCACTTCTGGAGCTTGCAACCAGGGGTTTGTTTCTGTCTTTTAGCGATGTAAGTTGATTTGGACATGGCCTTGTAATATAACGACGTTTCATCGATGTTGTAGATCTGGTCCTTGTGTACTGTCCCTCTTCAATAATTGCTCGAAATATCGCAGGATAGTCTCTCGCAGCCAGCTCATCGGCAGAGGCACGTTCACCAGACACTTTCACGTAACGGAGTTCCTTGCGCTTGAGAAAACGGTCCAGCCATCCAACCGATGCCCTGAAAGGTTTTTCCACTTTTAACCTGCGAGATGCTTCCTTGTAAAAGAGCTGGGCTTGGTTCCGAATAAATCTTCCATTCAGTGGAACACCTTCCTTTTCTTTCCTCATTATGAAGGTGGCAAGATAGCGCTCCATTAGTATCATAGCACAATTTCCCACCCGCGAACGGCCGTCTAGGTCAGAGGCACTGTACGTCTTCACTACAGCCTTTATGGCTTCACGGTTCTTCCACACAGTTCTCCCTGTAGATTTAGCCAGTCCCAGGGTTCTCCCAATAGCAGTGTTTCCTTGACCCTCCTCCTTCATCTTCATGATCTTTAACTTGGTGGCGTGCGTCAGAAGTTTCTTAACTCTTGGGGTTGGAGCCATGGTGCAGCAAAGTACAGGCAGCACAAAAAACACCACACGTTGTACACGACAGGTTAGCTGTAGAGAGCGGATCCGCACAGTGAACGAGCCAGGATTGTTATGGCGCGCCCGCTTCCTTGTACCCCAAACTGCGCAGTAGAATGCCTAGGAATTTCTGCACATCAACATGACAACATGTGACGCACTGTGTGAGGGGTGGTCGCGCACTAGTAGAAAATGGCATTTTTGAGCCACTCCTTGCCTCTTCCTCACGTTCTGTGTGGTAAACTCGCGCATTGAAGGGTTTTTGGTTATGATTTTTGGTCACTCGCGCACAATGCGAATCGCGCACTGCGATGACATGCGCTGTGCGAACCTACTGTATTATCTTGGTTGAAAAATTCATTGCGAGGGTATTTTGGTGCGATATTCTGACGCTCAGTGGAATAAATAAGGCCTGTAAATATGTAAGTTATAGTATAAGGTGGAAACGGGTGTAATGTAAGTGGGGAAGTATATTGGGAGCGAAGAAATAAAGTAGAAGTTGAAACACGAGTGGTAGAGAGCGTGCTTGCTATGTGAATATGCGCTAGCATTTCGCTAAATACCCTCGTAATGAATGTAAATAATTGAAATCTTACAGTGGTTGAGGAAAGGTTCAATGTAAAGAAAACAATACTATGAAAGTGATAAAACAATATGGTATGTTGAGATACGAGTCATAGTGAGTGCACTGAGTAAGCAGATGTGCGCTATAGTTATGCTACATGTCATCGTAATGAATGAAAACAGCTGAAAACATTTACATACAGTACAAAATGGTGTGGATGTGGATATGATAGGAAGCGTTATGAGGAACACACTGAGGTGGTTTCGCCATGTGGAGAGGATGGAGGGTGAAAGACTGACGAAGAGAGTGTATGTGAGTGAGGTGGAGGGGGGAAAAGGGAGGGGGAGGCCGAGGATGAGATGGAGGGATGGGGTAGAGAGGTATATGAGAGAGGGGGGTGTGAGTTGGGAGCAGGGCATTGAAATGGCGGGGGACAGGGCTATGTGGAGGCAATTTGTTTGTGGCCACCCCAAACAGGATTGAGGCGTCCGGCAATAGATAGATAGATAGACAAAATGGTAAAATGGCATTGAAACAGTATTATACACGTAGAAAAAATGATATGTTGACTGAAACAAGAAACTTAGCACATAGTGCGTTACCACACTGCCCAAACTCGCTATGCTCGCGCGATGGAACAATGCTTATTTTTCATATATATATCATTGAAAACCATTATATTGTTATTATTATTGTTTATTAGTTCAAATTCAATAAATTTAGAGGTGTTCTTTGTTGTGTCTCCCCAAATTACCTACCATAGAAAATGTGAGTGCCTCGCACTTCAGTGACAGAATACAATACCTGGTGTGGGGGACCTCACCTGTTCTGACCACTTATGGACCCCGGTAAGCCCTTTCTTCGTGATTTTCCTTTGTTTCTTAACAAAAGTGAAGGTTTTAGGCAAAATAAAATTTGTCCAAAATAGCTCGGGATTGGGGGGTATCGGAGGTGCGAAATCGGTCGGGACGTGACGAGTTAAATAATTTTTGGTAATGCTTGCTGGTTTGTGTTCAGTCCCCTACCCCTCCCAGCCCCCCACTTGTCATTCTTAACTGGCAGTTACATCTCAAGCAAACCTCATACTTTACACTCATAATCACATTACTAATACACAAATATAAAACATTAGGATATGCAAAAAGTAAATAATATGACTATGAACATGCAGCAGCAAGAAATTACTCATTATAATGTTGACAGTAAAACAAAAACATTAACAATGGCCATCCCAGGCCTCATGTGTTGGGTGTTTGCATGCTTCCGTGTCTGTGCCTGCGTGCTTGGGTGTGTTTATGTCTGTGTTTTTCAGTGTATTTACCTAATTGTGATATACAGGAAATGAGCTACACTCGTGGGGTCCCGTCTCTGTTTCTCAATAAGTCAAATTTAGCTTTAAACTGGTTTAAGTTTTTAGACTGGACGATCTCTTTGTCCAGGCTATTCCACAGGTCTATACATCTATAAGGAAAACTGTATTTCTTGATATCCTTCAAGCAATTTGGCTTCTTCAGTTTCATCTCATGTCCTCTTGTTACTCTCTTAGCTCATAAAAACAGATCTTCTTTGTCAGTTTTATCTACTCCCATCATGGTCCTGAACACTGCAATCATGTCGGCTCTCTTTCTTCTTTCTTCTAAGGAAGGCAACTCCAGCTTTTCCAGCTTCTCTCTGTACGACAGATCTGACAGACTGGGGATCATTTTGGTTGCTGTTCTTTGTATTCTCTCAATTTTGTTTATATCTTTCTTTTTGTGTGGGGACCACACTACTGCTGCATATTCTAACCTGGGTCGAATCATGGCCACTATCAATTTTTTCATCATCTCATCCATATAATGAAAAGCTGCTCTTATATTAGTCAGGAGTTTATACGTCTCTCTAACTGTCTTGTTAATGTGTTTTTCAGGTGACAAACTGTCCTGGACCAGCACACCCAAATCTTTCTCTTCTCTCGCTTTTGTGATTGGTTCATTACCCATCAAATAATTCAATGATGGCCTCTTGATACTTTTACCCATTTCCATTATTTTACACTTCTTTGCATTGAATTTCATTTCCCACGTCCGGTTCCATTCGTGTATCCTATCCAGATCCTCCTGCAGCATTTTACAATCCTCCTCAACCTCTACCTTCCTCAAGATCTTTGCATCATCAGCAAACAGACTTGCATAACTGTTCACTCCATCTACCATATCATTTATGTAAATCAGGAACAGTGTGTGTGTGTGTGTGTGTGTGTGTGTGTGTGTGTGTGTGTGTGTGTGTGTGTGTGTGTGTATTTACCTAAAAGTGATATACAGGAAATGAGCTACGCTCGTGGGGTCCCGTCTCTGTTTCTCAATGAGTCAAGTTTATCTTTCTATCCATCTGTCTATCTATTGCAAGACGCCTCAATCCCGTTTGGGGTGGCCACAAACAAATCGCCTCCAAGTCGCCCTGTCCCCCGCCATTTCACTCCCCTGCTCCCAACTCACACCCCCCTCTCTCATATACCTTTCCACCCCATCCCTCCATCTCATCCTCGGCCTCCCCCTCCCTCTTTCCCCCTCCACCTCACTCACATACACTCTCTTCGTCAGTCTTTCACCCTCCATCCTCTCCACATGGCCAAACCACCTCAGTGTGTTCCTCATAATGCTTCCTATCACATCCACATCAACACCACAACGCTCCTTCACATCCTCATTCGTCAACCTGTCTCTCCATGTGACTCCACAGGCTCCTCTTAAATAACTCATTTCCACTGCTCTCACTCTTGACTTGTGTCCTTCCAACAACGTCCAAGCTTCACTTCCGTATGTTAGAGTTGGTATCACAATACTGTCATGTAGTAACTTTTTCACTTCCATGCTCACTTCCCTGTTTCTTATCACTGCTTTCAAAGAACCAACAACCTTTCTTCCCTGCTGTACCCTTTCAAGCACTTCACCCTCCAAACCTCCATCCTTACTCATCACACTACCCAAGTACTTAAACGTACTCATATTTTCCAATTCCTCACCATCCAACCTCGCTGTACATTCACTGACTTCACCTCTCTCAAAGACCATCACTTTACTCTTCCCTACATTCACCTTTAGATTCCGTTTCTTACACACTCTCTCAGACTCATCCACCAAGCCTTGGAGCTCCCTTTCGTCTTCACTCAACAACACAGTATCATCTGCAAACAACAGTACAGGGAGTTTCCAAACTATCCTCTCTCACCAGGGCCACTCCAACATCCACTACCCTACCTTGTACCTCTTTTATTACCCCATCCATGTACAGATTGAACAACCATGGAGACATGACACATCCCTGTTTCAACCCAACTTCCAAAGAGAAAAATTCACTTAGTTCACCATCCACACGCACTGCAGCCTTTGCACCATCATACATACTTTTCACAGCATTCAACAACATCCCATCTACTCCATATATTCTTAACACTTTCCACAATCCTTGTCTATCCACCCTGTCATATGCTTTCTCCAAATCCATGAAAGCCGCATACAACTTCTTTCTCTTCTCTAGAAACTTTTCCACTAAAGATCTGAGAATGAATATCTGATCTACACAACCTCTTCCCTTCCTAAAGCCTCCCTGTTCTTCTCCAACTAATTTCTCTGTTCTTTCTCTAACTCTGTCAATAAGTATCCTACCATACACTTTTCCTATTATACTAAGAAGACAAATGCCCCTATGATTACCACACACTTCTTTTTCCCCTTTTCCTTTGTACAAGGGAATAATTATACCTGACTTCCAATCTTCCGGGACTCTGCCTTCCTCCCAGGCCAATCTGCACATCTTCCACATCCATTCTACTACTATCTCTCCCCCATGCTTCAGCATTTCACCACACACTCCATCAATTCCTGGGGCTTTCCCTGATTTAACTTTCTTCATTGCTTCCACAACTTCTATCCTACTGATTTCTTCCTGTCTTCTCACCTCCCTCCTTCTCCCAGCCATTCCCCAGCCACTTATACTCGCATTACTTCCATCCTCTACGTTCAACAATTCCTTAAAGTGGTCTCTCCATCTGCTCACCTTTTCTCCCTTCTCCACTAGTAATCTCCCATTTTTATCTTTCACTCCCCTGCTAACTTCACTTCCACCCTGTCTTACTCTTTTCACCTCTTTCCATAACATTTTCTTACAGTCCCTCCACTTTACACTCAAATTCCTTCCAAATTCCTCATCCACTCTCTTCTTACTCTCTCTTACTAATCTTTTCACCTCTTTCTTTCTACATATAACTCTCTCTTCCGCCTCTCAACCTCTTCCACGCCGCTATTTCTCATCCATTCATTGTATGCTTTCTTCTTTTGTGCCACAGCCTGTTTCACCTCTTCAGTCCACCACGCTGTTCCTTGCACCCCCCTCCGTCTTCTCATCCTTCCACACACCACATCACATGGTGCACATATTTCTTCTGTAAATATTCTACACACACCTTCCACGTCTCCCATCTGCTCCAATTCATATTTGCCCAATTGTTCCTCCACTTCTCTCTTATACTCT
This sequence comes from Coenobita brevimanus, assembly GCF_032717465.1. Taxonomy (NCBI): domain Eukaryota; kingdom Metazoa; phylum Arthropoda; class Malacostraca; order Decapoda; family Coenobitidae; genus Coenobita; species Coenobita brevimanus. Next base: position 5,737,852 of record NC_137061.1, on the reverse strand, counting down.
GCCTTTTTCTCATCCTCTTGTAACCTTTCCACTCTCCTTGCAACTACTCCTTCCTCTCGTCTTTCCCTTCTTCTATTCCTCCATCTTACTTGAACTTTAATTCTGGCCACCACCAAGTAGTGGTCAGAAAGTCCACTCCCCCAACCTCTATAAACTCTTGCATCCATTACACATCTTCGCATCTTTTCATCCACACACACATAATCAATCATTGCCTTCCTTTCATTCAGTTCACTACCCACCCTTCTCATCACTCGCCATGTATACCTGTGGATCATTTTATGCCTGAAGAGGGTATTGGCTATCACCAACCCCCTCCCAGCGCAAATGTCCACTAACGCACTCCCATTCTCATCTATCTCAGCAGGCACACCCCACTCACCGACTATTCCATCCACCTTCACATTCCCAACTTTACCATTCATATCACCAATCAAAAACACTCTCTCATTCCTTCCAAACTTTTCCATGCACACTTCTACATTTGTCCAGAACTCTTCTCTCACTCTTCTAGCATGATCTTGCGTTGGCGCATACACACACACAATCGCCCACATTTGTATTCCAACTTTCAACTTTACCCACACAATCCTTGACCCAACTGATCCATACTGTCTTATGCTCCTCTTCCATCTTTTACTCACAACTATACATACTCCTTCCTTTGCCCTCTCATTCTCACCTACTCCTGCACATATACCCCATCCATACTCCCATTCTCTCACACTTTCTCCTCTCCATTTTGTTTCAGTTATTCCACATACATCCACTTTCGCATCCTCAAGCACCTGGACAATCTCTCTCTCTTTCACCTCATCATTCGCTCCTCTTACATTCGATGTAGCTATTACCAAGTCCTTTGTCCGGTCCTGGGTCGTCATCGTTTGGTCAGTCCTTGTCCGAGGCTTATTGTTTGTTTTTTTAGTTAGTTGTTTTCCGGGGAGGGGCACTAACCCCTTTAAACTCATTTAAGTTTTTAGACTGGGCAATCTCTTTGTCCAGGCTATTCCACAGGTCTGTACATCTATAAGGAAAATTATATTTCTTGATATCCTTCAAGCAGCTTGGCTTCTTCAGTTTCATTCCGTGTCTTTATCTTACTCTCCTATCCCATAAAAACAGATCTTCTTTGTCAGTTTTATCTACTCCCACCATGGTCCTGAACACTGCAATCATGTCGCCTCTCTTTCTCCTTTCTTCTAAGGAAGGCAAATCCAGCTTTTCCAGCCTCTCTCTGTATGACAGATCTGCCAGACTGGGGACCATTTTGGTTGCTGTTCGTTGTATTCACTCAATCTTGTTAATATCTTTCTTTTTGTGTGGGGACCACACTACTGCTGCATATTCTAACCTGGGGTGAATCATGGCCACTATCAATTTTTTCATCATCTCCTCATCCATATAATGAAAAGCTACTCTTATAATAGTCAGGAATTTATACTTCTCTCTAACTGTCTTGTTAATGTGTTTTTCAGGTGAACTGTCCTGTACCGCACTCCCAAATCTTTCTCTTCTCTCGCTTTTGTGATTGGTTCATTACCCATCAAATAATTCAATGATGACCTTTTGGTACTTTTACCCATTTCCAATATTTTTCATTTCTTTGCATTGAATTTCATTTCCCACATCTGGCTCCATTCGTGTATCCCATCCAGATCCTCCTGCAGCATTTTACAATCCTCCTCAACCTCTACCCTCCTCAAGATCTTTGCATCATCAGCAAACAGACTTGCATAACTGTTCACTCCATCTACCATTTCATTTATGTAAATCAAGAACATTACTGGCGCCAACACAGAGCCCTGTGGGACTCCACTTGTTACTTCCCTCCATCCAGACATCCCATCCTTTATTACTGTCCTCATTTGTTTGTCTCAAAAAGTCTCTCATCCATTGCAGGAGGTTCCCCTTCAGTCCTCCTATATGCTCATGTTTCCACAAGTACCTTGTCGAAGGCCTTCTCCAGATCTAAATGCACACAATCCACCCAACCATCTCTTTCCTGTAGCACGTCAATTGCTCTTGAGTAAAAACTCAACAAGTTGGAAACACATGATCTTCCACTTCAGAATCCAAACTGACTATCAGCCAAAATATTCATCTCTTCCAGGTATTTTATCCATCTATCTTTCAGAATTCTTTTGCTCAATTTTGTGACCATGCTGGTTAGGGACACATGTCTATAATTCAGGGGTTCTTCCCTGTTTCCTCCTGTATAAATTGATACCACATTTGCCCTCTTCGATTCTTGAGGCACTTTCCCCTCTTCCAGAGAACACACAATTAAACTGTGAATCTTATCCGCCAGTTGTTTTATGCATTGCTTCAGTACCCAATTAGAGATTCCATCTGGTCCTGGGGCTTTCCTTACTAGTTTCCAGTAATTTATACACTTCCTTACTTTCACTTTTATATCTTTTATTACTAATTTCTAGTCACTCCCTACCCTTTCACAAACTCCTTTTCATTAGTGAAAACTCATTGGAAACATTTGTTCATTATTTCTGCTTGCATTACTACATCTTTATAGACCTCTCCTTCTACATTCAGTTTGGTGATTCCTTCCTTTTGTTTCAGTTTGCCATTGACAAATCTAGAAAACAGTTTGGGTTCATCGTTACAATTGTCTGTTATACCTTTTTCAAAATTCCTTTCTTCATTTCTACGTATTCTTGTATATTCATTTCTAGTTCTTTTATATTCTTCCTTTGTTCTGTTGTTAGCTCTCTTTCTCCAATTGTTCCATGCCTTGTCTCTCTTGTTTTTTGCTATCATACACCTTCTATTAAACCACTCCTTTTTCCTGTTTTCTTTCCCCCTTACTCTTGGCACAAATTTTTCCACTCCCAAATTATAGAGGCCTAGACAAATATCCCACTTCCTCTGTATCTCTCTTGTTTCTCTGAATTTTCTCCAATCTGCATTTTTGAAAAGTTTTTCTCAATCCTGTAAAGTTTGCTTTCCCAAAGTTGTATCTTCCCTGCCTATAAACCTCGTCTCTTGGCTCCACGTTCCCTGTTATCATGTGGAACTCAATGACCACATGATCACTTTTTCCAGTAGGACACAGATGTTTCAAGGATTCTATTACATTGGGTTCTTTGGTAAACAGTAAAACTAGTCTTTCTGGTGTGGCCTCACCTTGGAACCGTGTCTCTTCTTTGACCCATTGCGTCGTCACATTGTTCTTTATTATATTTAATGATATAGTGCCCCACAAATCTTCATTGCCTCCTGAGTCCCACTCCTCCCAGTTCACCCCTTTACAATTGAAGTCACCCATTAAAATTATATTGTTGCTTTTCTCAATCATTTTCTGTAAATAACTAGGCATGTCTGACAACATTTCCTGGTATTCATCATCACTCCATGCTCTTGTCTTTGGGGGATCATACACTACTGCCATATCTCCCTTGCTGTTCTCTCCAGTTTCTAATTTCATATTTATCACTTTGGCCCTGCCTTCTCCCATTTCTACAGTATCTACATTTATGTTGTTCTTCACTGCTATCATCACTCCTCCTTCCGTTTTTTCTTTTCTGTCTCTTCTCCACAGTTTGTATTTACCATCTCCCATATGAACATCAATATCTTCTCTTAACTTGGTCTACAAAGCACATAACATCAGGTTCATGTTCCCTCAAAAAATCGTTGATTTCTAGCCTTGCCGATATTAAACCATCAACATCAGTATATGCCACCTTCCAGTTATTTTTGATGTTTTTTATACCCTCTTTTCTCCTTCTCTCCGCTGGTACCACTTCCTTATTTTCTGATCCATGACTCTCCAATAAAACACTGTCTTCTCTTCCTCCATTCTCTGTTCGTTTTTTACCTTTGCATCCTTTACTAACTCCTTTATTTTAGCTCTTTCTTCCTTATTTGCATCTCTCTTTATCCAAACATTTTTTAACCCTTCCTTGTCTGATAATTTTCATGTTCTACTGATAATATCATTTACTGTTGCCTGGGACTTAAACTTTACCTTCAATGGCCTTGCCCCTCCTTCCTCGTACTTTCCTAACCTAAACACCTCTTCAGTCACTTCTTGTGTGTGTGTGTGTCTGCATAGCAGTGCACCCAACACAGAAGGCCTGAGGTGACCGTTGTTAATGTTTTTGTTTTACTGTCAGCGTCATAATGCATTAATTTCTTGCTGCAACAAGTTGATAGTTCTATTCTTTAAACATATCCTAATGTTCTTTGTTTGTATTAGTAGTGGGACCAAGAGTGTTGAGCATGAAATCAGCTTGAAATGTGACTGCTAATTGTGAATGATGGGTGGGTTTGGGGGTTGGGTAGGGGTATGGGGGATGGTCGGGAGCTGGGGTAGTGGCGGTTGGAGCTCTTTTCGTCCCCCCTTCCCCTCTTCCCTGGGTATTCTGAGGTAGGAAGGGGGCACCCCTGGGCAGATATTAGTGAGCATGAGTGTACCTGTACTGTATCTTACCTGTACTATATCTAATACTGAATAATGTACTTTATGAAATAAAGACCCAAGTTTGGTACCGTACTATTTCATTTGTTTGACCTCCCAGAAAATTTCTAAGAGTAACATTCAATTATCCAGAATATTGCATGTCCGGAATGGAAGAATCCCCATGCATTCTGGTTAATTGAGCTTTTACTGTGTATGTTTGCTCCTTCAAGTTTTTGAATCATCTTTTGGAGAGAAATCAATACTTTTATATGAAGGGGAAAATGAGACTGATTCAAATTCTTTGTCAATAAAAATGGTTTCTCCAGTGCTTAAAAGAATCACCAAGAGGTAGGAAGAATAGAATTTAAAATACATAATTGGAGTGAAGGGGTTAATGTCACTACTTTTACCCCTTGTGCATCCCCTTATTGTACGTGTTTGTCCTAAGGCTTCTCAATCTGCTATGGTATTTTCACTTTAACTTGGCCTTACACATTTTTATAGAGGCTTTATACCACATAGCAATAAACTTGGCCTTACACATTTTTATAGGGGTTTATACCATATAGTAATATTTAACAAGTACAGTATGTCTTTCTATCAATCTATTTCTCAACACCATAATCCTGTAAGGGATGGCCAGAAACAAATTGCCTCCACATCACCCTGCCCTCTGCCATCTGGCAGCCCACCTTCCAACTCACAGCTCCCAGTCTCATATATCTCTCCTCTCCATCCTTCCATCTTATCCTTGGTCTCCCATCCTCCTCTCCCCCTCCACCTCACGCACATGCACACTCCTAGTCATTGTCTCAATCTCCTTCCTGTCCACATGGCTTTACCATCTCAGAGTCTTTCTGTTATCACACTCAACCACATCTGCATCACCACCACAGCGCTCCTATACTTCGTCATTTTTCAGTCTATCTCTCCACATAAGTACACCCACGCTTCTAAGTTTCTGTACCCTCCTCGACGGAAGGAAATGGAAGTCTGAGTAAGAGAAAGGGCCAGAAAACAGACAAACGTGAGCGGTAGTTTGGTACGGAGCAACGAGGCTATTGGTGAGAAACTTAATGAAACTGGATAAGAAACATTTCCATTCCATTCACCTGCAAAATATTATGCATTCGTTACATACATAGCATGTATTATAACTTAGACTACTGTGTTATCATGGAGTCCTGTGAAACTGGTCCAGACGTGAACCATCTGTTTCGAATCCTCATCATACAAATAAAGCACCAAGTCGGTTGTATATAAGCTGTGACTAGTCGTTATCACTGCAGTGATTATTTTTTAATGTTATTCCTGGATTGTCTATAGCTATAATATAGAATTATTGTGGATTTAATGTTGATCCCCACAGTAGCTGTGCGGATGGTTATGTTAAAATTATCTTGTGGACGAAAAAAAACACATTGTGATGGGCAGCGGAGAGCATTCACCAATAATTAACTATGAGCAGATGAAATTAGAAGTAAACATCACAAAATATTATGAAACAACGAAGATAAAGCTGTGGCATCCTGCTCCACCTCGTTCTCCAGGTTTTAACTGTTGCTTCATCTCATAAGTGCATTATTTTCCTTCAATCTCTGCCTCCTCTATTACTCTTATTTCCCAGTATCCTGTTACTATATGTCGTCATATTGCTTAGGTGGTTTCTATTCATCCGGTCCTATAACCCCTACTGTATTACATTATTTGTCTCATCACTCCCACACAAAAAACGTTAGCACAAGGCTGCTGAATCTGTTGCTGCCATTATTGGCACTACTCTTGCTGACCCCCCTTTTCCCACTGACCGTCTAATTTCCCTCACAATACTACTACTGCTACTCCTACAACTAATCCACTATAAATCTTTATGATAATACAAATGATTGTCCTTATGTCCATGTATCTGTTAACCACATTTTCCCTGCCCCACCGTCAACAACTCGTCACATACCCTCCACTGCTGCCCCAGTTGCACTCCACTCTCTCCCAGCCACCATCAACCCTACTGCTCCCCCACTCCGACACCACACTTCCCCTCACCTCATCCCTGGGTCAACAAGCCTGTTGTCCACCCTTTACCAGTGAATATACATGGTATGCATTAGTAATGAAAGAAAGGAAATCGGGAGCCGATTGCTAATCGCCTGCCAGAATATGCTGTTGGGCAAGTCCAAGATTTAAGCCATATGTTAATACTCTGAATGTTTTATGTTGATAGCTCATGCCATTCATGAGCTATAATGGTGCTGAGGGCTGATGATAAGAACTAGTTGGCTTTTGGCAGCCATTTTGGTGACCTTGACCCCGAGTGCCCATTTTCGAACTCCTCCAAGATTTTGGCGCTATCTTGACACCTTGAAGATTTCATGTTGATAGCTCAAGCCGTTTATGAGATATAATGGTGCTAAAGGTGGACGATGCGAACTAGTTGACTTTTGGCAGCCATTTTGGTGACCTTAACCATGACCCCGAGTGCCCATTTTCTATCCTTTCCAAGATTTCTGCCCTATCTTGATACCCTGATGGTTTCATGTTGATAGCTCAAGCTGTTCATGAGATAAAATGGTGCTCAAAGAGGGGCGATAAATATTACTTGACCTTTGGCAGCCATTTTGGTGACCTTGACCTTGACCCCGTGTGCCCATTTTCGAACCCATCCAAGGTTTTGGCAACATCTTGTTACCCTGAAGGTTTCGTGTTGATAGCTGAAGCCATTCTTGAGATATAATGGGAACACACACACACACACACACACACACACACACACACAGATACAGGCCAAAACATTATCGCTCCGCTTTCAAAAGGCGGGCAATGATAATAGTTATAATAATAACAATGTAGATGTGTAGTGTTCCTAACATATACAAACTGCAGACCCAAACGTGCCTATGTTACGGAGCACTGATATTAACCAGAGAACTGAGCACAGACCGTTCCTATTATTACCACTGGACCTTCCCTATAGTACTTCTGTATGGTAATACAACCCTTTGTAGTCCTTTGTGGGATCACTACAGCTGTTTGGGAAAAATAACAGTGCATGACATGCCTATAACCCACTACAATACACCCATGACCTTTCACTGACATCCATCAAATAGCCTATGAAAAGTTAGTGGACAAAGAAACAAACGACTGGACAGAGGACGAATGTTTCGCATCGGTATATGATGACCTGACCAAACTGTTGCCATCCTGCTTTGCAGGTGTCATCATAGTTTTAGCAATAATAATAATAATAATAATAATAATAATAATAATAAAAATAATAATAGAACTAGCAGTAGTAGTAGTAATCACATGTTATTGGGCACGATACAGAGGAGGAAAAACATCATAATCTCCATGATAAAACTCGTGAACACAGCTTTGACATATGAAACCAAACAGTGCCATAATATGCTGTAACGGTAGGGTTATAGTAATACTGACTACATTTATGTTTGACAGCAACCCAACCTTTTGTCATGGCAAACAGATACTGCATTGCATCAACACATGCTGTTTCAGTGTTTGTCCTCCTCTGTTTCATGCCTAATAACATGTGATTATTATTTTTATTATCATCATCATCATTACTATTATGACACCTGCAAAGCAGGTTGGCAACAGTTTGGTCAGGTCATCATATACCAATGTGAGACATTTGGCCTCTGTCTGTGTCATCGTTTGTTAGTTTGTCCAATAACTCCTCTTAGGCTATCTGATGGATGTCAGTGAAACGTCACCTGTGTATTTTAGTCGGTTGTAGGCATGTCGTGCAATTATTTTTCCCAAACAGCTGTTGTGATTCCACAAACGACTACAATGGGTTGTATTACCATGGTGAAGTGCTGTAGGGAAGGTCCAGTGGTAATAATATGAACGGTCTGTGGTGGGTTCTGGGGTAAATATATCAGTGCTCTGTAATGTAGGCTACCTTTGGGTCTGCAGTTTTTATATTTAATGTTAAAAACACTACACACCTATGTTGTTGTTATTATAATTATTATTAATGTATACCACATATATTCACTGGTAAAGGGTGGACAACAGGCTTGGTGGCCCAGGGATGAGGTGAGGGGTAGTGTGGTGCGGGAGCAGTAGGGTTGATGGTGGCTGGAAGAGAGTGGGATGCAACTGGGGTAGCGGTGGGGGGTAAGTGACAAGTTGTCAACGGTGGAGCAGGGAAAATGTGGTTAGCAGATAAACGGACATAGGGACAATCATTTGTATTATTATAAAGATTTATAGTGGATTAGTTGTGGGAGTGGCAGTAGTAGTATTGTGAGGGAAATTAGACACTGTCAGTGGGAAAAGGGGGGTCAGCAAGAGTAGGGCCAATAATGGCAGCAACATATTCAGCAGTCTTGTGCTAACGTTTTTTGTGTGGGAGTGATGTGACGAATGATGTAATACAGTAGGGGTTATGGGACCGGACGACTAGAAACCACCTAAGCAATATGACGGCATGCAGTAACAGGATGCCAGGAAGTAATAGAAGAAGCAGAGACTTAAGGAAAATAATGCACGTGTGAGGTGAGGCAACAGTTAAGAACTTGATAACGAGGTGGAGCAGGATGCCACGGCTGTATCTTTGTTGTCTCATAATATTTAATCTAAACTCATGTGGTTACAGTTAATTATTGGTGAATGCTCTCCGCTGCCCATCACAATGTGTTGTTTTCGTCCACAAAATAATTTTAACAAGTAATCCCTCCAATATCCGGACGCTCATTTTCTGGACATCCCCAGTAACCGAACATTTTCATCCTGGAATCCGATATTCCCAAAATGGGCCAAAAACCGCAAAAAATTAGAAAAAAATCCGACTTTTTCCCGCCCTTAATTTGAAGTTGGCGCGGGCTAGCTGTGTTTTGGTGCGTTGTTCCGCCGACGTCTGCTAGAGCGCCCCTGCATCCTCCCCACTTACCGCCCGTCTCTTGTTGTGTGTGCACGCTCGTCGTCATGGCTGCCCACGTGCTCTCTTTTGTAGTGGTGCCTTACCTGCTGCAGGCTCTCCTGCTGCTCTTGTGCCTCTCCTTCGTGTGTGTGATGATGGCCCCGCCGCCTGAGAAGAGGAAGAGAGTGGTTTTGACTCTGGAGAAGAAGAGGGAGATATTGGACAAGGTGGATGCGGGATGGTCTCCCTCACTTATCCTCCGTGAATTCAACCTGGCCTGGTCTACTTTGTTTGATATCAAGAGATCCCGCGACAAACTCATACAGTACACGGCTGACTTCTCGTCGAAAAGCAAATGCAACGTCGAGAGGAAGTTGATGTATACTCCCAAGTACGCAGAAGTCGACCGCTCTACGTTGATTTGGTATCGACAGCAATGTGCTGCTGGTGTGATGGTGAGTGGCACAGAGCTGAAGGCTGCTGCTAAGAAGTTTGCAGGGCTTCACGATGCCCTAGACTTCAAGGCATCCGAAGGTTGGCTCTTCGCGTTCAAGTTACGACATGGCCTACCAACCGTAGGTCTCATGGCGAAGGTTTGGATGCCAACGAGGATGGAGTTGACGAGTTTCAGCACAAGGTGAAGGACTGGATCGACAGGGAGGGCCTAACTCTTGGTCAAGTCTACAACGCTGACGAAACTGGCTTATTCTATAGCTCTTTGCCTACGAACACTCTAGCCGAGGAGACGGAGAAGCGTGTACCTGGCTGCAAGCTCTGCAAGCAACGGATATCTGCTTTGTGTTGTGCCAATGCTAATGGCATGCACAGGCTCAAGCCCGTTATTGTTGGCCATGCAAAGCAGCCTTGGTGTCTTCATGGGGTGATAGATGTCCTTCCTGTCGTCTGTTACCATTCCTTGAAGGCATGGTTCTCAGCCCAGATCTTCAAAGACTGGTTCCACTGCCATTTCGTCAAGGAGGTCATCCATTACCAGACGGAGAAACTGGGAATCCCACGCGACCATGTAAAGGCCCTCCTTCTCCTCAACAATGCACCTGCCCACCTGTGCGACAAGGACTTGGTGACTGAGAATGGGCACATTAGGTGCATGTTTATGCCACCTAATACGACTGCTCTCATCCAGCCAGTGGACCAAGGAGTGATTAGTGGCAGCGAAGAGGCTGTACCGGCGGAAGTTCCTGGACGAGGTGATGGTTGTCTTCGAGGATGAGGACGAGTGCAGGGAGGGACGGGACATGCAAGGCCAGCGGACTTTGGAAAACATTCGCCGCTACAACATCGTCTGCCATCTACAACTGGGCCAGTGCATGGAAGGAAATCCCTGTCAAGACTCTAGAAAATGGTTGGTCTCCTCTGCTTCTCGGAACAGATGTGGAGCACGATTTCCTAGGTTTTGACGTGGATGACTTCCATGCACGTCTATGTGCGCAAGGCAACGATGTTGATGTGGACGAAGTGCGTGAGTGGTTGGATGACGATGAGGGCGATCCTGGGTATCAGACCATGTCTGATATCGAGATCGCATCTTCAGTTGCAGGTGTCAGTACTCAGCTTGAAGATTCCGAGGAGGATGGCGATGATGATGCAGACTCCTCTCAGCATGACACTACTCCAGCCATCCCCAAGCTGAGCGCACTCCGGGAACACTTAGAGTTCGTTCTGGACTACCTGGAGCACCCGGACTGCGACAAGGAGATAGGACCCTTGGGACTTGTGGAGGAAGTGTTCGCTTTCTGGCAGCGCATCATTAATCATCAAAATCGTCGTTCCTTGCGTCAATCAACGATTGACAGCTTTTTCAGGCCCGTGACCCCCGCTGTGCCCAGCCCTGGCTCCACTCCATTGCCTCCCCAAGACAGGCCTCATGCTCCAAGCCACAGCCCAGCACATCAGGCACGGTGGAGTCACCACTTGACGTGAGTTTGCGCCTCTCTTTAGAGTTGTGTGCAGTGGGTACGCCATCACCACGACCCAGCGACGCACCCCTAGGTCACCTGCATGTGCTACTCTCAGACTCTGACAGTGATTAGATGTCAAGAATTTCTTCACTAGACCACACGGAAATTTACAGTGTTGTGCAGTGAAAAAAACAGTGCAATGTGTTATGGATTTAGAGTTGTGAGTGAAAAGACAAAAATTTAATGGACTGTAAATGTAACGTAAATTAACTTGAGTGTGTTTTGTTTAGAAAATGGTTTCAGGAGTGGAAAGACTTAAAGTGCAGAGTGCAACACTTATTTCATTAAGGTACAATGGAGCGCAAGTAAGACAAGAGTGCGCAGCGTTAAGAAAATGGAATTCTGAGTGCAAATGACTAAGCTCTGTGCAAGACTTCATGAACAGTGTGCTGCAAGTGCTTCAGGAACTCCTTCTTACTGTCAGAGTCTGAGAGGAGGCGGGTTATTCATCGAGATGGCCAGGGACTTGCTGTAAGTACCCAGAATGTTTCATATTGTACTGTACTGTTTTTTCCATACTTACCTCTAACACCTCATTTCACTCTTTTATGTCCCTTATTGGTGTGAATAGCGTCTTAGGTGCTATGCATGTGCAGTAGGGAGGTATTTTTCTGAGTTAGCCTAGGTTAGGGTCTATAACTACCAGTCCAGGAGCCAGGGACTTGTTGTAAGTACCCAGAATGTTTAATAGTATAAACCTACCTCAAAAACCTCATTTTATGGTTCTTTTGCATTTATTTCAGTCTTTTATGTCCATTATTGGTGTCATTTGGGTCTTAAATAGGTGCTATGCATGTCCAGAGGGAGTTGTATAGGTGTTTTTCTGAGTTTGGATCCATAAGTACAAGTCCAGAAGGGTGGGGCCCAATATCCGGACGGGATCAGTATCCGGACATGCCTTTGGCTCTATTACATCGGATATTGGTGGGACTACTGTATAACCATCTGCACAGCTACTGTGGGAATCAGCCTTAAATCCACAATCGATCCATCCATCCATCATCCAATCCTACGTTGCCCCATGAGGAACGTAGGATCCCGGGGCTAGGCAGTTGGTCCTGACATTTAAGATGAGAGTGACCAACCTCACTCATCCCTGAGTGGCATTACATGAGCAATAAACCCCAACCATCCCTTGGATATAAACCTTCACCGGCTCAATCCGATTGGAGCACAATAATTACCCACTTAACCACCAGGCGCCAAAATTTGGTTATATGGTTACCACCCAGCATAGTAAATGGTTTCCTGGTGAACAGGAAGCCATTTGGCTTGTCACTCAGTGTAGAGTCACCCACAGGCAGAAGGAAGAAGAAAGAATGAAGGAATGAAAGACAGAAGAGGGAGTGTAAAGTCACACGTAGGCAGAAGGACGAGGAAAGGATGAAGGAACATACTATAGTATAGCTATAGACAATCCAGCAATATTATTAAAAATAATCACTGCAGTGATGACAAATAGCAGCTTATATACTACAGACTCGGTGCTTTATTTGTATGATGAGGATTCGAAACAGATGGGTCATGTTTGGACCATTTTCACAGGACTTCATGATAACATAGTAGTCTATTTTCTAATACATGCTATATATGTTACGAACGCATAATGCAGGTATTTTGCACATTAATAGCATGGAAATGATTCTTATCCAGTTTCATTAAGTGTCTCACCATTCACCTCGTAGCTCAGTACCAAACTACCGCTCACGTTTGTCCATTCGCTGGCCCTCCCTCTAACCCTGACTTCCACTTCCTCTCACCAAGGGGGTACAGAAACTTTGGTGTGTGGGTGTACATGCTCATCTTAGATAATTAATTTCCATTGCTGTCATTCTTGACTTGTGTCCACATGAATATTTTTAAACAGGCCCAGATAGCAGGATTTAACAGGGATACTTTGTTCTATAATCCAGCATATTTTTTCCCACAGATCTTTGGTGAGGGTGATGACTATAGTGTGCTGGAGGTTGAGCAGGTAGGAGGCACACAGGGCTTTAGCAGAAAGAGACGGAGGATTGAGATAGGGTTGGGGCCTGTTTCTACCAACCTCTGCACAAAGGGCTGTTATCTCCCCTCTTTCCCATGGTAACTACTTTTAGTGAGTGGTGGGTGAAGAATACACAAGGTAGAGTCAAAGTTTATTCCTGACTAGTTTCACTGAAAATCTTCATCAGAGGAATGAACCAGAGAATGAACCTAGCCAGGAATAAACTCTGACTTTGCCTCGTGTATTCTTCATCCACCATTCACCAACCTGTCACAATGTCAGACAATACCTTTTAGGCTTTAGCAGTTTCACATGTATGAGTCAGTCTTAAGCCCTTCAGTCTGATGACATATTTTTCCGTGTGTGAGGATTGATTGATCGATTGCAATAAAAGATCTAGGCAGCATGATGGCAAATGTCATTGCTGCTGTACAGAAAGAGTAACAAAAGAAAAAAATTATTTAAAAAAGTAAATGCAGTATAGTAAAATCAACCCTTACATTAAAAATTACATAAAAATGTCAAGGACCCTCCATAAAACTATTTATTAAACAACTACGTTGATCAGCTGTACATAAAATAAGCAAAGGTAGTATGTGAGGATAAGATATCTCGCACAAAGTTAGTATGTGAGGATAATAAATCATGGATGAGTAGATTTATAATGGAGGTAGATGTATTATATTAATGTTTATTTTCTGCAGGTACCAAGTCTTATATGAGCTTTTGACATCCCACCCTGCATTCTTCACCTCGGATCGGTGCTGTCTGTTGCTGGACTCCCTTATAGAGATTCTTGACAAACCCACACATATCCTAATCCAGCCCCAAGTGCTAAGGTATGGAAGGGAAAAAGTAAACCACACACACACACACACACACACACACACACACACACATACCTTTGTTTTTCAGATGTATAGTTATGATATAAAGCTTTTGTAAGAGTATTAGTGAAGAGCACTGGAGTCAGGATTCCAGGGGCTTGAATGGTGAATCAGTGAGTAGTTTTAGCTTCATGTCTTTTGTTTTCCATTGTTTTCTGAATCCATCCTCACCTCATCTGTAGGTGAGGAAAAGAGACAGGATGTTGATGATGATGAATATGTTGATGATTGAAGATATAGATTTTTTTTATTTTATTTTATTTTATTTTTCCTTTTATGAATATGATAATGATTGAATATACAGTGGTCCTTCGCGTTTAGCGTGTTTCAAGTTAGCAGTTTTTGTGTTTAGTGATAGGTTAGAAAGGGTACCAATCCCATGCATTTAGCAATAGTCTTATGCATTTAGCGATGTGAGGTGTGAAGTGCCTTGCCTGTCCGCCACCAGACCACCATTGTTATCATTGTTGTGAGTGTCTGGTGACCATGGGTGCTTTTTTTTCTCTCACAGGGCTGAGCATTTGACATTTTTTGCATGTGAATAGTTGTATAGCCATACAGAACTGTATCTGTAAAATGTATTGCTAATACTATCTATCTATCTATTGCCAGACGCCTCAATCCCGTTTGGGGTGGCCACAAACAAATCGCCTCCAAGTCACCCTGTCCCCTGCCATTTCACTGCCCTGCTCCCAACTCACACCCCCCTCTCTCATATACCTCTCCACCCCATCCCTCCATCTCATCCTCAGCCTCCCCCTCCCTCTTCCCCCCTCCACCTCACTCACATACACTCTCTTCGTCAGTCTTTCACCCTCCATCCTCTCCACATAGCCAAACCACTTTAGTGTGTTCCTCATAACGCTTCCTATCACATCCACATCCACACCACAACGCTTCTTTATATCCTCATTCATCAGCCTGTCTCTCCATGTGACTCCACAGGCTCCTCTTAAATAACTCATTTCCACTGATCTCACTCTTGACTTGTGTCCTTCCAACAACGTCCAAGCTTCACTTCCATACGTTAGAGTTGGTATCACAATACTGTCATGTAGTAACTTTTTCACTTCCATGCTCACTTCCCTGTTTCTTATCACTGCTTTCAAAGAACCAGCAACCTTTCTTCCCTGCTGTACCCTTTCAAGCACTTCACCCTCCAAACCTCCATCCTTACTCATCACACTACCCAAGTACTTAACGTACTCACATTTTCCAATTCCTCACCATCCAACCTCACTGTCCATTCACTGAGTTCACCTCTCTCAAAGACCATCACTTTACTCTTCGCTACATTCACCTTTAGATTCCGTTTCTTACACACTCTCCCAAACTCATCCACCAAGCCTTGCAGCTCCCTTTCGTCTTCACTCAACAACACAGTATCATCTGCAAACAATAGTACAGGGAGTTTCCAAACACTATCCTCTCTCACCAGGGCCACTCCAACATCCACTACACTACCTTGTACCTCATTTATTACCCCATCCATGTACAGATTGAACAACCATGGAGACATGACACATCCCTGTTTCAACCCAACCTTCAAAGAGAAAAATTCACTTAGTTCACCATCCACACGCACTGCAGCCTTTGCACCATCGTACATACTCTTCACAGCATTCAACAACTTCCCATCTACTCCATATATTCTTAACACTTTTCACAATCCTTGTCTATCCACCCTGTCATATGCTTTCTCCAAATCCATGAAAGCCGCATACAACTTCTTTCCCTTCTCTAGAAACTTTTCCACTAAAGATCTAAGAATGAATATCTGATCTACACATCCTCTTCCCTTCCTAAAGCCTCCCTGTTCTTCTCCAACTAATTTCTCTGTTCTTTCTCTAACTCTGTCAATAAGTATCCTACCATACACTTTTCCTATTATACTAAGAAGACAAATGCCCCTGTGATTACCACACACTTCTTTTTCCCCTTTTCCTTTGTACAAGGGAATAATTATACCTGACTTCCAATCCTCTGGGACTCTACTTTCCTCCCAGGCCAATCTGCACATCTTCCACATCCATTCTACTACTATCTCTCCCCCATGCTTCAGCATTTCACCACACACTCCATCAATTCCTGTGGCTTTCCCCGATTTAACTTTCTTCATTGCTTCCACAACTTCTATCCTACTGATTTCTTCCTGTCTTCTCACCTCTCTCCTTCTCCCAGTGCTAATACACTGTTTCATTTTCAGCACTTAAAGTAGGAAATCTTGGGTCAAAAGAGTGACTTGGAGGATGAGCACAGACTAACCCTCTCAAGCATGTTGATGCGATTCATGTTCTTTGAGTGTCTCCTGGTAAATGTACATTGATGCGAATTGTGTGAAAAAGCAGAAAGAAATTCGCCCAAAATTAATTTTTTGACTGATTTGCATGAAATTTTGGTGTGTTCTAGCAGACCAGTGTTGCATCCAAAGTAAGTATTTGGCAACACTGTGACTGCTGTAATGCAACAATGTGCAGCAGAAAACCTCAGTATCTCATGACCAGCCAGGCTTAAGGGTAGCGCTGGGTCAGTCATCCCTTTAACTCCTCCATTTTCCCCCTCCCGCCTGAGGTAGAAGCTGTAATTGAAAGTAATCCCTATACTATCCGGACGCCTACTTTTTGGACTCCCCACTTACCGGACATTTTGGGCCCGGGACTTCGAAACCCAAAAATTGCCCAAAAAACACACAAATTTTTTTTTTAATACAAAATTTTTTCCGCCCATAATTTGAACTTGGCATGCAGCATGACCAGCTGTGTTTTGGTGCGTAGTTCCACCAACCTCCGCTAGAGCGCCCCTGCATCCTCTCCACTTACTGCCTGTCTTTCATTGTGTGTGCACGCTCCTCGTCATGGCCACCCACGTGCTCGCATTTGTGGTGGTGCCCTACTTGCTGCAGGCTCTCCTGTTTCTCTTGTGGCTCTTGTTTGTGTGTGTGATGATGGCCCTGCTGGCTGAGAAGAGGAAGAGAGTGGTTTTGACTCTGGAGAAGAAGAGGGAGATATTGGACAAGATGGACACGGGATGGTCGACGTCATGTATCCTTCATGAGTTCAACCTGGCCCGATCTACATTGTTTAATGTCAAGAGATCCCGGACAAACTCATGCAGTACACGGCTGACTTCTTGTCGAAGAGCACTCAACGTGGAGAGGAATATGATGTTTACTCCCCGGTATGCTGAAGTCAACTGCTCCACGTTGATTTGGTATCATCAACAGCGTGCTGCTGGTGTGCTGGTGCTTGGCACGGAGTTAGAGGCCGCTGCTGAGAAGGTCACAAGGCTTCACGATGCCCCAGACTTCAAGGCATCCAAGGGTTGGCTCTTTGTGTTCAAGTTATGGCATAATCTTTCCAATCTTAAGGCTCATGGCGAAGCTTTGGATGCGAACGAGGATGGAGTAGAGGAGTTTTGCCTGATGGTGAAGGGCTTGATCGACAGGGAGGGCCCCACTCATTAAAGTCTACAATGCAGACGAAACTGGTTTATTCTATGGCTCTGTCAACAAACACTCTAGCCGAGGAGACGGAGAAGCGTGTACCTGGCCTCAAGCTCTCCAAGCAACGGATATCTGCTTAGTGTTGTGCTAATTCTAACGGCATGCACCAGGTCAAGCCCGTCATTGTTGGCCATGCAAAGCAGCCTCGATGTCTTTGTGGGATGATGGACGTCCTTCCTGTTGTTTGGTACCATTTTGTGAAGGCTTGGTTCACAGCCAAGCTCTTCAAAGACTGGTTCCACCGCCATTTCATCAAGGAGGTCATCCATTAGCAGACGAAGAAACTGGGAATCCTGTGCAATCAGGTAAAGGCCCTCCCTCTCTTGGACAGTGCACCTGATCACCCGTGCGACAAGGAGTTGGTGGCTGATAATGGCTGCATTAGGTGCATGTTTTTGCCACCTAATACGACTGCTGTCATCCAACCAATGGATCAAGGAGTGATCGTGGAAACGAAGAGGCTGTACCGAAGGAAGTTCCTGGACAAGGTGGTGGTTGTTCTCAAGGACGAAAATGACAGCAGGGAGGGACAGGACACACGAGGCCAGCGGACTTTGGAAAACCTTTGCTGTTACAACGTCAAGTTTGCACTCTACAACTGGACCAATGCATGGAAGGAAGTCCCTGTCAAGGCTCTTGAAAATGGTTGGTCTCGTCTGCTTCTCGGAACCAACATGGTGCATGATTTTCTAGGTTTCAACGTGGATGACTTCCATGCACATCTCCGTGCGCATGGCAGTGATGGTGGTGTGGACAAAGTGCGTGAGTGGTTGGATGACAACGAGGGCGATCCTGGGTATCAGATCATGTTTGATATCGAGATCGCATCTTCAGTTGTAGGTATAAGTACCCAGCTTGAAGGTTCTGACGAAGATGCGGACTCCTTTCAGCGTGCCAGTGCTCCAGCCTTCCCCAAGCTGAGCGCACTCCGGGAGCACGTAGAGTTCGTTCTCGACTAACTGGTACACCCGGACTGTGACAGGGAGATGGGGCCCTTGGGACTTGTGGAGGAAGTGCGTGCTTTCAGGCATCGCATCATTAATCACCAAAATCGTCGTTCCTTGCATCAATCAACCATTGACAGTTTTTTCAGGCCTGTGACCCCTGCTGTGCCCAGCCCTGGCTCCACACCATTGCCTCCTCAAGACAGGCCCTCACTCTCCGAGCCACAGCCCAGCACATCAGTCACGGTGGAGTCGCCACTGGACGTGAGTTTGCACCTTTCTTCAGAGTTGTCTGCAGTGGGAAGTCCATCACCATGTCCTAGTGACACCCCTAGGCCACCTGCATCAGTTACTGTCGGACTCTGACAGCAAATAAACAGCAAGAAGTCACGACTAGGCCACACAGGAATTTACAGTGTTGTGCAGTGAAAAGGACAGTGCGCAGTGTTAAGAAATTAGAATTCTGAGTGCAAAGACTTAAGTGCAGAGTGCAACACTGATTTCATGATGGTAACAATGGAGCACAAGTAAGAACAGTGTGCGCAGTGTTAAGAAATTGGAATTCTGAGTGCAGAGACTTAAGTGCAGAGTGCAGCGCTGATTTCATTAAGGTACAATGGAGGGCAAGTAAGGCCAGAGTGCTCAGTATTAAGAAAATAGAATTCTGAGTGCAAATGACTAAGTTCAGTGCAAGACGATTACTGCAGGTGCTTCAGGTATTCCTTTTTACTGTCAGAGTCTGAGAGGAGGCGGGTTATTCATTGAGATGGCCAGGGGCTTGCTGTAAGTGCCCAGAATGATTCATAATGTACTGTTTTTTCCATACTTACCTCTAAAACCTCATTCTATGGTCCATCCATCCATCATCCAATCCCACTTCGCCCCACGAGGAGCGCAGGAGCCCAGGGCTAGGCAGTTGGTCCCAACATTTAAGATGAGAGTGACCAGCCTCACTCATCCTTGAGTGGCATTACATGAGCAGTAAACCCCAATCACCCCTTGCATATATACCTTCACCGGCTCAATCCGACTGGAGCACAATAATTACCCACTTAACCACCAGGCACCAAAATTTGGTTATATGGTTACCACCCAGTGAAGTAAATAGTTTCCTGGTGTACAGGAAACCATTTGGCATGTCACTCAGTGTAGAGTCACCCATAGGCGGAAGGAAGAGGAAAGAATGAAGGAATGAAAGACAGAAGAGGGAGTGTCAAGTCACCTGTAGGCAGAAGGATGAGGAAAGAATGAAGGAAAGAAAGACAGAAGAAAATGGAAGGAAAGAAGGATGGAGGAGAGGACAGGGCAGACATCCGAGAGCAGCACTACATTGAGTGAGTGGATGGTGAGTGCCCCCACCTACCACAAGTGGTTTCTTTCCATTTATTTAACTTTTTTATATCCCTTATTGGTGTGAATAAGGTCTTAGGTGCCGTGCATGTCCAGTAGGGAGGTGTTTGTCTGAGTTAGGCTAGGTTAAGGTCCATAAGTACCAGTCCAGGAGCCAGGGACTTGTTGTAATTACCCAGAATGTTTAATATTGTATATACTCATATAAAAAATCTCATTCTCTGGTTCCTTTGCAATTATTTCACTCTTTTATGCCCCTTATTGGTGTGAATAGGGTCTTAAATAGGTGCTATGCTTGTCCAGTAGGGAGTTATGTAGGTGTTTTTCGGAGTTAGGGTGGGTTAGGGTCCATAATTACCAGTCCAGGAGCCAGGGGCCCACTTTCCGGACGGGACCACTTTCTGGACATGTCTTTGGCTCTGTTACATTGGATAGTGGAGGGATTACTGTACTGTGATTGCACAGTGTTTTTTTCTATACTGTGAAGTGATTGTGTCTGTCAAACTTAGATACAGTATATTGTTCGTAAAACGTTGGGGCCTGTTATCAGCCATTAGGCATAGAGGCAGGAGTCCGGTTCCCTATAACGGGGTTTGGCAGTTGTGCTTCGCCCTGCTCGTAAATTATGTGAGCTTTATATTGTGTGAAACATATAGTGCCTTGATTAGTAAAATCAACTGACCTTCCTTAGCAGGCGTTACATACACCATAGAGATATGCCGTAGTCGCTAAGGGAACAGGCGGTCACATACGCCACAGTCGGGAAGGGAATAATAGGGGAGGTTGGGGTGGAATCAATGTGATAATGTTTTACATTGTGTATGGTTTAGTGTGAAATATACGTATAAAATAGTGCAGTGAGTGTTCATGGAGAAATATTTCATACATTGACTGACAGCGCAAACCTAGTGCAAGGATCCGAGTCTCCAAGTATGCCACACAACCACACAGACTTAAGTGAAAAGGTATTGTACCACTCTCTAACAGTGCTATATTGTGCATGGTTTAGTGTGAAATATATGTATAAAACAGTGTAGCGATTGTTCGTGGAGAATCTATTGTGTGCATCACATGCCTGACACACACACACACACACACACACACACACACACACACACACACACACACACACACACACACACACACACACACACACATGTCAGGACTCCATATTATAATTACAAATCATAATAGATAAATAGATAGATAGAGAGACAGATAGAAGCAGCAAGTCAGATGATGAGAAGGTATTGTGTCTGCGAGAATCGAGCAATGCTAAACATGCTTACACACTCTTAACTCAAGGAATGCTTTATAGGCACACAACAGTGCCTCGTGACCATACACACACATACTCACACACAGGTTTCTAGAACTTTCCAACCACAGTGTAACACACGTGACACGACCCCTGCTACACCAGAATTTAGGAAGCAGAGCTCAGGAGGAGGCTAGCTATAGAAATGGCAGGTAGTAGGGAGAACGAGCCTAGCAACATAGACGAGAGGGAAGAGAGAAAGAGAGAGCGAGACAGGAGGTAGCTCGCGGGACTCTACTTATACTTCACTCGTGTGTGTGAGACTTTGTTAATATTTCCAAGACAAATAAAAATAGTCTCATACTATTCTTTACCTCTCCTGTCATTTCATGACAAATGGGAACGAAGATTATCTACTTACAAAGCTACTCACGTATAACAACCGCTCGTCCGCAGATTCAATATATATATAACTAAACAAAAAAACATCACTACAAAGAAGCTACAAAGTTATTGTGACATTTGGTTGGCAGTGAATGTACGAACCTTGTCTACAAATCAACAGTGAATTCCTACAAAATGCAAGTCCACGAGTGTACAATTGATTCTGCATTATCAAGAGTGAAAACAAAAAAATACCTCTTACAACCAGCTCCTGACAGTATTCTCTCCAACCCCCCCTCTGTCTCCACGATCATCACGCTGATTTAGAAGTGATCACACGACGTCTTGCCAATAGTTTAACAAAGTACAATACCCTCGCGTCCAACACGCGTTAGTCCAGCACGATTCGGGTCCAGCACGGAGAGCAATTAATTAGTATTATTTAATATGATTTAATTACTGCAACATGAGTGTGTTAGCATAACACGCACAGAGCTCCGAGAAGTGGGCGAAATCTGCAGAGTTCACTCTAGCACGATCACCCCTGGTCCAACACAGTCATACTGGACATTTCCATGATGATGATAGCCAATGAAAACTTCTGATCAAGTAGCCTTCCCCGCCCGCTATCGTGACGTGATCGTGATGCCGCCCAATTAAAAACGCTTCTGGTGTCACGTGATGTTTTGTTTAAATTTCTCCCGCCACAGCACCACTCAGTCGCATAATTGCATTGGAAGGTGCTTTTTTCTTGCTGCATTTTCTGCCCTTGTCACTGCATTTTACCCTGCTCACAATGCCTAGGAAGCCTTCTGAGAACCCCAAGAAGCGTCGGCACCTCCCTCAGGCCACCAAGCTAGAAAGCATCGAGAGGAAGAAGAAAGGGGAGAGGAAAGTTGACATTGCCAAGGCCTACGACATGAATGAAGCCAACGTGAGGATCATAATAAAAAACTAAGACAAGATCCTGGCAGCCGAAAGCTATCACACGGCACTTCATACCAGGTTTGCCGATGATACGATGGTAAATTGGAACGGTAACGTGGTAAAATTGCCGACGATACCACGGGCATTTGGAATTCATCTGGATGGATTCCTGCCGAGGATACGACAGGCAAAACAGTGTGACCAAAACCCAGACGACTCGACAGAGAATGTATCGTACTACAGCACTGAACATTTAGTCTGACACTGAATACATATTAATATTTTAGAATAAATATCAATCGTTTTGAAACCCTTCTCATCGGCGTGCGTACCAATTTATAAACAAAGTTGCTTCTCCTTATTCTCTACCGAGTCAGCGACAGCGATCACTTTCCACAGTCACGAGACGGGGCTCTGGCAACAGTGTGAGAAGCATGCCCTTTGCCGAGAATTACAGAGTGCTAGGACAGGCAGAAGCAGGACCTTCCATGGCTGTGGACGAAGATAATGATTCTGAGTGTGATTTCGAAGGATTTATGAGGGAGGTTGAGGAGGAGCACAAGCCATTACCCGCTAGTGACGCCAGCAGCCATCCTCCGGGGACCCAGTAGGACTACCTACAGCCTTGGATACCACCTTCCATTCCCAGCAAGCCCACCAACACTATCGTAAAAGGTTAGTTATCATTCATAGCACAGTACCATTTATTATAATTACAATAGTACCAGTATATGTATAGGTATATGGTGGGTATTTAGGGTGACTTTTCCTAGGGTTGCTGACATAATTCATTTTTCCCCATAAGCTCTATTGTTAGTCCAACACGTTTTTGGTCCAACACGTGACCCATGCATGACAATATTACCGTGCTGGACGCGAGGGTACTGTACTGATACAAACAATCTTGCAATTCCTACGACGAACCAACAAACTACAACAATCTACGATCAGCTACAAGTAACGACTCTACGAATCGTTTGTATAATCTACACGCACCTACAAGTAGCGACAGTCTTCATCCCACAACGAGTAAATCACAGGAAAAAAGGATCACGAATACCTCAAGAAAGAAAAACAAAACAAACAAACGAAGAGTGAGACACGACTCACAACTCACAACCATCTGACCTCACCCTCCTTTCTCTGCTACATCCACCCAACCTCCACCACTGACGCAGGAGTGAAGAGGTCAAGACAACGAAGCAAATACCAAGCCCATATTCACAACTCATCTTACTCACTCATCTTCACTCAAGTTACTCATCGCTACTCATTTACTCACCACAGCTACCAGTGTGGGAAGTCGACGTCACCATATGTGTGGTGAGACGACACCAAACCGTGTGTCTGACACCCCACAACACGTCAATCAACCCGTGAAGAACAACGCTATCACCACGTGCAACACCACTCACACCATTTCCACCACGGTAAAAATTAGTGAGTTACATAGTTACTTCATTTATACAGTACACAGTGATAGACAGAAAACTTCTGCACAAACATATAAAACGTGCTGTATAGTTACAACTTAAATACATATACCTTCTTCAATTATCTTCATATTTCAATCATTAAATACTTGCACCAATAATAAATATTCTGCACTGTATATATTCATTCATTTATTATAGCATTTATTTACTACCAACGAGTGTTATCATTTATACTTACATAAAATACGTGTTGGATGCATACAGCTATACATTATTACATCTACAAAGTAATAAAGAAAATATACCATCACAGTTACTCAGTGAGTGATTAAAAGAACTGTATTAAACATTTATTAATTAAAGCTACCTTGTGGAAACAGATAAATTTAAGTTACAAGGAAAACCAGAAAAAAAAAAATGGCAACACAAATGATGTTAGCAAGAATGAACATCTTCAACACAATCGTGAAGACAATGATTTCCACACAGTGCTGACACATATATTGCCCACGATAGGTACAAGTGAAGAACAAGTCAGTGTATACAGTTAATACTGTATATAGTGTATATATATTTTTTTATATAAAATAAAAAAATATGGGACTATATAATATCATTTTCAGTAATATCTGTGCAATATAAACTTAACCTTAAAAAAGGGTCCCAAGGAAATTAGCCAGCAATTATGCAACCTCAAGCAACACTGAAAAAACGTACACAAATGATGAAAAACAAACTATAGAAAATCAATACATAAAAAAAAAAAAAGAAAGAAAGAAAGAAAAAGAAATAGCATAAGATCACATAACAAACAAATGAAAATAAGTGTAAGTGTTACTACAAATGCCAAAATACCACATAAACTCCTTCTATAAGTGAAACAAAAAACAAATTGTTGTCTCCACAAGCAAGTGGCATGGCACATCATCACATAAACTCCTTCTATAAGTGAAATAAAAAGCAAATTGTTGTCTCCACAAGCAAGTGGCATGGCACATCATCACATAAACTCCTTATATAAGTGAAACAAAAAGCAAATTGTTGTCTCCACAAGGATGTGGCATGGCACATCATCACATAAACTCCTTCTGTAAGTGAAATAAAAAGCAAATTGTTGTCTCCACGAGCCAGTGGCATGTCATATCATCACTATCATCGACTGCAGCATGACCGGATTCATTGTCAGGACTGCAATTATTACAATTATGTAACTACAAACGATATGTAACTACAAATAATATGTAACAATTATGTAACAGTTGCATTAACAAAATGTAATTACAATTATAAGGCCAACACAATTATGTAACAGTTGCATTAACAAGATGTAACTTTTATGTAACTTTAACTACAATTATAAGGCCAACACAATTATGTAACAGTTGCATTAACAAGATGTAACTTTTATGTAACTTTAACTACAATTATAAGGCCAACACAATTATGTAACAATTGCATTAACAAAATGTAACTACAATTATAAGGCCAACACAATTATGCATTACCACAATATTATGTAACAATTCACAATGTTACAATTATGTTTTACCACAATGTTACTACAATATTATGTAAAGTCATACAATTTTACCACAATTCTGTATTACCAGAATCATCATACAAGTTAGGTGAAATATTAGACATTACGAAAGGGATAACTCAATATGTAATGTATAACCTAGCAGTATTACCATTGCACAATTATATGCGTATGTCTGTGATACATACACATCTTACAAAATGTCATACAACAACCATTGCATTTATTCAAATATGTATACAACTTGTTTAAAATGTAATATTACTGAATCAGTACAATATTAACATGAATATTATATGTATACAGTATTATAATCAATATTATGTACTAATAGATTAGCATATGTCAATGATGATTGCTGTCGGAGGACCTCCAGTACGTGGCCGAGCAGTGTCAGGACTCCATATTATAATTACAAATCATAATAGATAAAAAGATAAGTAGATAGATAGAGAGACAGATAGAAGCGGCAAGTCAGATGATGAGAAGGTATTGTGTCTGCGAGAATCGAGCAATGCTAAACATGCTTACACACTCTTAACTCAAGGAATGCTTTATAGGCACACGACAGCGCCTCGTGACCATACACACACATACACACATACTCACACACAGGTTTCTAGAACTTTCCAACCACGGTGTAACACACGTGACACGACCCCTGCTACACCAGAATTTAGGAAGCAGAGCTCAGAAGGAGGCTAGCTATAGAAATGGCAGGTAGTAGGGAGAACGAGCCTAGCAACATAGGCGAGAGGGAAGAGAGAAAGAGAGAGCGAGACAGGAGTTAGCTCGCGGGACTCTACTTATACTTCACTCGTGTGTGTGAGACTTTGTTAATATTTCCAAGAGAAATAAAAATAGTCTCATACTATTCTTTACCTCTACTGTCATTGCATGACAAATGGGAACGAAGATTATCTACTTACAAAGCTACTCATGAATAACAACCGCTCGTCCACAACTTCAATATATATATATAACTAAACAACAAAACATCACTACAAAGAAGCAACAAAGTTATTGTGAGACACACACACACACACACACACACACACACACACACACACACACACACACACACACACACACACACACAGAAGAGGGTATTAAAAACGTCAAAAACAATTTGAAGGTGATATATACTAATGTTGATGGTTTCATATCGACAAGGATCGAAATTAACAATTTCTTGAGAGAACATGAACCTGATGTCATGTGCTTTGTAGAGACCAAATTAAGAGATGATATTGATGTTCATTTGGGAGATGGTAAATACAAACTGTGGAGAAAAGACAGAAAAGAAAAAACAGGAGGAGGAGTGATGATAGCAGTGAAGAACAACATTGTCACGAATCAATTCGCGACATTTCCTTTTTGTGAGAAGCCACGAACTATTAGTGGAAAACTCACTGTGTATCGCTCAGTTAACCGTTTCTCTCTCCATTTCGGGGTATACTTTTCAAATCATTCGTCACCGTTTTCAGGGGTGACCGATTTGATGCACGTCACTAAGTGCGCTACTGAGCGATACTATTGTTTCTTTATCGTTCGCCTTTACTTCCCTCAACCGTTAGCCACGCCTTGCGTCCTGCCCATACAATGTATTTGAATTCAGTCGAGTGTTTTCTGTGACGGAGAGAGGTCCTGTGCTCCAGTAGTGAGAGTAGAGAGAGGTCAGCTAGTACCCAGACTCCGCTTGACACAGCCCCCAGACTCCCATCCTAGATTTGGGTGATACACAGCATTCATCGACCGGTATTTCCTTTTGTATAATCCTAGTTTTAAGAGCTTAGTTAAGGTGTTTTTCCTAGGCGTAAGTATTTAGCTATTGTGCGAGTGAGTGAGTGCGTCTCATTGATTTGATTTGAAATGTAACGTTAAATTTATTTTTGTAATTAATAAATTTAACAGTTCTATTTCTTGAGCTTAATGTAGAGTAAAAATCTTGTTTCATTTCTCCATAATTAAGCTTATTTCCCATATAGCTCCTAGCTTGCATAAACGTTTTACTTTCATAACTGGTACTTAGACCAGTCTTGTTGTATTTACTTAAAATCCGTTGTGCCAGGAGTTAATGCATCAGCAAGAACCTGATGTTATTATTATTAGTATTAGTTATTTATTGTCAGGGGTGATGTAACTTTCTCCAGAGGCTAACAGTACAGTAATTCAGCAATTGTGAGTAATTAGTCTCTGCTGTGTACTGTTGAGAAAGTTTGTAAATTCTCGTTCTGAGAGAATCGTGCGAAGCAGGCCAGCGTAAAGTAATCGTTGTTTGATTTAGTAAGACAATCATTGTCCCTGCTCTTCAATATTATTGAATATTATTATCAAATTAAATAACATTTAAGCATTTTATATCAAAATTACCGTGATATTATAAAAACCCCGTGACAAACATAAATGTAAATACTGTGGGAATGGGAGAAGGCAGGGCCGAAGTGATATATATGAAATTAGAAACTGGAGAGAATGTTAAGAGAGATATGGCGGTAGTGTATGTTCCCCCAAAGACGAGAGCATGGAAGGATGACGAATACCAGGAGATGTTGTCAGATATGGCTAGCTATTTACAAAAAATAATTGAGAAAAGCAATAATATAATTTTGGTGGGTGACTTTAACTGTAAAGAGGTGAACTGGGAGGAATGGTACTCGGGAGGCGGCGAGGATTCGTGGGCCACTATGTTATTAAATATAATAATGAATAATGTGATGACGCAATGGGTCAAAGAGACACGGTTTCGAGGTGAGGACACCAGCAAGGTTAGATTTACTGTTTACCAAAGAACCCGATGTAATAGAATCATTGAATTATCTCTGTCCTTTAGGAAAAAGTGATCATGTGGTCATTGAGTTCCAGATGTTAATAGGGAACGTCGAGCCAAGAGACGAGCTTTATAGAAGGGAAGATACAACTTTGGGAAAGCAAATTTTACAGGATTGAGAAACTTTTTTGAAAATGCGGATTGGAGAAAATTCAGAGAAACAAGAGAGATACAGAGGAAGTGGGATATCTTTCTAGACCTCTATAATTTGGGAGTGGAAAAATTTGTACCAAGAGTAAGAGGGAAAGAAGACAGGAAAAAGGAGTGGTTTAATGAAAGGTGTATGATAGCAAAAAAAGAGAGAGATAAGGCGTGGAACAATTGGAGAAAGAGAGGTAACAACAGAACAAAGGAAGAATATAAAAGAACAAGAAATGAATACACAAGAATACGTAGAGAATAAGAAAGGAATTTTGAAAAAGGTATAATAGACAAATGCAAGGATGAACCCAAACTGTTTTATAGATTTGTTGATGGCAAACTGAAACAAAAGGAAGGAATCACCAAACTGAAAGTAGGAGAGGTCTATAAGGATGCGGCAATGCAAGCAGAAATAATGAACAAACGTTTCCAGTCAGTTTTCACTAAAGAAAAGGAGCTTGTGGAAAGGAAGGGAGTGATTAGAAATGTTCCGGTGATAAAAGATATAAAAGTTGAGGTACAGAAAGTGTATAAATTACTGGAAACTCAAGATGCAAGGAAAGCCCCAGGACCTGATGGAATTTCTAATTGGGTACTGAAGGAATGCAGAGAACAACTGGCGGATAAAATTCACAATTTAATCGTATGCTCACTGGAAGAGGGGAAAGTGCCACAAGAATGGAAGAGGGGAAATGTGGTACCAATTTACAAGGGAGGAAACAGGGAAGAACCCCTGAATTATAGACCAGTGTCTCTAACCAACATGGTCGCAAAATTATGTGAGAGAATCCTGAAAGACAGATGGATAAAATATCTGGAAGAGATGAATATTTTGGCTGAATGTCAGTTTGGATTCAGAAGTGGAAGGTCATTTGTTTCTAACTTGTTGAGCTTTTACTTAAGAGCGATTGACGTGGTACAGGAGAGAGATGGTTGGGTGGATTGTGTGTACTTAGACTTAGAGAAGGCCTTTGACAAGGTACCTCATAAGAGACTAATGTTGAAACTAGAATATATAGGAGGACTGAAGGGGAAACTTCTGGAATGGATGAGAGACTTTTTGAGAGACTGAAGATGACAAAACAAAATAAGTTTCAAAGCAAGCCTGAGGACAGTAAATCACCCATGGGGATGAGGGTTGGTTCATGGAATGTGGGAAGTTTGAGGGGAAGAGCAGGGGAAGTCGTTGAGGCATTCAGTAGGAGGTGGGTGGATGTGGCGTGTTTGCAGGAAGTCATGTACAGGGGTTGATCATCCAGAAAGATTGTTGGGAAGGACTGTTGCTATAAGTTGTTTTGGCCGGGGGGGACAGACGGATATGGAGGTGTTGGTGTGATGGTTGCGGAGAAATGGGTGGAATATGTTATGAATGTTTTGAGAGTAAGCGATAGGATATTGGTAGTGAAAATTCTGTTGGGAAGAAAGATAGCTGCGATTATATCGGCATATGCTCCACAGGCAGGATTGGATGAATCAGAGAAAGATAGATTTTGGGATGATTTAATACGTGTAGTGGGTGGTATGCGGGATGATGAGATAATGATTTTGGGAGGGGACTTAAATGGTCATGTAGGTGACGCAGCT
Source organism: Coenobita brevimanus (assembly GCF_032717465.1). Lineage (NCBI taxonomy): Eukaryota > Metazoa > Arthropoda > Malacostraca > Decapoda > Coenobitidae > Coenobita > Coenobita brevimanus. The sequence goes on along the minus strand of NC_137061.1, from coordinate 5,707,795 downwards.
CAAGGTTATGAAGGAGTGCATGGGGGATGTGCGTATGGTCTAAGGAATGCAGAAGGGGAAAGGATACTCGAGTTTGGGGAGGCAACGGATATGATTGTGTGCAACACATATTATAGGAAAAGAGACGGTAGGTTAATTACGTATGAGTCTGGGGGAAATAGCAGTCAGATAGATTATTTTCTGGTTAGGAGGGCCGATAGGAGGTTAGTGAGGGATGTTAAAGTTATAGGAAGTGAGGAGTGTGTGCAGCAGCACAAACTGTTGATGTGTGATATGGTGCTTAAAGAACGAGTGATGAAAAAGAGGACTTATGTACCTAGGAGGAAATTTTGGAAGCTGAAAAACCAAGTAGTAAGGGATGCCTTCTATAGCGAGTTGAGGAGAGTGGTGGCTGAACAGGGAGCTGTAGACAGAGGCGTTAATGAACAGTACAGAGCCCTCAAGAACAATTTCTTGAAAGTTACGGATGTAACATGCAGCTGGACAAGAGGACCACCAAGACATAAAGTAACTTGGTGGTGGGATGAGGGTGTAGAAGCTGTAATTAAGGAGAAAAGAAGGCTTTTTCGGGAATGGAAGAAGGGTGGTAGCAAAGAGGAATATTTGGCTGCCAAACGTAGGGCTAGAAGAGAGGTATACAGGGCAAAGTCTGAGTCACAGAGACAATTACTTGATAACCTAAATCATGGGGAAAGGAAAAATATATTTAGGGTGGCAGGTCAGGTGAAGAGGGATAATCGGGATATCATAGGTGAGCAGTGTGTGAAGAATGATGAAGGAAGGGTAGTGGTGAACAGTGAGGATATTAAAGATGCATGGAGAGAGCATTATAACCGGTTGTTGAATGAGGAGTTTGACTGGGACAGGGAAGGTTTGGAGCCAGCAGATCCAGTGTCTGGCCCTTGGCCTTTGATTGATACTGCTACTGTGAGTGAGGCAATAGGCAGGATGAGGGTGGGGAAGGCAGCAGGTGTGTCTGGGTTGACTGCCGAAATGTTGAAGGCCTCAGGCGATATAGGGGTGAGTTTAGTCACTGACCTGATAAATAGGATTATTTATGAGTGTGTTGTCCCAGATGATTGGCTGAAGAGTGTAATTGTAAATGTGTATAAAGGGAAGGGTGATGCCCTGGAAAGAGGAAATTATAGAGGTATAAAGCTTTTAGATCAGATAATGAAGGTAATGGAGAGAGTTTTAGAAGGTATGATTAGAGAAAGAGTGAATATTGATAAGATGCAGTTCGGGTTCATGCCAGGTAGGAGGACCACTGATGCCATATTCATTGTTCGACATCTTCAGGAAAAAATATATTGGTAGGAGAAGGGATCTTTATTTTGTTTTTGTTGATTTGGAAAAGGCCTTTGACAGAGTCCCTAGAGAGGTGGTGAAGTGGGCAATGAGAAAGCTTGGCTTGGAGGAGTGGCTAGTTAGGGTGGTTATGGCCATGTATGTGGGTGTTCACACCCAGGTGAGAGTGAATGGAGATTTGAGTGATGAGTTTTCCGTGAATGTTGGTGTGCATCAGGGGTCAGTCTTGAGTCCCATGTTGTTTATCATGGTACTTGAAGCCCTTTCACGTGACTTTAGAAACGGACTCCCGTGGGAGTTGTTGTATGCTGATGATTTGGTGTTGATTGCAGAGAATGAAAGGGAGGCGGAGGAAAGGTTTAGGAAGTGGAGAGATGGTATGGGGCAAAAGGGTTTTAGGATAAATGCAGATAAAACAAAAGTGATGATATCTAGGGTTGGTGGCGGTACTGTCAAAGACGAGGGAGAGTGGCCATGTGCAGTTTGCCACAAGGGCGTGGGAAGTAATTCCATCTTTTGCGGTGTGTGTGATAAATGGGTGCATAAGAGATGTAGTGGTATCAGAGGTAGACTGCGAGATAATGCTGATTTTATGTGTACGGCATGCCGGGGTGAGCAGGTGGAGATTGTCAGACGTGAAAGGATTGAATTTGCTGGTGAATCTCTTGAGTGTGTGGAAGAGTTTTGTTATTTGTTAGACATGTTGTGTGCTGGAGGTGGGGCTGGAGCTAGCTCTGTGGCTAGGGTGAGAAGATGTTGGAAGAAGTTCAGGGAGCTCTTGCCTCTCCTGACATTGAGAGGGCTCTCCCTACGTGCTAAGGGGTCTTTGTATGCAGCATGTGTTAGGAGTGTAATGCCGTATGGCAGTGAGACCTGGGCAGTGAAGGAGGAAGATATTCGCCGGCTCAGACGTACGGAAATGACAATGATTAGGTGGATGTGCAGTGCATCCCTGCATCCAAGGCCTGGAGGGGCTGGGTTTACAATGGAAGAGTTGAGAGGTAGGATGGGACTGGAGTGTATTGGTGTTGTGATGAGGAGAGGTAGATTGAGGTGGTTTGGACATGTGGAGAGGATGAGGGGTGATAATTGGGTGAGGAAGGTGAGAAGTGTTAATATTGGTGGTGGGGTTATGAGGGGTAGACCGAGAAAGACATGGGACGAGGTCATTAAGTGTGACCTTAGGGTTAAGGGACTGAACAGGGAGGCTGCAATGGATCGTGCAGTGTGGAGAGCCGCCATTAGGTGACCAAGGCCGACACATGCAAGCATGTTGGAGCCTTTAAAAACGAAAACGAAAACGAAAACGAGACAAATGAGGACAGTAATAAAGGAGAGGATGTCTGGATGGAGGAAAGTAACAAGTGGAGTCCCTCAAGGCTCGGTGTTGGCGCCAGTAATGTTCCTGATTTACGTAAATGATATGGTAGATGGAGCGAATAGAAGGATGGTAGAGGTTGAGGAGGATTGTAAAATACTGCAGGAGGATTTGGATACGATACACGATTGGAGCCGGACGTGGGAAATGAAATTTAATGTAAAGAAATGTAAAATATTGGAAATGGGTAAAAGTACCGGGAGGCCATCACTGAATTATTTGTTGGGTTATGAATTAATCACAAAAAGGAGAGAAGAGAAAGATTTGGGAGTGCTGGTCCAAGATAGTTTGTCACCAGAAAAGCACATTAACAAGATAGTTGGAGAGACTTATAAACTCTTGACTAACATAAGAGTAGCATTTCATTATATGGATGAGGAGATGATGAAAAAATTGATAGTGGCCATGATCCGCCCCAGGTTAGAATATGCAGTGGTAGTGTGGTCCCCACACAAAAAGAAAGATATAAACAAGATTGAGAGAATACAAAGAACAGCAACCAAGATGGTCCCCAGTCTGGCAGACCTGTCATACAGAGAGAGGCTGGAAAAGCTGGAGTTGCCTTCCATAGAGGAAAGGAGAAAGAGGGGAGACATGATTGCAGTGTTCAGGACCTTGGTGGGAGTAGATAAAATTGACAAAGAAGATCTGTTTGTATGGGATAAGAGAGCAACAAGAGGACACGGAATGAAATTGAAAAAGTCAAGCTGCTTGAAGGATATCAAGAAATATAGCTTTTCTTACAGAAGTATAGACTTATGGAATACCCTGGACAAAGAGATCGTCCAGTCTAAAAACTTAAATGAGTTTAAAGCTAAATTTGACTTATTGAGAAACAGCGACGGAAACCCACGAGCATAGTACATTCCGTGTATATCACAATTAGGTATATTAGGTAAATACTTAAATATTTGGAATGACTTAGACAAAGAGGTGGTGCATGAGAAAAACATTCATGTGTGTAAAGGTAGTCTTGATAAATGTGGATATGGAGACAGGACAACACGAGCGTTGCTCAATTCCTGTATACTACAAATAGGTAAATACACACACACACACACACACAGACACTACATAACTCCTCATCTTCAAACCCCTCAAGGTCCTGCCAGCAGCTCAACACCTCTGGAGGAAGTGAGTGATTCGTATTTTGTTGATATGTATATTGACCTATTTCTTTATTTTACACTGATAAGTATTATTTTTTACATATACACATATGAGCTGGAAATAAGTACGGCTTCAGTATCAGTACCTAGCAAAAAGAGTAGTGGTCATGTCAAGTTTCTGAGAGCACTATAAAAAAATTATGTGATTTTACATGTATGCTTTGAATAAAAGAAAATAAAACCTAGCGAGTGAAAATATGTAGGCGTGGGTGAGGCAGGGAAAGAGAGTGTTTTTATCTCGCCTGCGGGTGAAGAGGAATATTCGACCTTTGTCATCCATTTACTCGATAAGTATTGGACATATCAGTTTCCTTAAAAAGCCATGATAAAGCTCATAAAATTCTGCGTATGCACATAAAATAACAATGTAATATCTTTGATAAAAAATCGTTGTTACATAGGCGAGATTATGATGTTACTGTGCGTGCATGACGAAAGTGCAGCATGTGCCTGGATACCCAGTAGTATTTTTGCAATTTACTTTGAAGCTATGAAGCACATGAAAAATCTGCAGATACCATGAGAAAGCCCATGAAATTCTACACAAGATTATGAAATAAGAACTTAACCTCTGCAAGAAAACTTTTGTGCTAGAGCTCCCTGCACTAAAAATCAGTTTCCTTAGGAAATGGCTTTTAGTTTTTTTGCTATTTTCTCAAAAACTACAGAGTGTATCACAACCTGACAAAGCTTGTTAGAAAGCTCATGAAATTCTCTTTCAAAACTTCTAATAACAGTTTTCTGTATGATGGAAATAATTCAAACTGTGATGTTGGGAAGTGAGATTGACATTCCAAAATGTTTATTCACACCAGCCTAATGTACTTTTGTACTTCTTTTTTTTTTTTCCCCAACTATAATAAAGACTGGCAAATAAAATAATGTAGGTTTTATGGCAATATATATATGTTTGGGTGGTGAAAATAAAGCGAGAATATATGTTTTCAGAGCCACAGGGGCGGCTAGTGGAGAGGGGGGGTGGAATAAAATCGTGCACTGGAAAATTTACTAAAACTTACTGTGTGTGAGAGGGCTAATTGATGTTTTTCTCATGTAAAGTAGGTTTCGCATTTAGCGATGGTTTCGCCAGACTAATTAAATTGCAAAACATGTGAGACCACTGTATATGTGCTTACAAACCATCATCATCATCAGCCGTTTGAGTGTCCATTGCAGGACCGGCCTATCCCGACTGAAGTGGGGATGATACAGCCCATGTATCTCTGCCAAGTGGCTTAGGCTGTCTGGTAGAGATTGTATGTAGGATGAGAAGTGCTTGTAAGTGTGGTTGTAGTGTTGGAGTGTGTAGTCTGCGGACCAAGTGTAATCGGCCTGCACAAGCTGACTGGGTGCAAGCATACTTTATAGTACGTGACACTGGTTCAACCACAGCAACTCTTATGTCTGCCAAAGCAGTATGTGGCTGGAGGAATGCTCCCAAAGTTTATTACCCTGCCTGGGCGTGAATCCTCATTCTCCCATGTACGAAAACACATACTCTGCCACTGTACCACAGAGGCTCCGTGTGTACATACTGTACTGTACAGTGTATACGGTATATATATATATATATATATATACCGGTATATACTGTATATATAAATATATATATACTGTATATATATATATATATATATATATACAGTAATCACTCCAATATCCGGATCAATAGAGCCATCGGTAGGTTCGGATATTGGTTTTGTCCGGATATTGGGCCCCAGCTTATGGACTTGTACTTACGGACCCTAACACAGAGAAACACCTATACAACTCCCTCCGGACATGCATAGCACCTATTTAACACCCAAATCACACCAATAAGGCACATAAATGACTGAAATAAATGCAATAGACACATAAAATGTGGGTTTAGAAGTATGTTCATACATTAATAAACATTCTGGTACTTATGGACTCTAACCGAACCTAACCCTAACCGAACCTAACCGAACTCTGAAAAACACATTCCTACTGCACATGCATGAGGTAAGTTTAGTATGGAAAGAAGTACAGTATGACACTTTCTGGTAAGTATAGTATGGGAAAAAATACAATATGAAACATTCTGGTAAATATAGTATGGAAAATAGTACAACATGAAACATTTTGGCTACTTACAGCAAGTCCCTGGCCACCTCGATGAATAACCGCCTCCTCTCGGACTCTGACAGTAAGAACGATTTCCTGAAGCACTTGCACTACACTCTTCCTGAAGTCTTGCACTGAACTTAGTCACTAACACACAGAAGTCCGTTCTTTTCACAGTGTTCACTTTAGTCCAAATAATGTTCCATTAAATTTAAGTGTTGCACATTAACTTTTCCCAAGTTTTTTAAGTTTCCAAAGCCAAAACAAAGAAGGTTAGTTACGTTAAATTTCTTTTCTACTTAGTCTTTTCTCCCAACTTGAAAACCTTAACACAACACACCGTTTTTTTCACTGCACAACACTCAAAATTCCCGTGTGGTCCTAGTGGAGAAGTTCTTGCTGTTTATTCACTGTCAGAGCCCGAGAGTATCACTGGCAGGCGTCCAAAGGGTGCATCGGTGGGTAGTGGTGATGGCGTACCGACTACAGAAGACTCTGAAGACAGCCGCAAACTCACGTCGAGCGGTGACTCCACTGTAGCTGATGTGCTGGGCTGTGGCTCGGAGCATGAGGGCCTGTCTTGGGAGGCAACGGAGTGGAACCAGGGCTTGGCACAGCGGGGTCACGGGCCTGAAAACTGTCAATCGTTGACTGACGCAAGGACCGACGATTCTGGCGATTGATGATGCGCTGCCGGAAAGCACGCACTTCCTCCACGAGTCCCAAGGGCCCCATCTCCCTGTCGCAGTCCGGGTGTTCCAGGTAGTCTAGGACGAACTCTAGATGTTCCCGGAGTGCGCTCAGCTTGGGGATGGCTGGAGTAGTGTCCTGCTGGGCGGAGTCTGCATCATCATCACCTTCGTCGTCGGAATCTTCAAGTTCGGGACTGACACCAGCAACCGAAGACGCGATCTCGATATCAGACAACGTCTGATACCCAGGATCGCCCTCGTCGTCGTCCAACCACTCACGAACATCGTCCACATCAACATCGTCGCCGTGCGTACGTAGCCGTGCATGGAAGTCATCCACGTCAAACCCTAGGAAATCGTACTCCACATCTGTTCCGAGAAGCAGACGAGACCAACCATTTTCACCCCCAAACACAGGGACTTCCTTCCATGCACTAGCCCAGTTGTACAGCGCAGACTTGATGTTGTAGCGGCGAAGGTTTTCCAAAGTCCGCTTGCCTCGAGTGTCACGTCCTTCCCTGCGCTCGTCCTCGTCCTCGAGAACCACCATCACCTCGTCCAGGAACTTCCGACGGTACAGGCGCTTTGTTGCCCACGATCACTCCTTGGTCCATTGGTTGAATGAGAGCAGTCGTATTAGGTGGCAGAAACATGCACCTAATACGGCCATTCTCAGCAACCAAGTCCTTGTCGCACGGGTGGGCAGGTGCATTGTCGAGGAGAAGGAGAGCCTTTACCTGGTCGCGAGGAATTCCCAGTGTCTTCGTCTGGTAATGTATGACCTCCTTGACGAAGTGATGGTGAAACCAGTCTTTGAAAATCACAGCTGTGAACCATGCTTTCAAAGAATGGTACCATACGACAGGAAGGACATCCATCACCCCACGAAGGCACCGAGGCTGCTTTGCACGGCCAACAATAACGGGCTTAAGCCGGTGCATGCCGTTAGCATTGGCACAACACAAAGCAGATATCCGTTCCTTAGAAAGCTTGCGGCCAGGTACACGCTTCTCCGTCTCATCGGCGAGAGTGTTCGTTGGCACGAGCGATAGAATAGGCCAGTTTCGTCAGCGTTATAGACTTGACCGAGAGTGAGGCCCTCCCTGTCGATCAAGCCTTTCACCTTGTGCCGAAACTCGTCCACTCCATCCTCGTTAGCGTCCAATGCTTCGCCATGTGCTTTACGGTTAGTAAGGCCATGTCGCAACTTGAACGCGAAGAGCCAACCCTCGGATGCCTTGAAGTCTAGGCGTCGTGAAGCCTTGCAAACTTCTCAGCAGCAGCCTTCAGCTCCGTTCCACGTACCATCACACCAGCTGCACGTTGCTGTCGATACCAAATCAACGTGGAGCGGTCGATCTCTGCATACTTGGGAGTAAACATAACCTTCCTCTCACGTTGCGTTTGCTTCTCGACGAGAAGTCAGCCGTGTACTGCATGAGCTTGTCTCGGGAACGCTTGATATCAAACAAAGTCGACCGGGCCAGGTTGAACTCGCCGGAGAATGCGAGAGGAAGACCAACCCGCATCAACCTTCTCCAATATCTCCCGTTTCTTCTCCAGAGTCAACACCACTCTCTTCCTTTTCTCAGGAGGCGGGGCCATCATCACACACACTAAGAGTAGGGCAGAGAGCAGCAGGAGGCCTTGCAGCAAGTACGGCACCACCACAAAAGCGAGCACGTGGGCAGCCATGACGAAGAGCGTAGGTCTTGTCGCGGTGAGAGACAGGCGGGAAGTGGGGAGGATGCAGCGGCGCTCTATCGGACGTCGGAGGAATGACGAACCAAAACAATGCTCTCACGCGGCGCGCGCGGCAAGTTCAAATTACGGACGGCAAAAAATCGATTTTTTTTTCCAATTTTTTTGGATTTTCGGACCATTTTGGGAATGTTTGATCCCAGGACGATAAGGTTCGGTTAGTGGGGATGTTCGGTTATTGGGCGTCCGGATATTAGAGGGATTACTGTATATATATATATATATATATATGTAAATTTAAATAACAGAATAGAGGAAGGAAAAACAAATGAATTAAAAAAAAAATAATAATAATCCATACACCAGATTACTGGTGTCCTCTCTTCATAAAATATCTGTAACAGTTAGACTTGAACAGCAGTAGGTTGAAGTTTGGAGGGAAACAACTCTGGGGAAGCGAGTTCCAAAGAGATGCAGTACGGGGAATGAAAGAATTCTGATAGGCAGAAGTTCTGCAATATGGCTGAGTGACATTCCAGTCATGAGTGCTACCAGATGCCCGTGTAGCACAAGGGAAGGCATGGAGAGGTGGCACCATTTGCCATAAAAATATCTGTAAAATAATGCAAGGGAGGCAACATTCCTTCGTACTTGTAGGGGAGGTAGTTTATTTGTAATGGCAGGGTTGTTAATACAGAGATAGCCCAATTATCCGGGCTATATGGTGTTAAGGGGTGCCCGATTAGTCCAAAAGCACGATTAATCCGACGGAAACAAAACACAAGCACTGTGCTGTTAGACTGATTTACTGGTAAATGTACACTTTAAGTATCAGAAAGACCTTTCCAGTTCAATGTATATTCCTCCAGCTTGTTTCAGTATTTTTCAGACTATATTCAGTTTGATAAATTACGTTTTCTTACTGAAAGATTTCCTCCCTGTTATTATCGTCACGTACTAAAGCTGTACCTATGATTGTTTCCAGCACAATGGATGAAACTCATCGTACTCAAATGTGGACTTCGTTTCCCAACTTCCCAACTGAAGATTAGGTTAGGTTAAATTATTAGGTGCAGTTAAGCTAGTTTAGGCCAGGTTTAACCAGATTAGAACAGTGTCTTCTGCCATTACGTTAACGAATCAGAGTCGTCACACCAGAACAGCTAAAAACAGCGGTAAAACAGATCTAACAAGAAATGTTTGTTTACCAACCCAGAAATAATCAGAAAAATATAACAGACTATCAGGATTAACTGATTTGGTAAGGTGCATTTACTGCTTACAGCAAAGTGTATGTTTACCCCCCTCAGTGTTCATGAGTTAAGAAATTTTTGTGCTCCCGTGGCAGACCTTGGAACCATTTTTTCAAAGTTATAAAGTCAGTTTCTTTTTCTTATATATGTGAAAAGACTCGTCTGGTACACCTGGCTTTTTCCCCTCCTCCCTAAACCCATCTTGTGATTTGCTTGGATTCATGATAGAATTAATAAATTAGGGGGCATTTTACATTAGCATTTAAACAAAATTAGAGCGCATGTTACTTTAGCATTTAAACATATCGGCGAAAACATCTGGGATGAAAGGACCGCCTGGCTGTTTGGGATGGTAAGAGTAAGGTCGTGTAAACATACCGGTGACCTTCGTTCCCTTCCCATAATTGTTCAGTTTTTATGGCTCTCTAACTCAACGTCACTGACACCGGTAAAGTAAAGCATTGTTGAAGGCTGGCAGCCATGAAAGGGTTAATGGAATACATTATTGTTTGTATCAATACTCTCTCTTTCACACATACACGAACGAACAAAAGAATGTGCAATAAATGTACATTTAACTGTAAGGAGCAGAAATAACTGTATGCTCTGTCGGTCTGAAATGTGTTGGGAAGCGACATCGAACAAAGACTGTGGAACTGAATGCCACCTTACGAGAACATGTGAGATGAAAGTATTTTTTCTTATTAGTAAACATTTTTGTTCCATTTCATCCCCTGTAATTCTGAAACTCATAAATTTTCGTCCAAGCATACAGCTTGACCCTTTAACCGCGGGTGTCATTCCAGAATGACATTGACAAAACTGGACCAAACCGCTGGTGTCATTCTGGAATGTTCGTGAATATTTTGAACACCGCGCGATTTTCCTGTGCGCAAATTGTTTCACGCAAGAGTAGCTGTCGAGTTCTTTCACGCCAGCCCTCCCACACCTCCCTCCTCCCACCCCCCGGGGGCCCCCCCCACCCCTGCCCTGACATGCATCAGTCAGTATCTGTCCAGCTCTGTGCGTGATAATGGCGCTCCGTCCCGAGTCATCGTCGCTCGCTTCCTCCTCGGAAATTATTAGTGCTAGTGTGCCTTCGACCTCTACACCGAGGAAGGAACTGCCGACGGCAAGGCAGAAGGGGTTGAGCACCCCAGAAATTAGGACAGACCTGGATAAAACTGTAAGTACAACTCTGGATTGTGGCAGTGAGAGTGATACACTTACAGCAAGTAGAAGTGATGACTATGCAGTGATTGGTGGTGAACCGTTTAGGATTGACAGTGACTGTGATGAAAGTGAACATGTTGTCTCCCCCCCACCGCCCCCAACTTACTCTGGGAAAGGGAAGGCGCCTATGGGGAAAATTGGTGTAGCACGTGGGAAGGGAGTGAAGCGTAAACTTATGTCTCCTACACCCGGCCCTAGCAAGCATTTCCCACCACTTTCCCGTTCCCCTAGCCCTATTGCCCTCACATCATCTTCATCTTCTGCCGTGCCCTCTCCTCAGTCTACATCATCTGAGGAATATGAATTCCCAGAGCCTGCACAGCGAGGGAAGGCAGGCCGTGCAGGCAGGGTAAGCAGGGCAGGCCGGCCTAGAGCAAAGGGGATGCGTGGCAGTAGGAGGGCAAAGCAGGGTGATAAGCGAGGTGATAAGCGGGGAAGAAAGGGTCAGATTTCACCACACACCAGGTCAGTAACCCTCCTGCCTGCCCCCCGCCCAGCTCCCTCACCCTTGCTACCCCCCCCCACTCACCACCCCCCCACTCACCCCCCTCCTGCTCACCTCATGCCTCACCTCCTGCCTCACCCATTGCCTCCACCTCAGCTCCTTCTTACGGGGAAAAGAGTGCAATGCGACCTGCTACTGCCACTGAACCACGCACCGGGAAAGTGGATGCATTTGTTTGGTGTGACGGTGCTGATTTTCAGCCACACAATCCGCCGTTTGACATGACAAATGCGGGAATACAGTCTGCCTTCCCATGCAACGAAGGAGATGACTTTGTAGACTACTTCCTGGCCTTCATGGATGATGAAATTGCGCAGTTTGTCAGCGATGAGACCAATAGGTATGCAACTCAGTGTGCAACAGAAGGGCTGGGACCTATTGGCTCACCAAAGCAAGTGTCTTGGTTGCCTGTCGGGATCAGAGAGCTGTATGTGTTCTTTGCTCTCATGTTCTTGATGCCCCATATCAAGAGACATGAGTTGGAGGAGTACTGGCTGGTTGATGACATTACTTCAATCCCAACATTCGGCAAGTACATGTCACGAGATCGGTTCCGACAGCTGCTAGGATACCTGCACTTCGCTGACAATGGAACCTGTCTCAAACTGACCCTTTGTGGAAAGTGAGGGATTTCCTCAACAGGATTAGGGAACGATTTATGCGATTTTTCCGTCCTATGCAAAAAGTCGTCATAGATGAATCCCTGGTATTGTTCAGAGGACGTCTCAAATTCATGCAGTACATCCCCAGCAAACGCCACCGCTTTGGGATAAAGTTCTTTGTGCTGTGTGACTGTGAGACTGGGTATATCCTTGATTTCGTGATCTACTCTGCAAGTACAATGGACATGGACAGGAAAGACCCCCTTGGCTTCTCTGGCTCCGTAGTAAAAGTTCTGATGGAGAGGTATTTTGGTGGGAATCATGTGCTGTACACAGACGATTACTACACAGCACCGAAACTCGCCAATTACCTGGCTGAACACGGCATCGGCACTGTTGGCACTGTACGGAGCCATAGGAAAGAGTGGCCAAGTTTCCCTGAAGCATCATCATCATCCAAGGGAGATGTGCACCTGAAGAAGTCTGACAAGCTTCTGGCGATCAGGTGGCACGACAAGAAGGTCGTGAATATGCTCAGCACCATCCACAAGGGGGAATTGCAGAGAACTGGGAAGGTCAGCTACAGGACGGGAGAGCCAATCATGAAGCCCGATGCCGTCATTGACTATAATATCAACATGAGACTTGTTGATAAGTCTGACATGATGATTGGCGAGATAGAGTGTCTCAGGAGAAACACCCGATGGTACAGGAAGGCTAGCCTCCACATGCTCGATATGTGCATGCTCAACGCCTTCCTCCTCTACAAGACACAAGTCGGGGGCATAAGGCAACCATCCCTGAGACAGTTCTCCAAAACTGTCGTGCAGCAGCTGCTTGCACGATTTGGTCAGGTGACGGCATTGGTCCCGAGGCAACACTCTGACACACAACCTGACCGTCTTGAGTGCCGCAATTACATGAGCCGGCACCAGCTTGTGAAATTGCCTTTCACCGCAGGCAGCAGGTTGTCACAGGGCCGCTGCAGAGTGTGTCATAACGCCACACGGAGGCCTCAGACGAGAAAAATGAGCACATGCCAGGAATGCCAAGTCACTCTGTGTGTGACTCCGTGCTTTGCCGAGTACCACTCTCTGAGTAAATACTGACAGTGACAGAGTGATATACAGTGATGCGACAGTGACGTGCTTTACCAATAATTGTATGAGGGATAATGTAGTAATAAGGGATATTTTGCCTAGAAAACAATGTAAATATTGACCAGTATAATAAGTGATATTGTAATAAGAAAATCTGCGGCACTGCTGTGATTCTGTGATGCGACAGTGACGTGCTTTACCAATAATTGTATAATATAGCAATAAGAGATATTTTACCTAGAAAATTATGTAAATATGGCCAGTATATAAGTGATATGGTAATAAGAAAATCTGCGGCATTGCTGTAATTCTGTGATGCGACAGTGACGCAATATAGTAGTAAGTGCAGTGTAAATATAATGTATATTGCCCAGATTATATGTAAAATAGTAATAGAAGTTAGAAATAATGAAAACATCGCCGCTAACCGAACGTCAGTGAGCGTGTGATGCCGCAGTGAAGTGCGGGCAATTACAGTGCCTTTTACCTACCTCAGTGAACACAGAGTGGATGTTTATCGTGTGTGCAGTGTTCATATATGTTTATAGTACTATTATCAGAGAGTGGTTGGCATTTGGTACTGATGTGTGGGGCGTAAAATAGTGATTTTACACCCCTCACTTCTAACGGCACTGCCCGTCCTGTGAAAGTCCACAAAGTCATGAAACCTACATCACTGCAAAGCTGAAGGTTAGTACTTTCTAATGGTACCTTATTTTTTTCTCAAGCTTTATTCTGTGCAGAGTTATTAAGATTTAAAGGTTTGTTTACATTTGGCTGGAACCCCCACTTGAGAGGCCAGTCGGGGCAAAACAATGCCCGCGGTTAAAGGGTTAATAACCTTATCAATTCAATTCAGATTGCTTTAGTTGTTTTCTGTATTTTTCTGCCTATTTTGTGGGTGGTAAATTACCTTTCGCTGAAAGATTTCCTCTCATTATCATAACGTTCCATAAGCCTTACCTACGATTATTTCTGGCATAATGGAAGAAACTTACTCATAATTAGGGTGCATGTTACATTAGCATTTAAACATATCGGCGAAAACATCTGAGATGAAGTGGCTGGCCACCTGATTGTTTGAGATAGTAGAGGAGGGTCGTGTAAACATACCAGTGACCTTCATTCCCTTCCCATAATTGTCCGCAGTTGTTTATAGCTCTCCCTAACCCAACATCCCTGACACCAGTACAGTAAAGCATTGTTCGAGGCTGGCAGCTATGTTGGGGTTAATGGAATGCATTATTGTTTGTATTAATACTCTCTTTCACACATAAAGTACACTTAAGCACGAACAAAAGAATGAACAGTAAATGTCCATCCATCCATCCATCCATTGCCAGACGCCATGTATCCCAAATGGGGTGGCCAAGGGCTTAGAGTTAATTGTTTTACAGGGAGGGGCACTAATCCTCCACCAACCCCACTTGACATAGGGATGCCAACAGCATCTGGTGTTCCTAGGCGGTCACCCATCCAAGTACTAACCAGACCCAACGATGGAACAAGAATGTCTGCTAGTCAGAAAAAAAAAAAAATTACTCATCTCATGTGTTCTCATAAGTTAGCATTCAGTTCTGCATTCTTCGCTAGATATCGCGCTTCCCAACTCATTTCGGACCGACAGAGCATATGCTCTGTCGGTCCGAAATGAGTTGGGAAGCGCGATATCTAGCGAAGAATGCAGAACTGAATGCTAACTTATGAGAACACATGAGATGAGTAATTTTTTTTTTTTTCTGATTAGCAGACATTCTTGTTCCATTTCGTTCCCTAAAATTGGGAAACCCATTACTTTTCCTCTAAGCATACAGCCTAAAGACTTCACCAATTCACTTCATATTCCTCCAGTTTGTTTTCTGTGTTTTTCTATTTTGAGGGTAGTAAATTAGGCTACCTTTTCTTGCTGAAAGATTTTCTCGTTTATTATCACGTTCTTTAAGCCATACCTATGATTGTTTCGGGCATAATGGAAGAAACTCATCGTACACAAAAGTGGATTTAGTTTCCCAGTTTCCCAACTGGAGCCCAGGTTAGGTCAGGTTAGGTTAAATTAAGTTAAATTATTAAGTAGTTAAGCAAGGTTAGGCTAGGTCAGGTGTATCAGTTGCCTCACCAAACTCCACCCTACCACCCTTGTGATGGAGTTGTAAGCAGGAGGTGTGGGTGAGTGGGGGCAGGGTGAGCAGACTCTCTCTGGTTTACCCATGCCTTGCTCCCAAGCAACTGGATGCTTCCTTTTTAAACCGGAGCTATTGTGCAGATAATTCTAAGTATTACTGTACCACTGAACCATTCGGTCACGGCCCGGATATACCGAAAGCTGGATAATCCGAGCCTGGATAATCGAGCTTTCACTGTAATTCTAACAGCCTTGTTCTGAATTTTGTCTGGTTGTTTTAATGCAACCTCTCCACATACAGTACTTCATCTATCTATCTATCTATCTGTCTAACTATTGCCAGATGCCACAATCCCGCAAGGGGCAGCCATTTGACTTTGAGTTATTTGTTTTACGGGGAGGGGCACTAACCCTCCACCAACCCACTTGTTGACATGTAGGAAGCAGGTATGGTTTGGTTATATGGTTACCTCCCAGCATTGTAAATGGTTTCTTGGCTTACGGGAAACCATTCGGCTTGTCACTGAATGTAAAGTTTTATATATATATAGTATATACACTCAGTCCTCGTAAATTGCGTGTTCATAAATCACTGCTAGGTGGCCGTCAGACTGCCGGCAACCTTAAATCACTGTTAAGTCACGAAAATTGCGGATCTAGGCACCCAAGTGGACCTTTTCCGAGGAGAATTGTAAACAGCGGCATTCAGATTGAAAATCGCGACTCAACAACCAATCATAGTGCGTCCCTTGTGGCATATGTGCATACTAATGCTGCCATGTTGTTGTTGTTCTTGTCCTGCCAGTCCACACACTACAGACCGTTGCTGTGGAGTACGAGAGCTAACTGCCTTTTTTGTGCAACTTCCCCCTGCCTCCTGTCTGCCATGGCCCCTCCCGACCCCCCAATGAAGTGCTCTAAGCAGCATGGCGTCAAGAAGCTGCCGCAGTTGTTGTACAGTCAACATTTGGAGCTCATTTGTCGTGTTGAGAGGGGAGAGAAGTTTTCAAAGCTGGCGAAAGAGTTTGGGACGAACAAGTGCTGGGAGGCTGTAAGTTCTTCCCAACACCACCCCACTCCATTCACTTAAGCAATTTTGTCATAGGATTAAGGTGAGATCCCTTAACATGGCTTATTTCTATTTAATACATGCACTGAATATTCCTAAATTTGTATGTTTGTGTTTGATGGTGCCTAGATAGGTGTAGGTAGGGTGCTGTGGGGCGGGTTAGCCAAAGTCCAGACCCAAATTAATTTTTCACAGAGTTATTATTCGTAAATCACGGCAGTGGTTCAGACCCAAGTTGCTGCAATTTATGAGGATTGAGTGGATATATATACAGTATATATATATATATATATATATATATATATATATATATTAGTTATACTGTATATGTTTATTTACATCAAAATGATTAACATGTTCTCTAATACCCACACACAATGTATGTGCCCATTTTTTATTGAAATCAGGTCAGGCATTTATAGGACATTTTGTTAACATAGTTACTTATATAGAAATTTACTCAACCTCTCTTCTAGGTGCCTAAGAGGGCTGGCAGTGCAGCACAAGAACACGTTTTCCGAGAGCTGTACCATCAAGGAAATGAGAGCCAAGTGGATGCCAGTGTGGGAGAAAGCTGTGGGGTAAATACTCTGATACATTATTAATCTAGAGTGTGGCCTTAGGGATACGGGACTATGCATATGAGGTGAAGTCAGGATTTTTGAGGCTTGAATGGTGTGTAAATGAAGGTTTGGCCCATTTAGCTGGACAGACTTTCAAGTCTGTCTTCTATAAGTTTTTTTTTCTGGCCCTGTGGACCCTGCCTCACCTCATCTGTATGTGAGAAATTCCTGGATGATTTATTATTAGTACAGTATTATTATTATTATTATTATTATTATATTATTATTATTGTGTAGATCAGATATTCATTCTTAGATCTTTAGTGGAAAAGTTTCTAGAGAAGGGAAAGAAGTTGTATGCGGCTTTCATGGATTTGGAGAAAGCATATGACAGGGTGGATAGACAAGGATTGTGGAAAGTGTTAAGAATATATGGAGTAGATGGGAAGTTGTTGAATGCTGTGAAGAGTATGTACGATGGTGCGAAGGCTGCAGTACGTGTGGATGGTGAACTAAGTGAATTTTTCTCTTTGGAAGTTGGTTTGAAACAGGGTTGTGTCATGTCTCCATGGTTGTTCAATCTGTACATGGATGGGGTAATAAAAGAGATAAAAGGTAGGGTAGTGGATGTTGGAGTGGCCCTGGTGAGAGAGGATAGTGTTTGGAAACTCCCTGTACTGTTGTTTGCAGATGATACTGTGTTGTTGAGTGAAGACGAAGGGGAGCTGCAAGGCTTGGTGGATGAGTTTGGGAGAGTGTGTAAGAAATGGAATCTAAAGGTGAATGTAGGGAAGAGTAAAGTGATGGTCTTTGAGAGAGGTGAAGTTAGTGAATGTACAGCGAGGTTGGATGGTGAGGAATTGGAAAATGTGAGTACGTTTAAGTACTTGGGTAGTGTGATGAGTAAGGATGGAGGTTTGGAGGGTGAAGTGCTTGAAAGGGTACAGCAGGGAAGAAAGGTTGCTGGTTCTTTGAAAGCATTGATAAGAAACAGGGAAGTGAGCATGGAAGTGAAAAAGTTACTACATGACAGTATTGTGATACCAACTCTAACGTACGGAAGTGAAGCTTGGACATTGTTGGAAGGACACAAGTCAAGAGTGAGAGCGGTGGAAATGAGTTATTTAATAGGAGCCTGTGGAGTCACGTGGAGAGACAGGCTGACGAATGAAGATATAAAGGAGCGTTGTGGTGTGGTTGTGGATGCGATAGGAAGCGTTATGAGGAACACACTGAGGTGGTTTGGCCATGTGGAGAGGATGGAGGGTGAAAGACTGACGAAGAGAGTGTATGTGAGTGAGGTGGAGGGGGGAAGAGGGAGGGGGAGGCCGAGGATGAGATGGAGGGATGGGGTGGAGAGGTATATGAGAGAGGGGGGTGTGAGTTGGGAGCAGGGCAGTGAAATGGCGGGGGACAGGGCGACTTGGAGGCGATGTGTTTGTGGCCACCCCAAACAGGATTGAGGCGTCTGGCAATAGATAGATAGATAGATAGATTATTGTTATTATTATGTTATTATTATTATTATGGCACTCACCATTCACTCAATGTAGTGGTGCTCTCGGGTGGCTGCTCTTTCCTCTCCTCCCTCCTTTCCTTCCTTCCTCTTCACTCTTTCTTTACTTCATTCTTTCCTCATCCTTATGCCCACGCTTGGCTTTACACTCCCTCTTTTGTCTTTCCTTCATTCTTTCCTGTTCTTTCTGCCTATGGGTGACTACACTGAGTGACAAGCTGAATGGTTTCCTGTACACCAGGAAACCATTTACTATGCTGGTTGGTAATCATATTATCAAATTATCACGCCAGGTGGTTTAGTGGGTAATTGCAGCACTCTAGTAAGATTGAGCTGATGAAGGTTTATATCCAAGGGGTGGTTGGGGTTATTGCTAACATAATGCCACTCAGAGATGAGTGAGGCTGGTCATTCTCATCTTAAATGTCAGGACTAACTTGCTTAGCCCCGGGCCCCTATGCTTCTTATGGGGCAACGTAGGATTGGATGATGGATGGATGAATGGTTAATTATTACAAGTACTGCTCAGCTTACATAATTACGTAATTGGTTCCAGCAGCTCTTATGTAAGCCAAATTTTTATGTGGTCCATCAGACCAAACACACGTGCCACACCATTCTCTCTCCTTTCACCACTCTTAATGATGTCCACTTTTGTTTCCATCATTATAATGTGTTGTTTTTTGCTGCTGGTCTCACCACCACCACTACTTTTCCATTTTTGAGATATGCTGAGAGTCAAGGCAAAAAATTACAAGCTTGTACCTCTTGCTACAACAGTAACCACATGTGTTCTGGCAGAATAAGGTGAGTGGCAGGAAGCACACAGACACCACATTTTAAATAGGTAGGATGGGTATTTTTTTATTTTTATCTTTGAAATTAGTTTAAGTATCCGAATTTCTGTAAGCAAAGGAGTACCTGTATTATAGTTATTGTTCTTGTAAATACCGTTTCTTTTTGCCTAACAGTCGGGTGGGAGGAAAACAATGTAATCAGTGTGAGTTGGAGCTGGTGAGGAAGCTTGGAGAGACAGAGAGAGAGAGATAACAGAGATACTAGTCTTTCTTTCTGTTTAACAGTATGGCTGGTGGTAAATACTGCAGTCAGTCAGGGTTTGAGCTGCTGAATACGCTTATGGAAATTGGCCTGGCACTTCCAACGCTCCAAGCCTACTCACTCTATTATGAGGTATGTCTGTGCTCCGTTCACTGTATCTATCTGTCTGTTTGTTGCCGGACATCTTATTCTCGTAAGGAGTGGCCGCAAACAAATTACCTACATGTCTGTCTCGATTGCCATTTAGTTGCCCTCCCTCCAACTCATTCCCCTTCACTCATATATCTCTCCACTTCATCCCTCCATCTCAACCTTGGTCTCCCCCCCCCCTCCTCTTTTCCCCTCCACATCACGTACTTACACTCTTCCAGTCAGTCTCCGTCCTCTCTGTGTGACTAAACCATTGCATCGTATCTCTCTTCATACTTCCATCACATCATCACCACAACACTCCTTAACTTCCTCATATGTCTGTCTCTCTGTCTCTTTCCACTTTACGTAGGCATAAAATTGCCATGTCTTCATCCTGAGTTAAACAGGATATTAATACTAGAATATTGTAACAGGCATAGCTTTTTTAGATGACACAATAGTTGATATGGGCTGCATAAATGTGGATCTTTATGCCTGTGAAGTGGAGTCAGGATTCTTGAGTCTTTAATAGTGAATGAATGATTGTGTGGCTCATCCACTTGAGTAGATTTTGGTTAGTTTATATAGAGAGAAAGAGAGAGAGCGAGAGTGCAGAGTGGCAGTAAACATGATTGGTTTTGGGGGGGTGAAGAGAAGGAATGCAGTGCCAGGAGATGTGACACTCGCACGGGTGAAGAGTGCTGTGAAGCAGGTGAAAAATAGGAAAGCAGCTGGGGTTGATGAGGTGTATGCAGAGATGATTAAATGTAGTGGAGAGAGTGGAATGAAGTGCATGTTGGAGATATTTAAGAAGGCATGGATGAGTGAAACTGTGCCAGCTGAGTGAAAAAGGGCTGTAACTGTACCCTTGTACAAAAATAAAGATGAGCTAAGTGAGTGCAAGAATTATCATGGCATAAATTTATTGAGTGTGGTAGGGAAGGTATATGGAAAAATTATTATAGAGAGAGAGAGAGAGATATCAGAAGTCCTAGTGAGTGATGAACAGGGTGGCTTCAGGATTGGCAGAGGATGTGGATCAAATATTTGGAGTGAGACAGATAGAGAAGGCTTGTGAGAAGGACCATAATGTGTTTATGGCATTCTTGGATCTGGAAAAAGCATGTGACAAAATGAACAGAGAAGGATTGTGGAAAGTTCTGCATATGTACGGTGTAGATGGCAAGCTGCTAGGTGCCGTCAAGAGTTTTTATGATGGTAGTGAAGCATGTGCAAGGGTCAGTGGGCATCTAAGTGAATGGTTCACGATCAGTGTGGGCGTGCGACAAGGTTGTGTGATGTCCCCATGGTTGTTCAATATATCCATGGATGGGGTGATGAGACAAGTGAAGGCATGAGTAATGGAGAGAGGGATGGCATTGGTAATGAATGGTGATGGATGGAATATCTCAAATTTGTTAAATGCTGATGATGCAGTACTGCTTGCAAATACCAGACAAGAACTTGGTAGACTAGTGCAGAGTTTTGCTGATGTCTCTGAGCGTCTTGCCTTGAGAGTAGGTGTAGAAAAGAGTAAAGTGATGGGTATTGAGAGAGAAGGTGACTCCCAGTCTGATGTTACAGTGAATGGAGAGAGACTGGAATTGATGAGAGAGTTCAAATACCTGGGTACATTGATAAAAAAGGGAGGAAAATGTGCAAAAGAATTTGAAAGTAGAGTGGCACAAGGAAGAAAAGTAGCAGGTGCAATGAAGGCCATGATTAGAAACAGAGGCTTGAGTGTTGCAGCTGCACGAGGCTTACATGAAGGAGTGTTAGTGCCAACTTTAACATATTGGTGTGAGACTACTGTGTGGCATGAAAAGTCAAGAGTAAGAACAGTGGAGATGGGACTGCTGAGGAATGTCTGTGGAGTACAGAGAGTGGATAGGATATGAAATAATGTGATTCATGGAAGATGTGGAGTGAGGAAGTCTGTGGACACCAGAATCGAAGAGAGTGTGTTGAGATGGTATGGTCATGTGGAGAGAATTTATAAGAATAGGGTGGTGAAAAGGACATATCTGAGTGAATTTGAAGGAGAGAGGAGGCGAGGTAGGCCAAGGAGAAGGTGGAGGGAGATGGTGACTGAATTGGATACATTTTTGTGAAGCTACAGAATAAGGTGAAAGTTTTTGGCATTCAGATGGGGCCAGGAATCCGGGCGCTTGAATGATGAGTGAATGGAGGCATGACCTATTGAATTGGACGAATTTGGCTGTCTGGACGTTGCTACTCCTCACCCTGCCCAAGGGTGAGAAAAGAGATCTGAATGATGATATACCGTATTTGGCGGTGTATAGGGCGGCTCTTGAACCTCTTAAAAAATTGCCCAAAACTGGGGATTGTTCTAAACACCGGTTATAAAATCCTAACCTCTACATCCTGTGGTTATCAGATCTATAGGCTTGATGGGAAACATCGCTGATCACTCACCTTGACCCTTGTTTCGCTGAATATAGTACATACACTTACAAAACCCATTAAAATTACTAACATCATCATCAAACACAGCTTCCTTTCTATATGAAATGATGGCAAATTTTTATTAAAATATCTCCATGGATACAGCCATGAGGACATAAGAAAGGTGAGTAACCTGTTTAGAGCACACCACGAACACCAGCGTGTGTCTAGAACAACTGGCAGTGTGGCTGGGTTGTTTCCCAGTTGCCACTGAATGCAGGGTTATCAGATCTGAAGCAAGGCTCATTACCGAGTTCCTTAGTTTCATTACCAATATTTTTTTTTCAATTCTTGCTGCCACTAAGAGATTCGGTGTGCTAAGCCGACTCCATTCCTTCTTTACCCCTGCGCAATTGTTGACTTTATACATGGGTTTTATCCGCCCCTGTGTAGAGTACAACTTGCATGTGTGGGGAGGTTCTCCACATACAGCTCTTCTCAATAGGGTGGAGTCAAAGGCTTTTTGTATCATTAACTTTCCTCCTCTTACTGACTCCCTTCAACCTCTGTCTCTTCACTGCACTGTTGCATCTTTATCTTTTTTCTATCGCTACTTCAATGGTCGCTGCTCCTCTGAACTGTTTGCACGCATTCCTCCATCTCTGCGATGGGCACGTAGCACTTGTCAAGCAGCAAACTCTCATCCCTTTTCTGTCCAACTCTCTAATGCAAGAGTTAACTGTTACTCCCAGTCCCTCATTTATGCAACAGGTCAACTCTGAAACTGTCTCCCTCTGTCTGTATTTCCTGCTTCCTATGATCTCCAGTCTTTCAAACGCAGTGTGTCCAGGTATCTCAAAATGATCGGATCTTGAATTTGGCTCTCTCTTGTATATTGTTCTTCTCTTGGAAGGAACAGTTTTTCCAGGCTCATGTCCTTTAGTTCCTCCTTCCTAGCATTAAAAAAAAAAAAAAAAAAAAAAAATCTCAGGGTTATTATGTTATTTCCAGCAACCGCAAACCCCATCATGGCTCCAAGGTAATAAATGAAGAAAATATGAAGCTTGTTGTAAGTTAGGAGTGGTGTTATATGCCAAATCATCCAGTAATTGTGCTGCTGCGAGAGAATATGGTGTGACGGAGAAGATGGTACGAGAATGGAGATTGAAAGAACTCTTGCTAAGGGATATGCTAAGGCATAAATGTGCCGTGAGAAAAAAAGAGTGCACAGTGGCCAATTTTGGAGAAGCATGTAGCCGACTTGGTCCATGAACAGCGACAGAATGGGCACATTGTCACAAGAAACAAAATTTGCATTTGGGCACTTAAGTGGGACAGAGAAAACAAGGAGCACAGCAGAGATTTAAAAGCAACAGTTTCATGGTGTTCTCGTTTCATGAAAGACACGATCTAGTATTGAGACAGAAGACAAAAATAGCACAGCAATTACCAAAGGATCTTGAATGCATGATTACCAGAGTCCAGCGGTACATCATAGGCCTACGGAAGAAGCACGGATATCCATTGAGCAATATCGGGAAGATGGATTAAACTCCGATGAATTTTGATATGGTTGGAAATCAGACTGTTGAGGAGAAGGGTGCAAAAATGGTGTTAGTGACAACAACAGGACACAAGAAAACACGCTTTACAGTAGCACTTTCGTGTACGGCAGACGGAACCAAGCTGAGCCCAATGGTTATTTTCAAGAGAAAAACGATGCCAAAAATTAAGTTCCCAGCTGGAATTTTTGTTCACATCAGTGAGAAAGGTTGGATGGATGAACATGGAATGAAGTTGTGGATTGAGCATGTGTGGTGTAAGTGACCTGGTGGATTGCTAAAAAAGCGTAGCCCGATAGTATGGGACGTTCAAAAGTGATTTAACGGAGGGAACAAAAACCTACATGGCGAGAAACAACAGTGATATTGCTGTTATTCCTGGTGGATTAACTTCAGTTCTACAACCACTTGATGTCTGTCTGAATAAACCATTCAAGGACCGCATCCGTGAGCAAGGGAACGAGTGGATGATCAGCGGTAAAAAGTCGTATACAAAAGGTGGGAATATGTGTGCTCCAGGTCTGGATGTGCTGTGTGATTTTATTATCAAGGCATCGAATTATATTTCTATGGAAACAGTCATCAAGGCTTTCAAGAAATGTGGAATTTCCAATTCAGTGGATGGCATGGAAGATGATATTTTGTGGGCAGATGAGGAAGAGGAAGCCAAATCCAAAGCTACACCTTTGAATCCAGAGTTTGATCCTTACGATGAAGAACTGCAAACTTTGGCCCAGGACGAAGTTTATGAACTGATGATGTCAGATGTGGATGATTTTGATTTTGAAGGTTTTTAATCACTGAAAGCTGATGTGATGGAACTTTAATAAAATATAAGTGTTTTTTAACCTTAGGTATAAAATTCATCTTAACATGATCTTAAGTTTTTAATATAGTATGAGTTAATGCTGGAATCTTTAATGTATACCCCATTTAGATGTCAGAGGTGGCGCATGTACCCTAGATAGCGTGTGAAACCCACAGAAGCTGGTTTAAGGTAAAAACCTTACCAAAGGCTGTGTTGCTTAGCAAGGTGTTGATAGTACTGTATCACTTCACTTGTCAGTGGGGAGAATGGTAAAGGATGGGTTACTGGGGCAGCAAGCTCCCAGTATCTAAAGAGTTGGGGGTCGTCTTATGCACAGAGTATACTGTACCTCTAAACCCACATTTTGTATACAAATATCAGGGTTAGTCTTATACACTGGTCAGCCCTATACACCGGCAAATACGATATATATATACTGTATATATATATAGATAGATAGAGAAATATATATATATATATACAGTAATCCTTATACTATCCGGACGGACACCCCACTTACCGGACATTGTGGGCCTGGACCTTCAGAACCCAAAAATGGCCAAAAAATAGAAAAAAAATCCCCCTAAAATCCTATTTTTTTTGCCTCCCATAAATTGAAAGTGCTGCACGGCACTGAACATCTGTTTACACCACGGCCCCTTCACCCCTTCCTTCCTCCCCCCTCCCCTGTCAGGGTTGCCATTTGGTATTTTTCATTACCAAATGTGGGCCAATTTGGTAATGAAAAATTCGTTTGGTAATGAAGCAGAATAATGCATTACCAAACGGATTTTTCACATGTATGAGGATACACAGGATAGAGATGGTGGATTGTCTGCTCTCTCTGATTAATCTGCTAGCCTACATAGTGTGAAAATAATCAACATGCTGTTAATTATAAGGAGAGTGATTACATGTATTTCCACTTGTATATATAACTAGTGAAGAATAAATGCTAGCTTTACGAATGTGGTAGTGAAAAATTAAGTTTGGTAATGAAAATTGAGTATTTTGGTAATGTGGCCGTTGCGATCTGGCAATTATTTCCCTGTCATCAACAGTTATTGCCTAACTTCGATCGCGAGTAGATGCTTATTGCAGTGGATGCCGCACGTGCTCGTTTTTTGTGCATAAACAGTGAATAAACTGCAATACCTCGCCAGTAGACCACACGTGAAATTACAGTGTTGTGCAGTGTTAAGAAATTAGAATTTAGAGTGCAAAGGATTAACTGGAGTGCAAACTGGGGTGGTGCAATTAACAATGTGCAGTGTTAAACAGTTATAACTCACAGTACAAAGAATTGCTGTAAGTGCAGCACAACACTGGATAATTGTATGTGCTTCAAGAACATTTTCACCACTGCCAAAGCCTTAGAGAAGGCGGCCACAGACGTGCTGTAAGTACCCTGGCTGAGGTACAGTCACTTCTAATTCTTCACTTTTTGGTTCCTTTTCATTTATTTCATGCTTTATGTCCATTATTGGTGTGAATAAGGTCTTAAATAGGTTTAAATAGGTGCTATGCATGTCCGGTAGGGAATTATTTAGGTGGCTGTCAGAGTTAGGCTGGCTTAGGGTCCTTAAGTACCAGTCCAGGACCCAGGGGCCCACTTTCTGGATGGGACCACTTTCCGGACATGCCTTTGGCTCTATTACATCGGATAATGGAGGGATTACTGTATATATACATATATGTATATATATATTGTATATACAGGTATGTGTGTGTGTCTGTATATATATATACAGTACCCTCGCGTCCAGCACGGTAATATTGTCATGCATGGGTCACGTGTTGGACCAAAAACGTGTTGGACTAACAACAGAGCTTATGGGGAAAAATGAATTATGTCAGCAACCCTAGGAAAAGTCACCCTAAATACCTACCATATACCTATACATATAGTGGTACTATTGTAATTATAATAAATGGTACTGTGCTATGAATGATAACTAACCTTTTAGGATAGTGTTGGTGGGCTTGCTGGGAATGGAAGGTGGTATCCAAGGCTGTAGGTAGTCCTACTGGGTCCCCGGAGGATGGCTGCTGGCGTCACTAGCGGGTAATGGCTGTTGCTCCTCCTCAACCTCCCTCATAAATCTTTCGAAATCACACTCAGAATCACTATATTCGTCCACAGCCATGGAAGGTGCTGCTTCTGCCCGTCCTAGTACTCTGTAATCCTCGGCAAAGTGCATGCTTCTCACACTGTTGCCAGAGCCCCGTCTCGTGACTGTGGAAAGTGATCGCTGTCACTGACTCGGTAGAGAATAAGGAGAAGTAACTTTGTTTATAAACTGGTACGCACGCCAATGAGAAGGGTTTCAAAACGATTGATATTTATTCTAAAATATTAATATGTATTCAGTGTCAGGCTAAATGTTCAGTGCTGTAGTACGATACATTCTCTGTCGAGTCGTCTGGGTTTTGGTCACACTGTTTTGCCCGTCGTATCCTTGGCAGGAATCCATCCAGATGAATTCCAAATGCCCGTGGTATCGTCGGCAATTTTACCACGTTACCGTTCCGATTTACCATCGTATCCTCGGCAAACCTGGTATGAAGTGCCGTGTGATAGCCTTCGGCTGCCAGGATCTTGTCTTGGTGTTTTATTATGGTCCTCACGTTGGCTTCATTCATGTCGTAGGCCTTGGCAATGTCAACTTTCCTCTCCCCTTTCTTCTGCCTCTCAATGCTTTCTAGCTTGGTGGCCTGAGGGAGGTGCCGACGCTTCTTGGGGTTCTCAGAAGGCTTCCTAGGCATCGTGAGCAGGGTAAAATGCAGTAACAAGGGCAGAAAATGCAGCAAGAAAAAAGCACCTTCCAATGCAATTATGCGACTGAGTGGCGTTGTGGCGGGAGAAATTTAAACAAAACATCACGTGACACCAGAAGCGTTTTTAATTGGGCGGCATCACGATCACGTCACAATAGCGGGCGGGGAAGGCTACTTGATCAGAAGTTTTCATTGGCTATCATCATCAGTATGACCGTGTTGGACCGGGGGTGATCGTGCTAGAGTTGAACTCTGCGGATTTCACCCACTTCTCGGAGCTCTGTGCGTGTTATGCTAACACACTTGTGTTGCAGTAATTAAATCGTATTAAATAATACTAATTATTTGCGCTCCATGCTGGACCTGAATCGTGCTGGACTAACGCGTGTTGGACGCGAGGGTAGTGTATATATATATATATATATATATGCAGTAGAACCTCTTTGGTCCGGACCCCTTTGATCCGGATTTCTGTTAATTTGGACAAAATTTAAAATAATAAGCACCAAAAATATGTTGAAAGTAATTGTAAAGTCATTTTCAGTATCGGCTCGGAAAGTGATCGTCATTCGTTTAGTCTCGGATCACGCTAGGTCGCAACATGGGCGCCTGTTTAAACACACGCTAGCATTCGTTCCATCAACTAGTTCACCAACCATTTATATTTTTACGCTGTATTTCAAAAGTTAATCCTCCTTACCATGCCCCTTAATGCAAGTGTAGCTTCTGCAATGAATAAAGGTGTTAAAAGGAGGAGTTTGCTTACACAGAAATGGGTCAGAATATTGTGCAGTGTTTAATGATTACTGTAGGTTATTTTTTGTACTTAAATGTGCTTTACATGTACATCAAACATTAGCTTCTTGCCCAGATGGGCGTTATCAGTATGCCAAAGATGACAGTGTATTTTTTCCCTACATAAGTTTTCTTTTATTCCAAATATTACAGTTAATTAATGAATTTATTTTTTTGCCTACAGGGGCCTTAGTCACTTACTACAATTTAAAATGTAGGCTAGTTTCTTGTCATGGCCTCACCTGTAAATTATGCGATATAAAACTATCGTACATGATTAGTTTGGTTATTTTAGTATCCTTTCATCTTTTGCAGTTACTTAGGGTTGACATATGCCACATATGTTAATAATTAACAAACATACCTTATGTACACTAGATAGTTTTTGGTATGAACTGGAGATTACCCTGATGGTCTGGACAATCTGCTAATTCAGACAACCCTTCCCCCCATATAGTCCGAATGAGAGGTTCTACTGTATATATATATATATATATATATATATATATACACACACACACACACACACACATACACACACACATAAATGGTTTCCTGTACACCAGGAAACTATTTACTATGCTGGGTGGTAACCATATAACCAAATTTTGGCACCTGGTGGTTTAGTGGGTAATTATTGTGCTCCAGTCGGATTGAGCCGGTGAAGGTTTATATCCAAGGGATGGTTGGGGTTTATTGCTCATGTAATGCCACTCAGGGATGAGTGAGGTTGGTCACTCTCATCTTAAATGTCAGGACCAGCTGCCTAGCCCCGGGCATCTACGCACCTCATG
Organism: Coenobita brevimanus; assembly: GCF_032717465.1. Classification (NCBI taxonomy): domain Eukaryota; kingdom Metazoa; phylum Arthropoda; class Malacostraca; order Decapoda; family Coenobitidae; genus Coenobita; species Coenobita brevimanus. Next base: position 5,679,162 of record NC_137061.1, on the reverse strand, counting down.
GAGCAACGTTGGATTGGATGATGGATGGATGGATGGATATATACAGTATATATATATATATATATATATATATATATATATATATATATATACAGTAATCCCTCTAATATCCGAACGCCCAATATCCGAACATCCCCACTAACCGGACATAATCCTCCTGGGATCCAATATTCCCAAAATGGGCCAAAAACCGCAAAAAATTCGAAAAAAATCTGACTTTTTTCCATCCCATAATTTGAAATTCCCGCCTGGCGCCAAACAGCTGTTACACCATGGTCCCTTCACCCCTTCCTTCCTCCCCCTCCCCCCGCCCCTGTCAGGTTGCCATTTGGTATTTTTCATTACCAAGTGTGGGCCAATTTGGTAATGAAAAATTCGTTTGGTACTGAATTAGAATAATGCATTACCAAATGGATTTTTCACATGTATGAGGATACACAGGATGGAGATGGTGGATTGTTTGCTCTCTCTGATTAATCTGCTACCCTACATAGTGTGAAAATAATCAACATGGTGTTAGTTATAAGGAGAGTGATTACATGTATTTCCACTTGTATATATAATTAGTGAAGAATATATGCTAGCTTTACGAATTTGGTAATGAAAAGTTATATTTGACAATGAAAGTTGAGGAGATTGGTAATGTGGCTGTTGCGATCTGGCAACTCTGTTACCCCACCAACATCAACAGTCACAGCTTAACTCCGATGGAGAGCAGATACTCATAACAGTGCAAGCCACAGGTGCTTGTTTTTTGTGAATAAACAGTGAATAAACTGCAATACCTTGCCACTAGAACACACAGGAATTTACAGTGTTGTGCAGTGTTAAGAAATTAGAATTTAGAGTGCAGAGGATTAACTGTGGACTGCAAACTGGCGGTTCAAACCAGTCCAAGAGGAAGGGACTTGTAAGTACCCAGAATGTTTAATATTGTATAAACTCACCTCTAAAACCTCATTTTATGGTTCTTTTGCATTTATTTCAGTCTTTTATGTCCCTTATTGGTGTGATTTGGGTCTTAAATAGGTGCAATGCATGTCCAGAGGGAGTTGTATAGGTGTTTTTCAGACTTAGGGTCCATAAGTACTAGTCCATAAGCTGGGGCCCAATATCCGGACAGGACCACTATCCGGACCTGCCTATGGCTCTATTGATCCGGATATTGGAGGGGTTACTGTATATATATATATATATATATATATATATATATATATATATACAGGTAATCCCTTAATTCACGCGAACCTTTTTTTACGCGATTTCTGTTATAGATGAATTTTTCGTACAATAATTAAAACAAAATTCTAGTATTCAAATAAGTAATTTCAATATACAAGAGAAATAAATAAACTATAAAAAGTGCCTACCTGCTGCCCGTGTGCATACATATATGTATGTGTGTGTGTATGTGTGTGTGGGAGCCTGGGAGGTCGGTCTACCACGCACCATACAGTCAGTTTGAATCCGACAGTCGAATCATGCGTGACTCGAGATCGAGAATCGTTATTTGTGGCTTATTTTTCCGCCTTCCAGTGATTGCTTGCCTTGTCTGCCAACATGGGGCCTAAGCGTAGTGCTAGTGATGCATGAGGTAACACACCAAAGCGGGCTGGTAAAGTGGTGTCACTGACAAAGTTAAAGTGTTGGACAAACTTCAGGGTGGAATGTCGGCGACAATTCTCCGTCAGGGCGATTCCCCGTCATTTATTTACATACCAGTTTATTTAGCAAGTACAGTACACTAGTTTTTTACTTATATAAGTTATAAAATCCCCCTGAAAATTAGTTATTAAAGTATTAATTAATCAATAATAAGTATATTAATAGAATGACGGGGAATTGTCCATGTTTTGACGGTGAATTGACTTGATGGTGAATTGTCTCAGAACCGTATGTTTGGGGTGAGTCAACTGTTCATACAATAAAGAAGGAGAACGTAGCATACGGGAGACAGTGAGGGCTAGTGTACCAGACTGTGCTAAAGTGTCTCCACCTACGCCTTTGAATTGTCTTGGAACCGCATGTTTGGGGTGAGTGAGTCAACTGTTCATACAATAAAGAAGGCAGAAGGCAGCATATGGGAGGCAGTGAGGGCTGGTGCACCAGACTGCTGAAGTGTCTCCACCTATGCCTGTGCTTGTCAGGTTTCAGTTTTAAATTTCTTATATTTTTGTTGTTTTTAATACTTTATGTTAGTTTATAAGGTGTATGTAGTGCATAAACAGTATTATTCAGATGTAATATACATATAGACATGAGTAATTATGTGCACACAAGGGCAGAACATATACGTGAATTTACCACATACGTGAAGGGTCTGGGAACCTAACCCTCGCGTGAATTAAGGGCTTACCTGTATATATGTATATATATAACTTTGCCCCACCGTATCTGTAGGTCAGAAAAGATATCAAGATGATGATGGTAATGATGATGACAGTGATTTCCTTTTTCTTTTTTCAGTATTACATGGAAATGACTGTGGCATCTCTCTCAGCACTACACACTCTCCTGTCACTTGTTTCATTGCCAACGCATTTCAGGGTGAGTGTATGCAACATATAATACTGCACATAGTAATCATAAAGAAGGAAACATTGCAAATAGGAATTTAGCCCACATGAAACAAGCACGAGAGAAATCCTAGTTTTTGAGTTCATTCAGCTAGCAGTGATGAAATTAACCCCATGAGTCCATTGATACACTTTTCACTGTACTCCATATATCAACAGACAGTTTTATCCATGTTTGATGGACTTTTTGAACCAGAGGGCTTAGATATCTATCTATCTATATACCTAGGCTGCTTCCCCCAAGGAAAGGGAGGTAGCCGAGACAGGACGACATACTCCCCATTTACTCATCCATTCAAACACATTCATTCGCATCTTAGCCCCAAAGGGGAGAACGGACAGATCCTCACCGCTTAGATATAGCTTTCATTAAACTCTCCACCACAGCAAATTCTTCCTGGGTGTAATAAAATTATCTGACGGTGGGAAAAATGAAATAAGAAAAAAAATTAACAGATTGAAGGGTTTAAGGGTACGACCTTGATAAGGCTAGCTTGGTAAATGTTATCACTGTAGGATAATCTTTGAATCATATCGTTTATAAAGGCTTGATCATGTATATATGCATCAGCCTTGGTCACCTAATGGCGGCTCTCCATGCTGCTCAATTTCTGGCAGCCTCCTAGCAACTGAGCAGCACGGAGAACTGCCACTATGTGACCAAGGCCAATGCATGCAAGTATGTTACAGCCTTTATAAATGATACAAAACGAAAACGATATCAAACCCCTCGTGTTCAAAAATCCCATTCTGAGGCAAATAATGTGGAATCATCAGGAGGTGGCAGAAATAGAATGAATTAAACATTCTCAGACTCAGTAGGTATGTTGCAGTAGGATAGCTAGGATATTTAAGGATTTTAAGTGGTAGGTGGAGGCACTTACCATCCATTCACTCGATGTAATGCTGCGCTCGGGTCTCTCCTCTTTCCTCTCCTCCATCCTTCTTTCCTTCCATCCTCTTCTTTCTTTCTTTCCTTCATTCTTTCCTCATTCTTCTGTGTTCGGGTGACTTTGCACTTTCTCTTTTGTCTTTCTTTCCCTCACTCTTTCCTCTTCCTTCTGCCTTTGAGTGACTCTGCACTAAGTGACAAACCAAAAGGTTTCCTGTACACCAAGAAACCATTTACTACACTGGGTGGTAACCATATAACCAAATTTTGGCACCTGATGGTTTAATGGGTAATTACAGCGCTCCAGTCGCATTGAGCCGGTGAAGGTTTATATCCAAAGAGTGGTTAGGGTTTATTGCTCACGTGATGCCGCGCAGGGATGAGTGAGGCAGGTCACTCTCATCTTAAATGTCAGGACCAACTTGCCTAGCTCTAGGCTCGTATGCTCCTCATGGGGCAACGTAGGATTAGATGATGAAATGATTATTATGGCTACGAAGAAATAGCTCACTCTTATGGGGTAGAAACTTGTCATAACCCATCAGTGATGGTCTGTCTAATTGTATCTCTACTGGTTTGCTCCCACAGATTGACATTCCCTTAGATTCAGAAGAGAACATTCAAGAAGCCAGAAGAGTGCTGCTGAAACTACTGCTGCCAATTTTTCATAGAGATTGTGAGTTATCTGTATATTGTTATTCTGTCTGTCTGTCTGTCTGTCTGTCTCTCTCTCTCTCTTTCTCTCAACACTTTATTTTGCGTATTATAGCTTTTTACAGTAAACTCTCAATTATCCAGCATAATTCAGCCAAGCCCTGTGCCGAGTAATGTGAAAAAACGGATATTGCACAGTACTCCCCATCGGCTCAATATTCGGCGTCAAGCCTGATGTTGCATTATTATCTGTCTCAGCCCTCTCTCAGCCTTCTATCCTAAAAACTTTCCTACAAGTAAAAGATGGAAATTAAGCATAAAATACAAGAATATTTTGATAGCCTGATGAATGGGAATAGAGAGAGCAGAGCTGCTGTAAACATGATTGGTTTTGAGGGTGTGCAGAGAAGGAATGCAGTTCCAGGAAACATGACTCTCTCACAGGTGAAGAACACTGTGACGCAGCTGAAAAATGGGAAAGGAACTGGAGTTGATGAGGCGTATGCAGAGATGCTTAAGTGTCGTGGAGAGTGCAGAATGAAGTTCTTGTTGGAGATGCAGAGCCCTCGCACAATGAACGAGTTTATGGGCAGCAGACGAGATCGTTTACTGCGAATTCATTCTCTGTGAACAACATATCTTATGGAAAAAATAGTATGTGGGCGGCACTGCTTCCTCAAAGTCCACTTTTTGAGACACAGATGTACTAAAGGGCACATTTCAAACACATACAGTACAGGTATACAAAATATAAAACACATGGTTATTTACCTTAAGTGGAGCAGATGCCAGTCCTAATTGGCTTCAATACAGGTGGTTCCAAGGCAGGGAGATACACTTAGGGTGACCCCACCACATCACCTTCCACTTCTTTGTTCCCGTCACTGTTGACTGAACCACTTCCCCATGTGCCTATACCTCATTCACCTCTCCCATAAAACCTTCAGAGTCCAAAGATGACACCACTGACATCATATCATCATCGTCTTCTCCAGGAAGTGTAGCGGACTATGTAGAGTTCGGTAGTAGCGTGTGATGGGTGTTTGTTTTCTTCTGTTGACTTCCATATTATGCCTTTCAGTGTAATAACGAAAAGTGGTTTCTACCCCACTGAGCACTTCCTGTGTCCTAAGGTAGCTCATTTCTTTTACCTTGACCTCTTCTCTCCGAACATCCACTGCCACAAGAATTTTACTGATCTTCTACCTTGGCAGATCTTTGGCCTCCAATGGATACTGCTCAACAGGTTGCTTAGATCTGGGCTCTTATGGAGCGTTTACTAGGAGTGGGGGGGTTGTTCAATGTGGGAGACGGCGATTGTGGCCTACTCTTTTCCCCGATTTCGTTCACTCGGGGTTCAACTTGTTCATTATAGTTTTGTGGACTTGATTACTCCCTGCTTATTCACTTGGCGAATCGTTTACTCTGATTACATTCACTGTGCGAGGGCACTGTATGTAAGAAGGCATGGATGAGTGAAACTGTGCCAGCAGAGTGGAAAAAGGCTGTGATTGTACAAAAATAAAGGTAAGTGAATTGAGTGCAAGAATTATTGTGGTATAAGTTTATTGAGTGTGGTAGGGAAGGTATGTGGAAGAATTACTATAAAGTAAGAGAGATATCAGAAGTCTTAGTGAGTGATGAACAGGGTGGCTTTAGGAGTGGCAGAGGATGTGTGGATCAAATATTTACAGTGAGACAGATAGTGGAGAAGGCTTGTGAGAAGGGCTATAAGGTATTTCTGGCATTCATGGATCTGGAAAAACATATGACAAAGTAGACAGAGAAGGATTGTGGAAGGTTTTGGGCATGTACGGTGTAGGTGGTAAACTACTAGGTGCCATCAAGAGCTTTTATGATGGTAGTGAGGCATGTGCAAGGGTAAATGGGCATCTAAGTGAATGGTTCATGATTAGTGTGGGTGTTCAACAAGGTTGTGTGATGTCCCCATGGTATTTCAAGATATATATATATATATATATATATATATATATATATATATATATATATATATATCTTCATCATCATCATCATCATCATCAGCCGTTTGAGTATCCACTGCAGGACCGGCCTATCCTGACCGAAGTTGGGACAATACAACCAATGTATCTCTACCAAGTGGCTTAGGCTGTCTGGTAGAGATTGTACGTAGGGTGAGAAATGCTTGTAAGTGTAATTGTAGTGTTGGAGTGGCTTTGGATATGTGTGTGTAGTCTGTGAACCAAGTGTAATTGGCCTGCGCAAGCCCATTGGATGCAAGCATTCTTTATAGTAAGCGACACTGGTTCAACCACAGCACCCCTTGTGTCCGCCAATGCAGTACGTGGCCGGGTGAACACTCCCAATGTTTATAACCCTGGCGGGGCACGAATCCTGGCTCACCCACATACGAAACGCACACTCTACCACTGTACCACAGAGGCTCCATATATATACAGTACATATATATATATACAGTAGAACGTCTTTGGTCCGGACCCCTTTGATCCGGATTTCTGTTAATTCGGACAAAATTTAAAAATAATAAGCTCCATAAATATGTTGAAAGTAATTCTAAAGTCATTTTCAGTATCGGCGCGGAAAGCGATCGTCATTCGTTTAGTCTCGGATCATGCTAGGTCGCAACATGGGCGCCTGTTTAAACACATGCTAGCATTTGTTCCATCAACTAGTTCACCAACCATTTATATTTTTACGCTGTATTTCAAAAGTTAATCCTCCTTACCATGCCCCTTAATACAAGTGTAGCTTCTGCAATGAATAAAGGTGTTAAAAGGAGGAGTTTGCATACACAAAAATGGGTCAGAATATTGTGCAGTGTTTAATGATTACTGTAGGTTATTTTTTGTACTTAAATGTGCTTCACTTGTACATTAAACATTAGCTTCTTGCCCATATGGGTGTTATCAATATGCCAAAGATGACAATGTATTTTTTGCCTACAGAAGTTTTATTTTTATTCCAGATGTTACAGTTAATTAATGAATTTATTTTTTTGCCTACACAGGCCTTAGTCACTTACTACAATTTAAAATGTAGGCTAGTTTCTTGTCATGGCCTTACCTGTAAATTATGCAATACAAAACTGTCATACATGATTAGTTGGGTTATTTTAGTATCCTTTCATCTTTTGCAGTTACATAGGGTTGACATATGCCACATATGTTAATAATTAACAAACATACCATATGTAGATAGTTTTTGGTATGAACTGGAGATTACCCTGATGGTCTGGACAATCTGCTAATTCGGACAACCCTTCCCCCCATATAGTCCGAATGAGAGAGGTTCTACTGTATATATTATTACGATCACAAGTATGAGGAAATTCTTTATTTAAAAATATATCAGTGGTAATGACATCGGACTGTACATATGACCGCAACAAAATAGATGAGATAATAAAATTATCATAGGTAAAGGAAAACTGTACTAAAACAATACTTTTACTTATCTAAATTATGTACACCACCACCATTATTATATTCTTATCACTAAAACGTATGTGTTCAGCTTCCCACATAATCAAATATCAGTCATTTCACACAGTCATGTACAAATATATTGAAGATAAAAAGAACAGAAGGAAAAAACAAATGATAAAGCTTATCCAGAATGGCAGATCAGTCAGCCTATCCAGTGCAGTTATCAGCACACAACCACAAGATGATCAGGCACTGGTATCCGACAATCACAACACTGAGGGGGGGAAGGTCCAGAGAGTTGTCGTCCTTTACAGACTAGTCCAGAATAGCTACTGATGAGAGTGTGTGGAACTCGTCGCTTGTTGACTTGGTTGAGGCCTCATATATCCAGAATTGTACCGAAGTAGGTGCAGAGCAGTGAAGCCTTCATATCGGTAGGCAGGGACAAATGGACTCGTGAAGCTCCAGGCAATCAAGAGAAGTGAATCAGTTCGTGACGAGTTCACAGTATCCAGCTCGGTGAAGTAATAAAACTATTTTGGCGGGATGAAGCAGGTCCAAACATAATATCCCTCCCTCCAAGTCCTCGTACGTCGTGGTGGAAGAGGACTAAAGAACCTGATTCCAGTGAGGGAAGGAGGTTAAGGATCCAGTTTCATTGAGGTCTCCTAAGGGTTCCTGGATAGCGTATCTGCGATGAAGTTCTCCACTCCCCGGATGTGCCGGATATCCAAGGCATATTCCTGGACCTGTAACCCCCACCTCAGGATGTGCAGATTATTGTTCTTCATTCGCTGTAGGAACACAAGAGGATTGTGATTGGAATATACGATTGTGGGGAAGGCATGTTGGTAAAGGTAGCACTGAAATTTCTTCAGAGCTAACACTAGAGCTAAAGCCTCCTTTTCTGTTGTGCTGTAGTTCAATTCAGCTTTCTTTAACTTGTATGAATAATAGGAGACTGGGTGTAAAATATTCTCAAAGCTTTGCAGCAAGACAGCTCCTACACCACACTGACTGGCATCAATTTGTAATATGAACTGTGCATTTATATCAGGAGTCTTCAAAACAGGATCTGATTCAAGAAGCAACTTTAACTTCTGAAATGCAGACTCACACTGAGGTGACCAAACAAAAGGAACTTTCGGACTAGTCAGATCAGTCAACGGGGATGCAATGATTGAGAAATTTGGGCAAAATTTCCTATAAAACCCTGCCATTCCAAGAAATCTCATGAAAGATTTCCTGGAATTAGGAGTTGGGAAGGACAGAATTGCCTCAATGTTGGCGTCTTTGGAACGCACCTGCCCTTTCCCCACTACATGGCCAAGATAAGTCACTGTCGAACGGGCGAAGGTGGACTTTGCGAGTTTTATTGTGAGGCCCACATCTCTCAGTCTTGCTAGAAGGGAGCGAAGTCTCTGCTGATGTTCATCCCAGTCATCTGAAATAATTAGAATGTCATCTAAATTGGCTGCAATTCCTGGGAGGTCCTGTATGGTATAGTTAATGACCCTCTGGAAGGTAGCCGGGGCATTAACCAATCCAAAGGGCATTACTTTGTATTGGAACAATCCAAAAGAGGTTATGAAGGTGGGTAGAGGCTTAGCCCTCTTGGTTAATCCGATCTGGTAATATCCCTTCTGTGGGTCAATTGTAGTTATGAACTGTGCCTGACCTACACTGTCCACCAGATCGTCGATTAACGGAAGAGGATAAGAATCAGGGATGGTTACACTATTCAGTCTACAATAGTCTGTGCAGAACCAACTGCTACCATCTGGCTTGGGAACTAACAAAGATGGTGAAGCCCAGGGAGAACAACTAGGCTGTGCTAAATCGTGTTCCAATAAAAAGTCAACCTCCTTTCTCATGGTCTCCTTCTTGAGAGGATTAACTCTGCATGCCGGCTGGTGTATGGGTTTGGCATCTGGAATAAGATTAATATTGTGCATCAGCACGTTACAAAACCCTGGGAGGTCAGAAGTCACTTCAGGGAAATCCATTAGTATCCTTTTGACACATTCCTTTTGTAGATCAGCAAGATAAGAAAGATGACTATCTATGTCAGCTATAGTCTGTCTCAGGAAATATGAAGGAGAGAATTTTACAAAGCCTTTGCCAAAATCGGAACACGAGTGACCGTGTGAAGGATTAAGAGGTCCCCTCAGGATTCTGGTCCTTTCTCCTTCCCTCTTCCATTTTCTTTCCTCTACACACACACACACACACACACGACACTTAAATAATAAAACAGTGTGTAGCCTCTGTTTATCTATCAGTGCCCAGATATCGGTCCATATGAGGAGGGATGGAGGATGGGAGTGGCCTGGGTCGGAATGTGGGGAGGGTTAGGGTAAGGAAGCCAATGAAATAGCCATGAAAGATGAAGAAGAAAAATTGTTTTATATTATTTTATATTATTGTTTTATTACTATTCTTTATGAAGAAAAATGTTATGAAAAAACATAAACTGATTTACAATAGTTTTACTGATCGAAGGATCAACAGTAGCATTTCCTTAATAAATATTCATTATACTCTAAAATTTACACTGAAAATACAATCTCTCTCTCTCTCTATCTATCTATTACTCGATATTCATGTCTCCCTCATCTAAACCTTCTTCTTCTCTGGTGGAATCATTTGCCTCGTTAATGACGAATTCTTCGACCATGTGATTCTGCACAATGTCATTTCTGATATATTCCTGTTCTAGCTTTCTTGTATGCTCCATACATTTTTGCCAGTTCCTCATCTAAACCTTCTTCTTCACTGGTGGAATCATTCGCCACGTTAATGACGAATTCTTCGACCATGTGACTGCGCACAATGTCATTTCTGATATATTCCTTTTCTAGCTTTCTCGTATGCTCCATACATTTTTGCCAGTTTTCTGGTGTCACTTTCCTCACTGCATTTCTTGTGATTTCCTCCACCACACGCATTGTCTAATTATTATGGGAATTCTTTTTTCTTACTTCATATTTCACTTGAGCCCATATAAGTTCTATTGGATTTAATTCTCAGTGGTAGGGCGGATTTCGTAAAACCTCGTGTCCTTGGTCTTTTGCGATAGTGTCTATTTCATACTCTTGCCTGTCTTTGTTTCTTTCCACCAGATCTAGCAGCTCTAGCTTGGAGTGTTGTGAGTTGTGTTGGACGTTGTTCTCCCTCAGCCATTCTATTATTTCATTTTTACGGGAAGCCTGCATTGGTGCTTTATTGAGGATCTTAGAGTGGTACAAAGCGTTGTCCAGAATGAGCAGTGAATGGGGTGGGTTGTTTGGGAGTAACTGGTCTTCGAACCATGCTTTGAAAGTGTGGTGATTCATTGATTGGTGGTAATCTCCTCTGTTACCATTCTGAGATTTGAACATGTTCAAACCTCCATGTATGAATCCATCCTCTCCGCCTGCGTGTATAATGATAAATCTGGATCCTCTGCCACTTTTCACCTATGGGCCCAGTTTTCCATCTGCAGTTGTCCAGCATTTATTGACACTCTCGTTTTGATTAACCTAAGTCTCATCTATGTAAATCTCTTGCCGTGGGTTGATTGATTCTCTGTTTTCTTGTATTTTACTTAGATAAATTGCTCGTGCCAAAGCAATATCACGTCGTTCCATCAGAATTTTTCGTCCTTTATCTGATTTCTTGAAAGTATATCCATTCTTTCTCAGGAGTGTGTGAAGGCTTGCTCTTGATCCCTTAAAATTAATCTCCTCCATTACCTTCGCTAAAATTTGATCCAAATTCGGAACTTCACCTCTCTCATAACATGATGCGACAATTCTGCGAAGACATGCCATATCAAACGCGTCCATGCTGTCCACCACTGGAGATATGCTGGCTCTCTTCGACGGGGGCAAGGAAACGCTGCCTTGTCTTGCTTCCTTTTTGAATCTTTGTATAGAGCTCACAGATATTCCTGTCACTTCCGATGTGAGTTTCTCAAGACAGACAACTCTGTCTTGTCATCTCCCAGGAGTCAGTCAGGAGGTGCTGTGACCTGAGATGCCAACTTACAAATTCTTGATGACAGGTGAATCAAGCTCAAAAAAAAAAAGAAAAAGTAAAATAAAAGGAATAATATGCTATTAAATCTAAATATACAACGAATAACTGGTCCAATATCTTTCGTTTATTTTTAGCACTTTGTAACTCACAAAAAAAAAAAAAAAAAAAAAAAAAAAAAAAAAAAAAAATTTGCATCCAAAAACAGGAACCACAGTTCATATTGACCTGTGAGCATAGCGGGTCACTTATACCCATTCATTCATTGTGTGTGTGTGTGTGTGTGTGTGTGTGTGTGTGTGTGTGTGTGTGTGTGTGTGTGTGTGTGTGTGTGTTTGTGTGTGCCTCTTGCCCTCAGGCCTTGTACCTGGCCAGCCTGTATTCCCACAGGTCGTTAAGTCAGGTGCGTTCGGCCTTTGACAGTGACTTTGGAGTAAAATAGACGATATTCTACCCTCATCTTTCCTGAGACAGACTATAGGATATGACTGTATTTAGGATTAGTCATTGGTGAGGGAATTTCAGTCACTTCTGTCTCTGGCTCAGTGGAGTGCTCATCAAGACATTCAGAATTTGCACTCACAGGTGCATTACAAACCGGGGAACAAATAGCCAAATCCTCCTTTGGGTTTCTTTCATGGTAAGGCTTCATTAGGTGTATGTGGACTAACTGGGTATCCCTACGCCAGTCGGGAGTGCACACTACATAGTTATGTTCAGACATTTTTTATTAGAGATGACATAAGGTCCACAGAATTTACTCTTTAAGGGGTTACCAGGTACAGGGAGAAAGAGCAGTACTTTGTCTCCTGGCGAAAAGCTACGATACTTAGTGTTCCTGTCATAGGTGTCTTTCATTTTCATTTGTCTATCTATCTATTGCCAGACGCCTCAATCCCGTTTGGGGTGGCCACAAACAAATCACCTCCAAGTCGCCCTGTCCCCCACCATTTCGCCTCCAAGTCATTTGTACTTTAGTTAAATTCTCTTTAGCAATATTCCTGACTTGAGAAATCTTTTCTCAAAGACTGTCGATGTACTGCTGGACAGACTGACTATGATGGGAGGTTTCACAAAACCATGTCTTTTAGAACTCTAAGGGGTCCTCTGACTTGACGCCCATACAGGAGTTCAAAAGGTAAGTAGCCAAGAGATTCTTGGGGACTTTCCCTAAGAGCAAACAGAAGAAAGTCTATGCTCTCATCCCAGTCAGACTTTGTTTCATGGCAGTAATTCTTTATCATAGCCTTTAGAGTGTGGTGAGCTCTTTCTAAGCAACCCTGTGATTGTGGGTGGTAGGCAGTAGACAAATGTTGTTCTGTATTGAGTTCCTTGAGAATCTGCTTGAACAAATCACTAGTGAAACTGGTACCATGGTCACATTGGATTTCTCTAGGTATCCAAACAGAGGTAAAGAGATGTAATAGGCATTTCACTACTTGTTTAGCAGAGATATTTTTCAGGGTACCTGGTAGCACAACACATTACTGTAAGCAAGTATTGATTACCCTTCTTAGTCTTGGAAAGGGGACGACACAGTCAAGGACAGTACGTTCAAATGGTTCAAATACTTCTAGAATGGGCTTTAGTGGTGCTGATGGAATTACCTCATTAGGTTTACCCATAACTTAACACGTGTGACCTGTTTTCACAAACTGTGCGACATCCTTCCTCATATCAGGCCAGAAGTAGTGACTCAAAAGTTTCCTATAGGTCTTAACCCCTAAACCGCGGGGTTCTTTTGGAGCTCCTTGCATGTCCCTCGGCGATATTCGCACTCCGACGGGCTTTTTAAAAATATTTGCTAAAAATCAGTTATTAGTCCTAAAATATTATAATTACATATGCATATAGCACATACATTTAGCTTTCTCCTGGGATGATTGTTGAGCCTTCGTTGAGTACCGTAGGACTTTTGGAGACTTCTTAATTTGGGTAACGAAGTCTCCACTTTACACTTCCCGACACCCTGTAATATGATTACCACAGCCTGGTATTATCACTAGAAACACAATTCTATGATTTTCAAATAGTTTGGAATCCATTCTCCAAAAAAAAAAAAAACACTGTGAAAGCAGTGAAAATTACAAGCGCGTACAAGCTTCCCACTTGCGCTCGTTCGCCGCTGGTATTCTGTCATTTATTACTGTATTCATAAAAACACTCACACTTTATATTTCTGTTACTATATAACACTTATATACGTCTGCAGTCTTTATCCATAAGTTTCCTTCAGTAATAGTAGTTTATTGTCACTGTAGGCATTCAATTTCTCTTTCAGTAAAATACGTTGCATTCACTTTCTCGTCCTGATACTAGCGTTGAGAGCGAATCTGTCACTTTCACTTTTGCTTTCATAACTCATAGTATTCATACATGCTAGAGTGAAACTTTCATTACTCCTATTATATATACTCGTATTCTTATATTACTACTCATTTACATTTCTATTTACATTCTCTATTTCATTTACATTATTTACATTTCTATTTTATTTACACTGTGTTATGCACTGTCACTTGCTGTAACTTATAAAACTATTTTCCACTGTTCACTTGTATTTACATTCATTGCTTTCACTTGCCGTTTACACATTATTTACACATTGATTACATTTCCACTTGCACTGTTTTAGTCACCAGAAAGATCATAGTCACTGTCCATCATTTTCATTGATAAATTAGCCAGTTCACGTTGCACGGCAGTCACTTAGCCCTTTACCCCATTCCACACGAGGATTAGTAGGGGGTAGAGAGTTGGCCTGCAGTCTTAACGGACCCGGGTTCAAATCCTGCTGGGGCAGGGAAGAGTTAAAGGATATGAATTCAGTAAAGGCAGACTTACTTATTTACCAGAAGACCCGCTGACATGTCGTAAAAATACCCCCGCTAATACCAATACACCAGTCCTGTATGAGACAGCCCTAGCATGTATTCAGAATGGAAGGTGGGTGTTAGCACCGAATTGGTGACATGTAGAGGTGTATGGTACGTAGGAGGACTACTGGGCCTTGAGTGCAGGCTGTGAAGCTTATGCCCAGAGTCAATCACATAAAAAAGAATAAATAAAAATAAAAAAAAACAGGGCCTTTTGTATGGGGCTAAAAAGTGGCGGAATTGGACAGGTGTGAATCCGACGTGGTTTCACCTTGAAAGACGACAGTAAACTGAATGCTGTAGTGCCCTAGGGGCAGTGAAAGGCTGCCAATGTCAGCGTGGTGACAGCTGCTAAAATATACGCTATGAAATGATTGGCAGGAAATCTAGACTATACATAATAAATTAGGTAGTTCCAAGTAAATGTAAATATCACTTAGGCTTCTCCCTTCCTTTCTTATATGTATTTTTATTACGAGAATAGATTATACGGCATATTTCAAGGGGAAATAAACAGCGAAAATTAGCGAATTAGTGCACGTGAGGTGTTGTCAGGTGATAATTAGCCAATTCCAGGTGTATGGCACTATCACTTACCTTATTTCTTTTTTTGTATACATTATTTTGTATAAGAATAGGACATAGGGCTTATTTCAATGGATGAAGTCAGCGGAAAATCCGGGGAAGATTTACTTAGCACAGTGCGGCCGGGCAGGCGAGAGGAGAGGGTAATGGAGGGGAGGTAGGGAGGGGAGTCAAGAACAGGGAGAAATGGCTAAATTGTCAACAATGGATGGGAGTACAGTTGAGATTAGGAGTGCTGACTAGTGTTGGACATTGGCAGTACTGATAGATGATACAAGGCGCCACTTGAAAGCCCGGGCGAATTCAAAATAACACAGAATCACAAAAGTGACACCCCGTGGTATGATCCCCTGCTCCCAAGCGTCATGAAAGTGACGCCCCGCGGTCAAGGGATTAAGGATACCCAGGTGACCAGCTATACCATCATGACTCAACTCCATCAGTGACTGTCTAATAGACTTTGGTGCAACAACCTGATATACATCTGACCATGAATCGAGAATTTTCAGTTCAGGAGGACGATATAGATGCATAAGCACACCATCCTCGAAAAAGAAACCAGGGGTCTTACAGGACTGCTTGTCGTCCACTGCGAGAAGTCTACATTTTGCAAGAGTGGGACCAATTTCCTGGGCAGTGATAAGGTTTTCTCGTGAAATCATTTTGGTGTATAGTTGGTCTGAGGGGAGATTAGGAGGGTTTGTTGGAGCATCCTTCAGCTTTTGGGCTCTGGTGACTGCACAGACAGGGAAGATGTGTGGCAGAGTTTTATCTATCTGGGAAGTTGGACTTATTGCCAGAGGTTTGTCTGCGACAGTAAGATTAGGTGTTACTAAAGTACCTGCTAAGTCGTTCCCAAAAATTAGATTCACACCCTGAATAGGAAGCTCTTTGTCTCTTACTCCCACTTTGACTTTCCCATTAACTATATTACTGCACAGAAATACCTCTGCCAATGTGATACTAGGGCTAGCAGACAGGTTTTGCAAGATAACTTTTTCCCCAGTGAACTTCTTTTGCTCTCCAGGAAGACTGTTTTTGTACAAGATACTCTAGGCAGCCCCTGTTTCACGAAGTATGGTTATGTCATATTTCTTACTCTTAGGATACAAGGATACTGTCCCTTGTGATTTAAAGCCTTTGAAAGGATCTTTTGGCAAGTTACACGACACATTAGTAACTTGTTTTGCATCAGTATTTGAACTCTTGTTCGTTTTTGCCACTCTGCAATTCAGCTCTTTACACTGAGTTATATGGTCAGGTTTCTTGTAGTAACTACAGAACTTAGAAATGGTCTCAGACTGCCTACTACGTCCAATACTAGGGTTAAGACTAGAGGACCCAAAGGAGGACTTTGCAAGAGGAGGTCTACTTTTGTCCTTTGCCCCATGTGATCGATGGATTAAGGCAAAAGAATCTGTCAATTGGGCAGCCCTCATTAGTTCTTTCTCCTCCCTCCCTTCGATATACGTCATGTTGTTAAACGGTAACCGTCTCTTAAACTCTTCCATGACTATCAGATTACTCAGTTCTTCAAATGACTCCGTGTGTGTTGCCTCTAACCACTTCTTTAAAAGTCTCAGCTTTTCACTAGCAAATTCCACGAATGTACTCCTGTCAGGTTTTATGTAGTTCCTGAACTTCCTCCGGTAACCCTCAATAGTTATAATATAAGCATCCAAAATACTCTTTTTGACAAAATCACATTCATCTAAATGTTCTAGATTTGAAAACACTACTGCAGCTTTACCAGACAATTTAGAGTGAATAAGCCAAATCCATTCTGTTTTGGGCCACTTAAGGTGTTCAGCAGTCTTTTCAGATGTTCTAAAGAAACCATCAGGATCTTCCTCATCAAACTTAGGTACAAGAGAAATGTTCTTGGACAAAGTGAATGAAGGAGTAGAGGTTATAGGGGTAGTTTGTATGCCAGCTTCTATTTTTTTCTTTTCCAGTTCAAGTCTTTGAAGTTCTAGTTGCTGTTGTTGCTGCTGTTTTTCTCTTTGCAATTCAAGCTTTCGTTGTTCAAGTTCTTGTTCTCTTTTTAATTCAAGCTTTCGTTGTTCAAGTTCTTGTTCTCTTTGTAATTCAAGCTTTTGTTGTTCAAGTTCTTGTTCTCTTTGTAATTCAAGCTTTCGTTGTTCTTGTTCTCTTTGTAATTCAAGCTTTTGTAGTTCAAGTTCACGGTCAAGTTTATATTTTTGTTCTGTTTTGAATCTCTTAATTCTTTGTAGTCTTTCCTGTTCCTTGTTAAATTTTTCCCAGGAAAGTTTTTCAGGTGACTGATTTTCCAGAGGTGGTAGGTCGTAAGTTACTGATGTATGAGTCATTGGAGTCAAAATATCAATACCTTGTTCTTCTAATAACTTCTTATTCACTAAATACTCTATGACTGTATTCTTTAAAACTTCCTTAGTAACATTGCCAGCTGTAGGTATCTCAAAAAATGTGGCAATATACCGCCATTGATCTTTAGAAATGGTCTGATCCTGTAATTTGGAGAGTTCAAGAGCCTCACAAAAATCTTTAACATTGAAACTCTCAGAAGACATGATGTAAAGATTAAGAAAGATTACCGCTTAACTGCTGAATAGACTTCTGCCATAAGGAGTGAGGCTATGACCAGTCAGTGACCAGATACCCAAGCAGTGACTAGAAAAATGGTAATACAGTATGTTACAATCATACGGACATTCTTGTTCAAAAGAGCAAGTCAGTGCGCCTAGTCAACATATTAACTTGTAAGGGAATTAGAGACGAGCAGAAGAGAGAAAAGACAAAGTCCTCGAAGCTTCATCTTATTCTGACTGAACAAGAATCCAGAAAACAATCCCACAGAACATTAATGAGAAAAGGATTATGGTTATGAAGATTGGGAGAAAACCCCACTTGTTTACAACTTAGGATGTGGTGATTGTTTGGTCTACGTAGCATTAATTATGCAAAGGTAGAAATATTTTTTTGGAGTCTTCACTATCTTAACTTTCAAGTTTAGATCAAGTTAGAGGAAGACCAGAGGGCAAGGTATTTAGCCTTATCCCAAATGGAGTCTGTAGGAGTACGGGGATACTTAACGAGTTCTAGGGTACCCTATGTGACTCAGGTACATGAACAGGTAGGAACGTCTCCGTTAAAACGTTGATATAATTGAATTATATAGTATAAGGGTGTTCATGTCCAGAAGAATGAGTAGCTCCAACCTTTGTATTGTGATTATCAGTAAGTGCACTTCTCACCTTCACCTCACAACCAAAAGCAACTAACACAAACTGATATGAACACAGAATGCCACTTTAAGTCAGTCTGCTATGGTATCGACCCAATTCAGCCATAGCTAACACCCACAAAATAACACTTCCTTCGGATAGTTTTTTGGTAAAACATACTCAGAACTGAAGTACAAAATTAAATGGGAGTTGAACAAGAAATAACTAATTAACATCAAACACTAGTACAAACAATAGTCCTGTAGTGTCCTGTCACGGTCGCCATTATTACGATCACAAGTATGAGGAAATTCTTTATATACTAATATTTCAGTGGTAATGACATCGGACTGTACTTATGACCACAAAAATATGGTCTATCTATCTATCTATTTCCAGACGCCTCAATCCCGTTTCGGGTGGCCACAAACAAATCGCCTCCACGTCGCCCTGTCCCCCACCATTTCACCTTCCCTGCTTCCAACTCATACCCCCCTCTCTCATATACCTCACCACCCCATCCCTCCATCTCATCCTCAGTCTCCCCCTCCCTCTTCCCCCCTCCACCTCACTCACATACACTCTCTTCGTCAGTCTTTCACCCTCCATCCTCTCCACATCCAAATCACCTCAGTGTGTTCCTCATAACGCTTCCTATCACATCCACATCCACACCACAACGCTCCTTTATATCCTCATTCGTCAGCTTGTCTCTCCATGTGACTCCACAGGCTCCTCTTAAATAACTCATTTCCACTGCTGTCACGCTTGACTTGTGTCCTTCCAACAACGTCCAAGCTTCACTTCCATACGTTAGAGTTGGTATCACAATACTGTCATGTAGTAACTTTTTCACTTCCATGCTCACTTCCCTGTTTCTTATCACTGCTTTCAAAGAACCAGCAACCTTTCTTCCCTGCTGTACCCTTTCAAGCACTTCACCCTCCAAATCTCCATCCTTACTCATCACACTACCCAAGTACTTAAACGTACTCACATTTTCCAATTCCTCACCATCCAACCTTGCTGTACATTAATTGACTTCACCTCTCTCAATGACCATCACTTTACTCTTCCCTACATTCACCTTTAGATTCTGTTTCCTACACACTCTCCCAAACTCATCCACCAAGCCTTGCAGCTCCCCTTCGTCTTCACTCAACAACACAGTATCATCTGCAAACAACAGTACAGGGAGAGTCCAAACACTATCCTCTCTCACCAGGGCCACTCCAACATCCACTACCCTACCTTGTACCTCTTTTATTACCCCATCCATGTACAGATTGAACAACCATGGAGACATGACACATCTCTGTTTCAACGCAACCTTCAAAGAGAAAAATTCACTTAGTTCACCATCCACACGCACTGCAGCCTTAGCACCATCATACATACTCTTCACAGCATTCAACAACTTCCCATCTACTCCATATATTCTTAATACTTTCCACAATCCTTGTCTATCCACCCTGTCATATGCTTTCTCCAAATCCATGAAAGCCTCATTCAACTTCTTTCCCTTCTCTGGAAACTTTTCCACTAAAGATCTGAGAATGAATATCTGATCTGCACAACCTCTTCCCTTCCTAAAGCCTCCCTGTTCTTCTCCAACTAATTCCTCTGTTCTTTTTCTAACTCTGTCAATAAGTATCCTACCATACACTTTTCCTATTATACTAAGAAGACAAATGCCCCTATGATTACCACACACTCCTTTTTCCCCTTTTCCTTTGTACAAGGGAATAATTATACCTGACTTCCAGTCCTCTGGGACTCTACCATCCTCCCAGGCCAATCTGCTCATCTTCCACATCCATTCTACTACTATCTCTCCCCCATGCTTCAGCATTTCACCACACACTCCATCAATTCCTGGGGCTTTCCCCAATTTAACTTTCTTCATTGCTTCCACAACTTCTATCCTACTGATTTCTTCCTGTCTTCTCACCTCCCTCCTTCTCCCAGCCATTCCCCAGCCATTTATACTCACATTACTTCCATCTTCTATGTTCAACAATTTCTTAAAGTGTTCTCTCCATCTGCTCACTTTTTCTCCCTTCTCCACTAGTAATCTACCATTTATATCTTTCACTCACCTGCTAACCTCACATCCAACCTGTCTTACTCTCTTCACCTCTTTCCAGAACATTTTCTTACAGTCCCTC
The DNA here is from genome assembly GCF_032717465.1 of Coenobita brevimanus. Taxonomy (NCBI): domain Eukaryota; kingdom Metazoa; phylum Arthropoda; class Malacostraca; order Decapoda; family Coenobitidae; genus Coenobita; species Coenobita brevimanus. Next base: position 5,658,763 of record NC_137061.1, on the reverse strand, counting down.
CACTTTACACTCAAATTCCTTCCAAATTCCTCATCCACTCTCTTCTTACCCTCTCTTACTAATCTTTTCACCTCTCTCTTCCTCTCTACATATAACTCTCTCTTCCGCCTCTCAACTTCTTCCATGCCCCTATTTCTCATCCATTCATTGTATGCTTTCTTCTTTTGTGCCACAGCCTGTCTCACCTCTTCATTCCACCACGCTGTTCCTTGCACCCCCCTCTGTCTTCTCTTCCTCCCACACACCACATCACATGCTGCACATATTTCTTCTGTAAATATCGTGCACACACCTTCCACAACAAAACAGGTGAGATAATGAAATTATCATAGGTAAAGGAAAACTGTACTAAAACAATACTTTTACTTATCTAAATCATGTACACCACCACCATTATTATATTCTTATCACTAAAACTTATGTGTTCAACTTCCCACATAATCAAATATCAATCCATTCACACTGTCATGTACAAGTATATCGAAGATAAAAAGAACAGAAGGAAAAAACAAATGATAAGCTTATCCAGAATGGCAGATCAGTCAGCCTATCCAGTGCAGTTATCAGCACACAACCACAAGATGATCAGGCACTGGTATCCAACAATCACAACACTGAGGGGTGAAGGTCCAGAAAGTAGTCGTCCTTTTCAGACTAGTCCAGAATAGCTACTGATGAGAGTGTGTGGAACTCGTCGCTTGTTGACTTGGTTGAGGCCTCGTATATCCGGAAATATACCGAAGTAGGTGCAGAGCAGTGAAGCCTTCATATCGGTAGGCAGGGACAAACGGACTCGTGAAGCTCCAGGCAATCAAGAGAAACAAAGCAGTTCGTGACGAGTTCACAGTATGCTGCTTGTTGGAGTAATAAACATTTTGGCAGGATGAAGCAGGCCCAGACGTAATAATATAGATATATATATATGGATGGATGTTGTGATGAGTTTTTTTTTTGTGATAATGAATGGAGGAAGGAAAAACAAAGGAAAAAAAATAAGTCCATGTGCCTAAAGGCATCCTCCATTCCTAAAATACTTATAACAATTGGATTTAAAATTGAGAGGATTAAATGTATGTGGGAAGCAACTCCCAGGAAGTGAATTCCAGAGAGTACAGTAGTAGTTATGGGGATAAATGAATTTTGATAAGCAGAGGTTCTGCATTGTGGGGGAGAGTGTGAGTTCATGGGTGCTCCCAGCTGCCCGAGTACCGTATTTTGCGGCATGTAAGACGCAGCATTGTGAAAGATGCACCCTAATTCTGGCAGGGCAGTTCTGTGAAAAAAAAGTTTGCCCCAACCAAGACTGCAGTAAGGTTTCTTGATAAGAGCCATTACCACACAGATACACACTCACCTTTCAGAATCTATTCATTACTGATCATCAGCCTTTGGTTTCTTTTCTTATATACAAAGAATGGTACAGGAAAAGAAAACAATGCCCCTTCTTCACAAAACGTGACTGATATGAGCCACTGTCACTTAGATACACACTCATCCTTCAGAATCTATTCAGTACTGCTCATCATCCTTTAGTTTCTTCTTTTATGTACAAAGAATGATACAGGAAAAGAGAAAACAAAACCCTGTCTTAACAAAACGTGACTTCAAACCACGAGGCCATCTCAACTTTGTTGATAAATATGTATCAGTAAACTGATATAAACACTGTTTTTAATATTTTATGAATTTTAAACCACAAATGAAGTCAGTAAACTCTATTCTTTCATTCACTGATGAAAACATAAAATACAATGAATATTCACATCAGTTCATTTATCCTAAAAGAACCCCGTCATATTCCACACCTGTTACAGAATTTCCTCACATTGCCTTGACTCAAGCACAATATCAGACTACTACCATCATTAATCATGCACTCTAACTAACCTGTAATTACCTCCACAAATAATATAAAAAGGTAGCACTTGTATATACACAAATTACAATGTTTTACAACCAAAGTTCAATATAGCAAGGCTGCTTGGGAACAGGATAGACAGCTGTTTTTACTCTCTTCTCTCAGCATCACCCCTTCACTGTCAGTTATGTTTGCCTTGCAGCATCAACAGTTAAAAATGCATGCTTCACTGATCATAATTTACTATAAACAATCATATCAAAACATACTGAGTATGGTGAAAACATCCATTGTTACATCTTAGTAACACTGCTGCCTCCCAGTCGCTAGACAGCAGTCTCTTCCCCTTCCTCTCAGTATCACTTCCTCACTGTCAGCGATGATTCCCTTGCAGCATCAACAGTTAAAAATACGTTCTTCACTGATCACAATTTACTAAAAACAGACATTCATCTCAAAACATGTCGAGAATGGTGAAACTATCCCTTAGCAACACTGCTGCATCCCAAACACTAGACAACTGTCTCTACCCTCTTCTCCCAGTATCACTCCCTTACTGTCAGCTGTTTTCCTTGCAGTATCAACAATTAAAAATGCATATTTCTCTTACCAGAATTTGCTAAAAACAGAAATCCATCTCAAAACATTCAAGTACTGTGAAAACATCCATTTTTGGTCTTAACACTGCTGCCTCCTAGTCGCTATGGTACACACACACACGCACACATGTACACACCACATGCAACATTCGCTCACCTCTGAAACACTTACATCAGTCAGTTTTGGAGTACCCAGTGGCTTTATTATATGCCAAAAACATCAAAATGTATTTGGTTGTTCAATATAAATATCATCACTTTAGGACATGAAACATCTCAGACAATTTATTCATCCAAACATCGTCAGTGCAAGACTAAAGGTGTACAGCACCATTGATCCTAAATTTTCCATGGTTGCATCTGTCATGATCACCTAAAACCTATATTCACTTCATATTACTGACATGGTAAAAATTTCACTTGTCTTCAAATCCTGAGAATTCATCACTACTTCCCCCAAGTCCTGAAGCATCACTGGAAGTCATCATCACGGTCATCATCACTGTTTCACTGTCACTTTCATACAGTAAATGGTCCTCAGTACCATCCATTGAATTGCTTATACCACACTTCATACGACTTTAACTTGGCAATCGTTTTAACTGAGCACAGGCGATATTCAGACTTGGGGCATTTGATACAACCCACATTAACCTCCTCAGTACATGTTTCCTCAACTGAATAAAATCATATGGCGAGCATGAATAAACTACCCTATAAAATACATTGCAGGGCTGAAGGGATTATAATAAACGGATTATCAGTTCCCTAGCCTGACTCTTCCCACTCCTACTTCCTTAACTACACCCACACCAAACTCTCACCTACACCTTAGGATTCTGGTCGTTTCGGCCGTAATGTCCAAAATGGCAAATGACTTTACAACCTAACCTAACCAATTTGGACGTTACGGCCTAAATGATCCCCATTGCCGATCATGAGAGCTTTGCTTAGGCAGCAGAGATGCAGAGAGTGAACGTTGTCAATCATTCTGATCGCTTCTTCTGCTAAGAATACAGCAGAAATGGCGGACGCTGATATGAATGCCCGTCAGGCACTGCTATTTCAGATATTGCATCAGTTATGCTACTCAGTGAATTTTATCCTATTTTCATAACAAAATACTGCAATTGGGTGTGCCCTGAGTTGCATAGACATTGCTAAAGTACTTCACTTGGCTGAAAAAGTGAAGCTGTAACTTCAGGCAGTACTGTTTAACGTTACAACTGTTTTTCCTGTTTTTCGCTATTGGTATAATAAGACTGTTCACTTCTATGATACTCTTGTCAGGCATGAAACAAAATGTCACTTAGAGAAGCCAACCATATGAGGGTGATTGAATTTCCATATGCGACAAAAATCAATTTTGATGATTTGTCAGGTTCGCTTGCCAGCATCTCTCCAGTATGACTGCTTTGCTAGTTAGTAAGTGGATGGCAAGCAAAGTGGTTATGATTACCTTTCAGAAGGTTTGCAGACAGTTCACCAGTGAGCATGTTAGCTTGCTAGAGTAGGGTGTATGCTAAACGCTAAACTGCTAAGTTGCTAAACCGCTAAACCCCTTGACGGTATTGGCCAGTTGAGCTGAAAACAAACCGTGAATGCTTTGTGTTCTTGAACTTGCGTGTTTTAATATCTGCTGCATATATACACTCACAAAATGTCACAAAATTAACTGACCTAATTAGGGTTACTGAATTTCCATACGTGACGAAAGTCTGTTTTGATGACTTGGCAGTTTCACTAGCCAGCATCTCTCCAGTATGATTGCTTTGCTAGTTAGTGAATGGATGGCAAGCAAAGTGGTCATGATTGCCTTTCAGAAGGTTAGCAGACAGTTCATCAGTGGTCATGTACGTTAGCTTGCTGGAATAGTGCGGATGCTAAACTGTTAAATTGCTAAACCGCTAAATATCTTCACGATGTTAGCCAGTTGAGCTGTAAACAAACCCGCGAAAGTTTTGTGTGTTTCTGATCTCGTGTGTTTCTTAAATCTGCTGCATATACACACTAGTGTATATTATTTTTTAAAATAAAATCAAGTCTGCATACTGTAGAAAACACCTGTGGTTGCTAAGCAGTGAGATGATCATCTTTATAAGAGTTTCTTCTCAATGGAGCCAAACTAACCTGCCTTAGTCTAGCGTGCAGGACACATGGGGATATTTTAAGGTAACTTTGAGACAAAAAAGTGCGTCTTACATGCCGCGAAATACGGTATTTCGGGAGAAAATGTGAAGGGTAGGCACAATTGAAGCCAGTTCATTAGAGCACTTATGGTAAAAATATCGATAAAATAGTCCTAAAGAAGCAACATCTCTAAGTACTGATAATGGAGGAAGGTCCTGCGTTATGGCAGGATTATTGATTAATCTAATGACTTTATTTTGAATTTTGTCCAATTCCCTCAATGCAACCACTCCACATCCACTCCACAGTGGTGAACAGTATTCGATCTGAGAATGCACATGACTTTTGTATATTGTGGCCATCAGCTCGTCAGTGAAGAGCTCACGAACTCAGTACATAAGTCCCAGTTTTTTAGAAGCATTTTTAGCAAGGGATTTAACATAAGCTGTCCCGCTTAGGTTGGGGTTTAGAGTAACACCTAGGATATCAATTGTAGTGGATATGGGAATTTCATTCATTCATTCATTGCCAGACGCCATGTATCCCAGAAGCGGGGTGGCATATGGGAATACTGACATCATTTAAAATTATGTGAGAGTCTGAGGGATTCATTCTATTGGAGAAATTAATGTATTTAGTTTTCTGAGCATTAAATGAGACCAGATTTTTTTGTCCCCATTGATTAATTTTAGAAAGATCCTGGTTCAGAGAAATTGCTATGTTTATTTGGGAAATTATAATATCAAATTGTGTAAAGGAGGTACTAAATGTGAAAGAACTATGAAGGGTCGAGTCATCAGCATAAGAGTGTATTGGGTTGTGCGTGACAGATAGGAGGTCATTTATATGTATGAGAAAGAGGGTTGGCGCCAAAACTGATCCTTGAGGTATGCCAGCATTTATGGAATGAAACTGAGAATAAATTCCATCTACCATGACCCGTATTTTTCTACTATGAATGTATAAAGAAATTAGAGGAACTAGTGATGCAAGGCCATAGTGTGACATCTTAGACAATAAGGCCTGGTGACACACTCTGTCAAATGCTTTTGAAATATCGAGTGCTACTGTGTGTGTTTCACCATGTTGGTCTATTGTTTTGTTAATCTGATGGTAAAGAAGGCAAAGAATATCTACAGTTGAACGTTCCTGTCTAAATCCATACTGCCGATCATTAATTAATGTATTGATTTCTAAATGCTTGACTATGTGTTTGTTAATTAGTGTCTCAAAAACTTTACCAAGAACAGAAGTAATTGCAATTGGTCTATAGTTTGATGGATCAGAGGTTGCCCCCTTTTTAGGAACAGGATGGATATTTGCTTCTTTCCAAGGGGCTGGAAAAATTGAGTAACAGATGCATAAACGGAAAAATTTTGTTAATACAGGAGACAACACTGAGGAGCAATTTTTAAGTACTATTGAAGGAATTTCATCTGGACCAGTAGCTTTGTCTGCTGATAGATTCTGTAATACGGCTTGTACATGTCTGGTGTGAATCATGAAAGGAGGTATTTGAGGGGAATCAAAATCAAGTACGGGAATATTATGATTTTCTGAATTTAGGGTTGAGTTTGTTGAAAAAATGTCAACAAGAAGGTTGGCTTTTCCGCATGGGTCACTTACTAGATTTCCATTGGGGGACTGTAACGGTGGAATGGAGGAGGTGGGAGTGAAGTTAGTTTTGAGTGAATTAAGGGTTGACCAGAATATTTTGTTATCATTTGGATTGTTTAGTAGTTTGTTAGCTTTTCTATGTAGAAAGTTTGATTTAGAAAGATTGATAATAGTTTTGGCATGATTTCTGATATTTTTATAATAGTTAAAGGCTTCTTTGGTTTTGGTCCTTGTATAAGTGTTATACGCTATTGTTTTATGTTCTGTTACTCTAGCACAATTGTGGTCAAACCATTTAGGAGAATTACAGTACTGTACATCTTTTTCTGTAACTATGATGGGGAATGAATATTTCCATGCCGACTTTAATGAAATCCTGTATGTGGCCTAATGTGGAATTTGCATCATGGGAGAAAAAGGAGTTCCAAGGAACATCCAGGAGAAAATTTTGAAGTCCCTCCCAGTCTGCCCTGTCGTAGTGCCATTTTGGTCATCACGACAGGTTCAGAGCAGGAGGGTGTGGTAAGTGTGAAACTGGTGGCTTGAATCAGACAATGATCCGAGGATCCGAGGGGGGACTTCACTTCGACATTATAATTATCTGAATTAGTTGTTAGAAACAAGTCCAATAGGTGGGGATTTTGATCAGTGTTGTCTGGTACACGGGTGGGTTGACTGACTAACTGGGTGAGATTAAATGAGTCTGCAAATAGCCCACATTCAAGACCAGAGTCATCAGTTCTGGGTGAATAAGTGAGCCATTCGACATTATGGACATGAGAATCACCCAGAATAGTAATTTCTGATGAAGTGTTAATGTTGAGGACACTTAGTTGTGAAGACAGAGAGTCAAATAAACTCAGCTCTGAAGGGGCATTAGGGGAACGATAAACACAACAGAAATACTTAATTTTTCCAAAAGAATTTAATTTGTATATGGAATAGTTGAAAAAAGGACAATTAGATTTAGTAATCTCCTCCAGGGCAATTTCTGATTTAGCAAGGCAACATACACCTCCTTTGGGTCTGAAATTTTGAATCAAGATATAACAAGGAAAATTAAATCTAGCTAAATCAGAGGTGGAGCTTACTTGTGTCACTGTCAGAAATAGCAGATCAGGTGATTCAAACTAAAGGAAATTTGAACAGAGTTGATATTGGAGCGAAGTCCCCTAATATTGCGAAAGAAAATTTTACTGCACTGACGAGCAGATTTAGGGCGCCACAACACTGGAGGTGGCACAGTCGCTTGATGATGACCGGGAGGGCCCTGTGCAAACGACCCAGCCCTGCCGGTTGTGGTCACCCGAGAAACCACCGCACTGATTCCCAGAGTAGCAGCAGCCATGGTTCTTTTTATGGGGGGGAGAACAGGGATGTGTTGTGGAATGGGTGTGATATGTAATGACAAGATTGGTGTTTTTTGGAGAGAGGATAGCTGATTTAAGGTAATTTAATATAATGTGGATGTGTGTGTTGTATAAAGAGGGCAGCCTGATGCCCTCCGGTGTGTGAGACAGAAAGATGTGTAACCAGCTACCAATGGAGAGAGGGAGGGCATTGGTAGTGAATGGTGATGGATGGAATATCTCAAATTTGTTGTAGGCTTATGTTGTAATCAGTGGCTTACCTGAGGGGGGGGTAGGGGGGCTGTTTGAAACTGCCCCCTGGGCCCCCAATGGAGGGGGGCCCCCAAAAAACCTTAAAAATTTATAAGCATTTTTATTAATATTTAAAAATATATATATTTATCATCCCAACAATCCCAGCTGAGATATTAGATAAGTTTTGAGAATGAGGGGGGCTAGGTTCTTTGAGGGGCCTCCCCTCCAGGAGGGGGGCCCCCGCAAAGAACCTAGCCCCCCGGGCCCCCAAATCTCTATGTACGCCCCTGGTTGTAATGCTACTTGGAAATACTGGACAAAAACTTGGTAGACTGATGTAGAGTTTTGCTGATGTCTGTGAGTGTCGTGCCATGAGAGTAAATGTAAAAAGAATAAAGTGATGGTTATTGAGAGAGAAGGTGACTCCCAGTGTGATGTTACAGTGAGTGGAGAGAGACTGGAATTGGTGAAAGAGTTCAAATACATGGGTACAGTGATAGAAAAGAGAGGAAAATGTGCAAAACAAGTAGAAAGTAGAATGACACAAGGAAGGAAAGTAGCTGGTGCTATGAAGGCCATGATTTGAAACAAAGGCTTGAGTGTTGCAGCTGCACGTGGCTTACATGAAGGAGTGTTAGTGCCAGCTTTAACATATGGATGTGAAACTATGGAGTGGCATGAAAATGAAAAGTCAAGAGTAAGAACAGTGGAGATGGGACTGCTGAGGAACGTATGTGGAGTACAGAGTGTGATACGAAATAATGTGATTCGTGAAAGATGCGTAGTGAGGAAGCCTGTGGACACCAGAATCAAAGAGAGAGTACTGAGATGGTATGGTCATGTGGAGAGAGTGGATAACAATAGAACGATGAAAAAGGTATATCTGAGCGAATTGGAAGGAGGGAGGAGGCGAGGTAGGCCAAGGAGAAGATGGAGGGATATGGTGGATAAGTGTGAGGAAGAGAGGCTTGGAAGTCGGTGAGCTAGGGGACTGACAAGAGGTTGAGCTGGCTGGATGAATGTTGTGAGAAGAAGCGAATGATCAGTGATTTGGCACCCCTTTTCAATGTGACAGCATCTGGATTGACTATCAGATACGATTATGTGAAGCTACAGAATGTGGTGAGTGTTTTTTTGGCGTATCAGATAGAGCCAGGAATCCGGGGGCTTGAATGATGAGTGAATGGAAGCGTGGGCCATTGGATTGGGCAGACTTAGGCTGTCTGGACGTTGCTACCTCTCACCCTGCCCGAGGGTGGGAAAGGAGGTCCATTTGATGATGATACAATAAATTAATGGTACAATACAGTTTTTCTATCTGTCTATTGCCAGATGGCTTAGTCCCATAAGGGGTTACCACAAACAAATTCCCTCCATGTCTCCCTATCCCCCACGATTTCACTGCCCTCCCCCCAGCTCACACCACCCTCTATCATGTACCTCTCCATTTCATCCCTCCTTCTCATCCTCTGCCTCCCCCTCCTTCTTCCCCCTTCCACCTCACTCATACACTCTCTTCTCATTAGTCTCTCACCCCATCCTCTCCATGTGACCAAAGCACCTTAGTGCATTTCTACTAACGCTGTCCATCACATCGACATCCACACCTTAGTGCTCCTTCACCTCCTCTTTTGTCAGTCTGTCTGTCCATGTAACTCCACTTGCTTCTCTTATCCACACCGCAATGCTCCTTCATTTCTTCGTTTTTCAGTCTGTCTCTCCATGTAATTCCACATGCTTCTCTCATATAACTCATTTCCACTGCTTTCATTCTTTACTTGACTCCTTCCAACAAGGTGTAAGCTTAACATCCATACGTTAAGTTGGTATCACAGTGCTATCATGCAGTGACTTTTTTACTTCCAATTTCACGTCCCTGTTTCTTATCACTGTTTTCTAAGAACCAGGAATCTTTCTTCCTTGTTATACCCTTTCAAGCACTTCATCCTCTAATCTTCCATCTTTACTTCTCACACTACATAAGTACTTATATGCACTCACATTTTCCATTTAGTGGTAGGTGGTGGCGACCATCATCCACTCACTTGATGTAGTGCTGCCTACTTCTTCCTTAGCCTTTATCATTCTTTTTCTGTACTTTCCCTCCTCTCTTCCTATTTCTCCCATCTTTCCTGTCACTTCTTATTGCTTTTCTTTCCGTTACAGATGGCATTACATTGAGTGACAAGTCAAATGGTTTCCTGTAAGCCAAGAAACCATTTACGACACTGGGTGGTAACCTTATAACCAAACCATACGTGCTCCCTACGTGTCAACAAGTGGGTTGGTGGAGGGTTAGTGCCCCTCCCTGTAAAACAAATAACTCAGAGTCGAATGGGTACCCCTTACGGGATTGTGGCGTCTGGCAATAGATAGATAGATAGATTTTCCATTTCCTTATTGTCCAACTTCACTGTACATCCAGTGATTTCATATCTCTTGAAGACCATCACTTTACACCTCCATACATTCACCTTTAGATTCCATTTCTTATACACTCTCCCAAACCCGCAATTCCCCTTCATCTTCATTTAACAATACAGTATCTGCAAACAACAGTGCAGGAAGTTTCCAAGCACTGTCCTCTCTCCTTAGGGCTGCTTTAACATCCACTGCCCTACGTTGTGTCTCTTTTATAACCCCATCTGTATCCAGATTTAACCCACTGTGTACCGGCAGATTTTCCACCACTGCCCCCCCCATCCTGGCGTTTTTAATGAGAAACATCCAAATTCAGAGAGAAAGTGCTCAGTTGAGTTTATAAATACGGTACAGCCAACAGTACCTTCACCTAGGTACCGTGTTCTCTCTTGCCAGGCTCTAGGGAAAACTTTTTCTATGGGAGGGGTAACTATTCCAAACCATTCATAGTTGGTTAGATATTTAATTATTTGGTACGAATTTATATGTAGTACAAGAGTATATTGGTTTTCAGATGATAATATAGGCGATATAAGTGTTGTTCACTCACCAAACACATCAACATATGCACCTTCTTTTACGACGTTACCGCCTCATCACATCTGCTTCTTTCTTCCTCTGGCTTGTTACTTCCTTTGTTCTCCACCTCAGGAATAATTTTTGCCCTGAATTTTGTCATTGGAGAGATCATGGTGCGACATGTCTTTACTAGCCAGGTCACTGCTAACAGGTGAGTTGCTGAGAAAATGGCATGTGGGGGGGGGGGGATGGGGGTCAGGTGGGGCCAGGCATTCTCTCCGCCTGGCGTTGGGTAGAGGAAGGTCACCCACATATACCTACCAAAAATCACCCGTGAAACTTGAAAAATGTGCAAATGATGGACCTCGCAGATGCAAAACGTATGGATACGCTATCGGGTGTCACTGTGACAAAACGTGGCAACGTATCCATACGTTGTCGGGACGCCTCGGGGTAACAACCATGGAGACATGACACATACATATTTCAATCCAACATTCAGATAGGAAAATTCACTCAGTTCACTATCCAAATGCACTGCAGCCATAGCACCCTCATATGTACTTTTCATGGCATTCAACAACTTCCCATTTACTCCATATATTCTTAATATTTTCCATATTCCTTGATTTCCACTCTGTCATATGCATTCTCCAAATCCATGAAGGCTGCATACAACCTCCTTCTCTTCCCTAGAAACTTTTTCACCAAAGACCTAAGAATTAATATCTGATCAGTACCTCTTCCCTTCCCAAAACCTCCCTGTTCTTCTCCAGCTGATTCCTCTGTTAGTTCCCCAACTCTATCAGTAAGTATCCTACCATTTACTTTTCCTATTACACTAAGAAGACAAATGCCTCTATGATTACCACACACATCTTTATCCCCTTTTCCCTTGCACAGGGGAATGCTTATACTGTACCTAACTTCCTATCCTCCAGAACTCTACCTTCCTCCCCAGTCAATCTGCACATCTTCCAGAATCCATATCCATTCAGCCACTATCTCACCCTCATACTGCATCATTTCACCACACATTCCATCAATTCCTTGGGCCCCCATTTAAACTTTCTTCATTGCTTCCACTACTTCCATCTTACTGATCTCTTCCTCTTCTCTCGCCTCCCTCCTTCTCCCAGCCACTCCTCAGTCACTTATATTCACATTACCTTCATTCTCTATGTACAATATAACAGTTCCATAAAAGTTTCCATCTGCCCACTTTTTCTCCCTTCTCCACTAACAGTCTTCTGTTTTTATCTTTCACTCCCCTACTAATTTATTTATCACCCTGTCTAACTCACTTTACCTCCATCTAGAACATTTTTTTACATTCCATCCACTTTACAGTATACTCAGATTTCTTCCAGATTCCTCATCCACTCTCTTCTTTCTCTTACTAATCTTTTCACCTCTCTTATCCATCTCTCAACTTCCTCCATGCCCCTGCTTCCCATCCACATACATATGCTTTCTTCTTTTGCACTGTAGCTTGTCTAACCTTTTCTTTCCATCATGCTGTTTTTTGCGCCCCCTTTCATCTTCTCTTCACTCCATACACCACCTCACATGCTGCACAGATCTCTTCTGTGAATATCTTGCACACACCTTCCACCTCCCCGATCTGCTCCAAATCATGTTGACCCAATTGCTTCTCCACTTCTCTCTTATTTTCTGCCTTTTTTCCATCCTGTTGCAACTATTCTACCCTCTGTGTATGGACTACTTCCTCCTCTCCTTTCCTCCTATTCGTCCATTGCATTTGAATCTTGATTTTCATAACCACCACGTGGTGGTCAGAATATCCACTCCCCCAACCTCTGTATGCTCTGGCATGCATTACATACAACATAGTAATACAGTGCCGGTTGGCTATCATTTACGAGCCGGTTCAGACACTTCAGTGCTGGATATTACATAGAACTGCTGATTATGTCCTTTTTCAGCACCAGGCATTGCATAATATCACCGGATATTCCTTTAATAAAGCTAAGCCAGCAGCACCGGATATTGCAGCGACAGATAATTGAGAGTTTACCATATTGACCCTATTGGATATGTTTATGTGAAGCTACAGAGTGTGGTGAATGTTTTTGGCTTATCAGATAGAGCCAGGATTCCAGGGTCTTGAATGATGAGTGAATGGAAACTTGGTCCATTGGACTGGGCAGACTTGGGCTGTTTGGACACTGCTACTCCTTACCCTGCCCTAGGGTGAGAATGGAGGTCTGGATAATGATGATAATGATGATGATGATGTATTCTCATGAATGTTGCTTAGACCTTTTTTATATCCACATGGATTACATAAAGAACTTGCAAAAATATATTAATGCACCAGATACAAAACTGACAGTAGATCGAAGTAGTGGAAGAATTTTTGTGCATGATCGTGGATATGTACCATTATGCCTGTGTGATAGAGTCAGGATTCCGGGGGATTGAATGGTAAGAGAATGTGTGTGGCCCATTTAATTAAGAAGGCATTTTCTAAGTTCTCCTTCATTTAGGCTTTTTCTTGCTCTCTGGACCCTGCCTCACCCCGTCTGTAGATGGGAAGAGGTCCAGATGTTGATGATAATGATGATAATGAAGACATTGAACATAACATTTTCTGTTGATGAATACTATGTAGTGTGGAAGGTAGAAACACCCATCATCCCTTTGGTGACTACACTTGAGTGACAATCCAAGTGGTTTACTGTAGGCCGATAACCCATTTACTATGTTGGATGGCAACCATGTAAGCAGATAACACCTGGTGGTCAAGTGGGTTAAGGTGCTTTGTTGGATGGGGCATGTAAGGATTACATCTGAATAGTGGTTAGGGTTTATTGCTGACAAATTCCACTCAGAGGTGAGTGTGGCTGGTCCTTCTCACCTTAAATGTCGAGACTGAGTAGCCAAGCCAGGGGTTGCTACGATTCTGACGAGGCAAAAAAGATGATGATTGATGATGACAAATAATTTTCGTACATTTCAGTGGGAGAATTTGCAAATACAGTGTTGTTCAGCAACACTACCCTGCTGGCTCAAGTATTGTTGTCACTCTGCCATCATGACACAGTCTCAGCTAAGGTATGTTCTACACCTGTGGTAGTAAGCTTTTGATAGTTATTATAGATATGGTAAATGAGTGTGTGAGAAATGGAAGGTATAGAAGCTGATGAGGCTAGGGAACTAACAAGAGACTGAACTGATTAGACGAATTTTGTGCAGAGGATTGTTAGAACCGGGGTTTGGCACCACTTTTTAACTAGGCACATGTTGAATTGACTCTGTATGATGTGTAATTATGGGACTGTGTGTGGAACAAGTCCCCATGAGACAGAGCCAGGATTCTAGGGGCTTGAATGGTGAGTGAATGAGAGTGTGATCCATTTTATTAGGTGTGCTGTTGATTAGTTCTTCCACTATAATTTTTAATTCATTTTCCTTATATTTTGGACCTTGCCTAAGAGGCAGGTTGATGATGATGATGATGATGATGATGTGTCTGACTGTATGCATAGACAAGATGGCAAGTTCCCTTATACTCAGCGTGTGAATAATGTGATATATAAAAACTACCTTAATTTTTTTTTTTTCTAAACCTGTCATGATTATTTCAATTAATGTGTTTCCTTTCAGTTTATAATGTCTATCAATCTAACTAATGCCAGATTCCTTAATCCTGTAAGGGGTGGCCACAAACAAATCCCCTCCATGTTGCCCTGTCCCCTGCCATTTCACCGCCCTCCTCTCAGCTCACAACCCCACTCTCTTATATACCCCTCCACTACATCCCTCCATCTCATCCTCGGCCTTCCTCTCCCCTCCTCCACCTTACTCACATACAGTCTCCTCTACATCAGTCTCTCGCTCTCCATTCTCTCCACGTGGCCGAACCACCTCAATGTGTTTCTCCTATCACTTTCCATCACATCCACATCCACACTACAATGCTCCTTCACTTCCCCATTTCTCTCTTTCTCTCTCCATGCAACTCCACATGCTCCTCTCAGATGACTCATTTCCACTGCCCTCACTCTTGACTCATGTCCTTCCAGTAAGGTCCAAGCTGCACTTCAGTATGTTAGAGTTGGTATCACAGAACAATCATACAGTGGCATTTTTACTTCCATGCTCACTTCCCTATTTCTTATTACTGCTTTCAAAGAACCACCAACTTCTCTTTCTTGTTGTACCCTTTCAAGCACTTCATCTTCCAAACTTCCATCGTTACTTATCACACTACCCAAGTACTTAAATCCGCTTTCATTTTCCATTTCCTCACCTTCCAACCTCACTGTACATTCATTGACTTCATTTCTTTTGAAGACCATAACATTACTCTTCACCACATTAATTTTTAGATTATGTTTCTTACACGCTCTCCCAAACTCACTCACCAAGCCTTGCAGTCCCCCTTCATCTTCAATTAAGAGTACCGGTACAGTATCATCTGCAAACAACAGTACAGGAAGTGTCCAAACGTTGCCCTCGCTCATTAGCGCCGCTCCAACATCCACTGTCCTACCTTGTGTCTCTTTCATAACTCCATCGATATCCAGATTGAACATCCCTGGACACATGGCCCATCCTTGTTTCAATCCGACATTCAGATAGAAAAATTCACTCAGTTCCCTATCCACATGACTGCATACTATTCACAGCGTTAAATGACTTCCGATTTGCTCCACGTATTCCTAATATTATCCACATTCCTTGTCTGTCCACTGCGTCATATGCTTTTTCCAAATCCATGAAGGCTGTACAGTATACAACCTCTCTCTCTCTCTTCTCTAGAAACTTTTCCACTAAAGACTTAAGAATAAATTTCTGATCTACACATCCTCTTTCCTTCGTAAAATCTCCCATCCTCTATTTCCCGAACTCTGTCAGTAAGTATCCTACCTTATACCAATTACGCTCAGAAGACAAATGCCCCTTTGGTTACCATGCATTCCTTTTTCTTTTCCTTTGTCATCGCCACCACCACCACCACCACTGCTGCCACCACCACCACCACCACCACCACCACCACCACCACCACCACCACCAATCATCATCATCATCATCATCATCATCTGGACCTCCTTTCCACCGTAACAATGTCCATCAGCCCAACTTTGCCGAATGCAATGGGCCACAGTTCCATTCACTCATCATTTAAGCCCCCAGAATCCTGGCTCAATCAGATATGCCAAAAACATTCACCACATTCTGCAGCTTCACATAAACGTATCTGATTGAGTCAATCCGGATGCTGCAACATTAAAAAGAGGTGCCAAATCCCTGATCATGCACTTCTCCTCACGATGTTCATCCAGCCAGCTCGATCTCTTGTCAGGTCCCTAGCCTTAACAACTTTCAAACCCCTTTTCCTCACACACACATCCACCATATTTCTCCACCTTCTCCTTCCTACCTCGCCTCCTCCCTCCTTGATATTTGCTCAGATATACCTTTTTCACCACTGTTGTTATCCATTTGCTCCACATTACCATACCATCTCAGTACACTCTCTTCGATTCTGGTGTCCAAAGACTTCCTCACTCCACATCTTTCACAGATCACATTATTTTGTATTGTATTTACCCTCTGTACTCTACATATGTTCCTCAGCAGTCCCATCTCCACTGCTCTCACTCTTGACTATTCATTTTCATGCTACACCATAGTCTCGCATCCATATGTTAAAGTTGGCACTAACACTCCTTCATGTAAGCCTCATGCAGCTGCAACACTCAAGCCTCTGTTTTTTATCAAGGCCCTCATTCCACCAGCTACTTCTCTTCCTTGTGTCACTACTTTCAACTTCTGTTACACATTTTCCTCTCTTTCTATCACTGTATGAGTGAATATACATAGGTGGCCCATTTCACTGGACATGTTTGCTGTTGCTACAGTAGTTGTCACAGTTTCGTAGTGTCTCTTTCCATGTTACTCGATCCTACCTTAACCAATCCTTGGGAGGAGAAGAGTGATCATGATGATGATGGTGTTGGTGAGCTTATGATTATGATGACAGTGATGATGATGAAACTGTGTAACTTGCTTGTATGCCTCAGAGAAGTACTTATTCACCTCTGACTTTCAGGGAGGGATGGAAATAATGAAGACTCTCCAGGAGAATGCCATGACAAGACAAAAATCTGATGAGTATTGTTGTGGTGTGGAGGACTTGTGCTTTGCGTTATCATTGACAAGGCCATTGCCACTCCTACCCACACAAGGCAGTGGCAGCAGTAGTGACATATCATCAGAAACACTGGGCTCAAGGATGGTACTAGAACATCAAGAAGTTGTCATTTCCAGGCTCAATGACTTCGTCCAACAGGTGATGATAATTATAATGGCATTCAGCACACCCTTGTGTAATGATGAGGATGTATTTTTAAAAAATGTATCGCCTAACGATTTATTGTATGTCAGGTCAGTTATAACGTGTTCATTGAGGATACATTTTTGCCCAAGGGTCACCCACCCAACAAAATGTAAAAAGTTTCCTACATACTTAAACTGGTTGTTGTTTCACTTCACTGCACTTCACTTGCTGCTTCAACTCCAACACCACACTGTTGTTCCATCACTGACACAAGTACACCCGATAGTGATGAGTTCAAAGGCCATGTTGGAACAGAAAACTGTAAACCTGTGTCCCTGTGATTGTGTAAGTGAAAATAGCAATCTCACATAGACCAGTTAGGCTATGTACAGGATCGTAATGATTGTATAAGCAAAAATGCAGTCATAATTATGTCATCCAGTGAGTCCATATACAGGATCATAATGATTGTAAAATTGAAAATGCTGTCATACATTATCCATTGAAGCTTTGTACAGGATCATCTATCTATCTATCTATAGCCCGACGCCCTCATCCCGCAGAGGGTGGCCACAGACAAAATGCCTCCAAGTCGCTTTGTCACCCACCATTTGACTACCCTCCCCCCAACTCACTCCCCCCTCCCTCATATACCTCTCAGCTCCATCCCTCCACCTCATCCTCAGTCTACCCCTCCCTCTCCCTCCCTCCACCTCACCTACATACACCCTCTTAGTTAGTCGTTCATTCTCCATTCTCTCCACATGCCCAAACCACCTCAGTGTATTTCTCCTAATCTTCTCAGCCACATCCACATCCACCCCACAACGTTCCTTCACTTCTTCATTCGTCAGCCTGTCCCTCCATGTCACACCACATGCTCCTCTCAAGTAACTCATTTCCACTTCTCTCACTCTTGACTTGTTCCCCTCTAGCAAGGTCCATGCCTTGCTTCGATACGTCAGGGTAGGGATCACGATACTATCATGCAATGACTTCTTAACTTCCATACTCACCTCCCTATTTCTCATCACTGCTTTCAGTGAACCAACAACCTTCCTTCCCTGCTGTACCCTTTCATGCACTTCATCCCCCAAAGTTCCATCCTTACTCATCACACTACCCAAGTACTTGAATGCATTCACA
This sequence comes from Coenobita brevimanus, assembly GCF_032717465.1. NCBI lineage: Eukaryota > Metazoa > Arthropoda > Malacostraca > Decapoda > Coenobitidae > Coenobita > Coenobita brevimanus. The sequence goes on along the minus strand of NC_137061.1, from coordinate 5,640,559 downwards.
TTCTCCATATCCTCACCATCCAACCTCACTGTACATTCTGTGACTTCATTCCTCTCAAACACCATAACTTTACTTTTGTTTACATTAACTTTCAGCTTCCTCCTCCTACACACTGTCCCAAATTCATTCACCAAACCTTGCAACTCCCATTCATCTTCACTCAATAATACTGTATCATCAGCAAACAGCAACACCAGAATCTTCCAAATCTCACCCTCATTCATTAGAGCCACCCCCACATCCACTGCCCTACCTTGCACCTCCTTTACAACCCCATCCATGTATATATTAAACAGGATCATAATGATTGTATAAGTGAAGATAGTGATCATACATCGACCTCTGAAGCTTCATACAGGATCATAGTAATCGTGCAAGTGAAAATGCTGTCATACATCAAAAAAGGTCCTAATGTTTAGTCATCATATACAGTAGGTGATTCATTGGATACTGGTTCATGGTATAATGAGGGTCTACTGTAAACTGTTGTGTGACAGTTGTAGATGATGTTGATGTTGTTGTTGTTGATAGTTCTAGTTACAATAGTAATAATTATTATATATTTTTTTTCCTTTCTCTTTCCCTCACAGTTGAAATTAGATGCAGCTTCTGGCAGTGCAGAATGGGCGCTGCCTGGAGTGCAGGTTGTGGAGCTTCTAGTCAAACTCCTACAGCACATAGCAGATCATAGGTTAGTACCCTATAGTTTGTTCACCTTAGTTCACTTGAAGTACAGTAATAGTAGTAGTAGTAGTAGTAGTATTTGCAACCCCAGGCAGGACTGAGTCTCCTTGGTTACTAGTCACATTTACCCTCCTGTCTAACTACAGTTTGATAGGGATCATTTTCAGGTGAAAACAAATCATGTACTTCAGACATTAATTTACTACCTCTTTGTATTGAATGCTGAGGTATAACAAGAGTTTAACACTATAATATGGTGCTAGTCATGAAGAAATGCCATGGAAAGGATGTTAAGTCACAGTCTTGTCTAATTCTGTCACTGAGCTTTAGGAATTAGGCAGAAAAAGGAGGAAAATCACCACTAAGTTAAAAAGAATGAACTGTAGGTGGGGATTTTTGCCTTCTTGTAGCTTATGTCAAAATTGTCACATAGTTCAGTATCAGCACAAGACAGGACTAGGCTCAGCATCCCTTTCATAGCACTTGGGAGTGTCTGCTACATGCAGGATTGAACTGCAGGAGGAAAGGACTTAGGGGGAGGAAAATAGGGAAGGGAGAAGGTAGGACAGCAAAACGAGAAAGGGGAAGGGAGAGAAAAAGAAGGAAGGAAGAAGGTGAAAGTAGGACAGAGCAAAGAGAGGAAGGAGAAAGGAAGAGAAAATAAAGACATAAGGAGAGAAAATTAGAGAAGGGAGAAGTTAGGACAGCAAAGAGAGGAAGGAGAAGGGATGAGAAACAAACATAGATGCTGAAGTAGAGTATTGTTCAACTTCATCCACAGAGAAAAAAGATATCAGGACGATGGTTTGTGGTAGGTGGTGGCTACCATCATCCACTCACTTGATGTAGTGCTGCCTACTTCTTGCTTAGCTTGTATCACTCTTTTTCTGTGCCTGTCCTCCTCTCTTCCTATTTCTCACCATCATCCACTCACTTGATGTAGTGCTGCCTACTTCTTCCTTAGCCTTTATCATTCTATTTCTGTGTCTGTCCTCCTCTCTTCCTATTTCTCCCATCTTTCCTGTCACTTCTTATTGCTTTTCTTTCCTTTACGGGTGGCTTTACATTGAGTGACAAGCCAAATGGTTTCCTGTAAGCCAAGAAACCATTTACAACGCTGGGTGGTAACCATATAACTAAACCATACGTGCTCCCTACGTGTCAACAAGTGGGTTGGTGGAGGGTTAGTGCCCCTCCCCGTAAAACAAATAACTCAAAGTCAAATGGCCACCCCTTACGGGATTATGGCGTCTGGCAGTAGATAGAGATAGATAGGACGATGATGAAGGTGATGATCATGGTGGTGGTGTTGGTGGTGATAATCGTTCTGGCAATGATGATGGTGGTGGTGTTGGTGGTGATAATGGTTCTGGTGATGGTGGTGGTGATGGATAATGATGATGATGATGACGACACCTGTGACGGAAACAGTTGTGTTCTATTTTTTATTTTTTTGTTTTAGAGGATATTCTAAATGATGATGATGATGACCATTGAAAGTTGTATTTTACTTAATTGTTATTATTATTTTTTTTCCAGGTTGGAGAAGATGCTTGAAGATATGTTAAAATTGGTAGAAATAAGTATTGTGGCTGCACTTGAGAAGCCCGAGTCAGAGTCTAAGTTAGAGGCTGAGTCAGAAGCCAAGTCTAAGTCAGAGTCTGATTGTTGGTCCCTCCTCCTTCCGTCCCTCCAGGCTCTCTATCACGTCTACTATATCACAGCTATTGCTCCAAGGCATTATAAGGTAGTAGTAGTAGTGGCATTTGTAGTAGTAGTAGTTGCAGTTGTAGTTGTGGTGGTAGTGGTAGTAGTAGTAGTAGTAGTAGTAGTAGTAATAGTAATGTATACCCATTTTACTCTGACCTGGCATAAAATTACTGTCTCTTCACCTTGAGTAATGAATTGCAGCATTAACCAAACACTAGAATCTGATGCTAGTCAAGAAGTGCTATGAAAAGGATATGGAGCCACAGTATTGTCTTATTCTCCTATGCTATGTGAAATAAGCTACAAAAAGACAAAAGCCTGTTCCAAATTAAGTTAAGAGGACTATAGTAATAGTAGTAGTCCATCCATCATATAATTCTCTGTTGCCCCCTGAGAAGCGTACGGCCCGGGGCTAGGCAAGTGGGTCCTGATACTTAAGATGAAAGTGACCAGCCTTACTCATCTCTAAGTGGCATTACGTGAGCAGCAAACCTCAACCACCCTTTGGATATGAACCTGCGTAGGCTCAGTCTGCCCCTCTCCCAGTGATGACTCAATGAGCTGCCTGGAACAACTGTCCGACTCAATTCTTCATTTCTGCAACATTCGTGGCCTTTCCTCTAACTCTCTCTGTTGAGCACCACCTCCCTTCCACTAAACCTTACCTTCTCTTCTTAATTGAGACTCAGCTGTCTGAGGCAGTTGATAGCAATCCCTTTTCTGTATCCTCCTACTTTTTCTACTCATATCAAAGCCAAAGGTGGGTGTTGTGTATATGTACGCAATGACTTAAATTGCTTTCGTGTTCCTGGACTTGAGTCTTCTGAATTCTCTACACTCTGGCTTTGGCTTTCCTGTCATTCTCTGACTAAATATATCTGCACTGTTTACTTATCCCCTAATTCTACTGATTATCAAAAATTCTTTGACTATCTTACTTCTACGATGGAACACATTCTATCCATTTCTCCTTTCTCTGAAATCTCCATTCTAGGAGATTTCAGTGTTCACCACCACCTTTGGCTCTCCTCTCCTTTCACTGATCTGCCTGGTGAACAAGCCTACATCTTTTCTATCCTAAATGACCTAGAGCAGCTTGTACAGCACCCTACCTGTATCCCTGACTGCCTTGGAGAGAGCTCCAACATACTTGACCTCTTCCATACAACTAAACCTTCTGCTTACGCTGTTAATCTTTCCTCTCCATTGGGCTCCTCTGATCACAAACTTATTACCTTAACCTGTCCTATCGCTCAAGTACGGCCTGTGGACCCTCCAAAGAAATGTCGACTGTGGCACTCCTGGAGCTGCGGATTGAGAGGCCCTCAGACAGTATAGAGAGTCCCCGATAAACAAAGCCCCAATACTGTATATACAGTACAATCCCTGCTATCCGGTATCCAGACAAACGGAATACTCAGAAAAACGGGAAAATTCAAGGGCTGGTAAAAACGTCAGTAAGTTATAACTGTGCGCCATTTTGAATGGACCGCCAAACCGCCGTTTTATCGTGTCACGCGAGGCTGGGTGAAGTCGAACTAAGCGAGGTGAAGGCATTTCTGGCTAATGTAAATCCCTAGTAAATCCTCTTAACCAGCCCTCCTCCTCCTTTCCCCTACTTGAATTCAGTCATCCTCCACACCCTCCACAATTTCCACAAATCACCAGTCTGCTTTTTACCACCAGACAGTAAACAAGCTCTCTTGCTGTTGTGTTGCTCTGATGGACGATAATTTCAACATTCCAAAATGCCTAAAGAGCAAACTAAACGTAAGCGTGTTGTGCCTACCTTGAAACAGAAGCTGGACATATGCAGTAGACTTGAAAAAGGCAAACATTATAAAACACTGATGACCGAATATATTGTAGGAAATCCAACGATTTATATAAAGACCCAGCATCCAAGCTCAATGAATTTTTCATGAAAAGCGAGACAAGTAAGTCCATTGAAAAAAGGCATACTCTTCATCGTTCAAGTGGTTTTGCTTAGAAAGATCTAGGGGAGCACCTATTTCTGGTCCTCTTATCGAAGAAAAAGCAAGAGAGTTTCACAGTAAAATGAATACAGAAGTCGAATGTGATTTCAGTGTTGGATGGTTAAATCGTTTCAAAGACAGGCATGGAATTTGTAAGCCAGACATCTCGGGAGAGAGCAAATCAGCAAACGCCGGTGTTTTTCTTCCTAACGGACCGACTCTAACTTGCACCACATAAATTCATCTTAGAACACATGTGTGCTGGCAGAGATGGAAAAAAAAAAAAAATGTTAATAGGAATGAAGGTTTACTTTGTTGGAAGAAAAAAAAATATATATGCTTGCACTTCATAAGTACATCATGTATTTTATTTTGTGCAAAACAGCTGAGTGGCGGCAGGTGAAGGGTGGAATGATGGAGGTCAGTCGGGGCCGGGACCGTAAACAAGCTTGTGTGGGGGCACAGGTGTGATAATTCTACAGTGCAGTCTTAACATCAGTTCACCAATAAATGTTCAAGATTTTATTTCTTTATTTTTCCACTTTTATGAGTACAGTACATACAACGAATGCTTCGGTAGTTAACAGAATGGTGCAAAACAGTGGCGGAATGGTGGCGGTCATTTGGGGCCGGGATCGTAAACAAAGCTGATGTGGGAGCACAGGTGTCGTGATAATTTACCAATAAATATTCAGGATTTTATTTCTTTAGTTTTCCACATGAGTACAGTACATACAAGAAATTATTCGGTAGTTAACAGAATGGACTTGTGCATTTTGCAGTACCGGTACTGCAAGGCATTGCATGCACATGCATTATGACCATGGTGTGTGTTTACGAGGCAATTTTTCAGGTGGATTCTCTTAGTGTGCCCCCTGATGTGAGTGGTGAGTACCTGAATTGTATTTACTGCTGTGATAATGATCGCCTTTGTATAGATTTGAATATCAGAACTACGGGAAAAATCTGTAACCAGGAAGGTGATTCCCCAAGCCGCCCGGTTAACTGGGATTGTACTGTAGTATGTATTATTTATATAGTTTTCGTTTTCGTTTTTAAAGGCTCCAACATGCTTACATGTGTCGGCCTTGGTCACCTAATGGTGGCTCTCCACGCTGCACGATCCATTGCAGCCTCCCTGTTCAGTCCCTTAACCCTGAGGTCACACTTAATGACCTCGTCCCATGTCTTTCTCGGTCTACCCCTCATAACCCCACCCCCAATATTAACACTTCTCACCTTCTTCACCCAATTATCATCCCCCATCCTCTCCACATGTCCAAACCATCTCAATCTACCTCTCCTTATCACAACACCAATACACTCCAGTCCCATCCTACCTCTCAACTCTTCCATTGTAAACCCAGCCCCTCCAGGCCTTGGACACAGGGACGCACTGCACATCCACCTAATCATTGTCATTTCTGTACGTCAGAGCCGGCAGATATCTTCCTCCTTCACGGCCCAGGTCTCACTACCATACAGCATTACACTGCTAACACATGCTGCATACAAAGACCCCTTAGCACGTAGGGAGAGTCCTCTCAATGTCAGGAGAGGCAAGAGCTCCCTGAACTTCTTCCAACCACTTCTCACCCTAGCCACAGAGCTAGCTCCAGCCCCACCTCCAGCACACAACATGTCTCCCAAATAACAAAACTCTTCCACACACTCAAGAGATTCACCAGCAAGTTCAATCCTTTCACATCTGACAATCTCCACCTGCTCACTCCGACACGCCGTACACATAAAATCAGCATTATCTCGCAGTCTACCTCTGATACCACTACATCTCTAATGCACCCATTTATCACAAACACCGCACAAGATGGAATTACTTCCCATGCCCTTGTGGCAAACTGCACATGGCCACTCCACTCACTCAATGTAGTGCTGCTCTCGGGTGTCTGCCCTGTCCTCTCCTCCATCCTTGTTTCCTTCCATCATCTTCTGTCTTTCTTTCCTTCATTTTTTCCTCTTCCTTCTGCCTACGGGTGACTTTACACTCCCTCTTCTGTCTTTCATTCCTTCATTCTTTCCTCTTCCTTCTGCCTGTGGGTGACTCTACACTGAGTGACAAGCCTAATGGTTTCCTGTACACCAGGAAACCATTTACTATGCTGGGTGGTAACCATATAACCAAATTTTGGCGCCTGGTGGTTTAGTGGGTAATTATTGTGCTTCAATCGGATTGAACCAGTGAAGGTTTATATCCAAGGGATGATTGGGGTTTATTGCTCATGTATTGCCACTCAGGGATGAGTGAGGTTGGTCACTCTCATCCTGAATGTCAGGACCAACTGCCTAGCCCCGGGCTCCTACACTCCTCATGGGGCAACGTAGGATTGGATGATGGATGGATGGATTTATATAAACTAAAAAAAGAAGTGGTTTTTATTGTTATAATACCACACTACATATACACAACTGATTATAACTTGGCTTAGGTAGCTTAGGAAACCATACAGTAGGACCTGTGCTATATATTGGGTGAACTGTACATTGGTGACATTCATCACCATTTCACTGATAGAGAAGTGGCTGGCACAGTAGGAAGTTGGTCGGGGGGACTCATTTAGGACACCAAGGATGTCTGATACCAGTACACAGCGCTCATCTATTCGCATTGGCCACTGGAACACCATCCACCATCCTTCTAGAGCCATGAAGCGCAGGACCACGTCACCCGTCTCAGTGTTATGCATCATCACAATCGCTGTTTGCCACTTAGAATCATACACAATGGCTACAAACTTCCCAACTTTGTCATGGAGACTGTCCATAGGCTGTAGCAATATAGGCCTACACATGGAAATTTTTTTGGAAACTGGTAGCCTACCCAGTCCCACAAACCAAGAAATCCTCTCCTACACAGTTCAGTCAACGTGTGAAAGCAAAACACTCCCAGCTTAAGCACCTGAAAGGATAATGGCACTTAAACACTGATAACTAAAATAATTATGCCGTCTTATTGGCAACAGCAAGGCCTTCTTTGGTGTTGGGCTTCACTTTCATGCAAACATATTTACATGGCATTTTCTTCTACTTGCCATATGAATCATGGGGTAGGCCACAATTCGAATTCACCTCAAAATATCAAATTATTTTTTAATGAGCTGAAACAGAGAGGAGAATGTTAATATGGCTTGAAACTTGTATATAATGGGTAGATTTATTTTTATTTATTTATTTATTTATTTTTTTTTTGATGCAATAAATGCTGAAATTTTTCAGTAAACAGTTTCATTTCTCCAATGCCTTGTTTTTTGCACAATTGATCAAAACTTTCCACAAATAAATTGTGGAAAGTATTAGGAATATATGGAGTAGATGGGAAGTTGTTGAATGCTGTGAAGAGTATGTATGATGGTGCTAAGGCTGCAGTGCGTGTGGATGGTGAACTAAGTGAATTTTTCTCTTTGAAGGTTGGGTTGAAACAGGGATGTGTCATGTCTCCATGGTTGTTCAGTCTGTATATGGATGGGGTAATAAAAGAGGTACAAGGTAGGGTTGTGGACATTGGAGTGGCCTGGTGAGAGAGGATAGTGTTTGGAAACTCCCTGTACTGTTGTTTGCAGATGATACTGTGTTGTTGAGTGAAGACGAAGGGGAGCTGCAAGGCTTGGTGGATGAGTTTGGGAGAGTGTGTAAGAAACGGAATCTAAAGGTGAATGTAGGGAAGAGTAAAGTGATGGTCTTTGAGAGAGGTAAAGTCAGTGAATGTACAGCGAGGTTGGATGGTGAGGAATTGGAAAATGTGAGTCCGTTTAAGTACTTGGGTAGTGTGATGAGTAAGGATGGAGGTTTGGAGGGTGAAGTGCTTGAAAGGGTACAGCAAGGAAGAAAGGTTGCTGGTTCTTTGAAAGCAGTGATAAGAAACAGGGAAGTGAGCATGGAAGTGAAGAAGTTACTACATGACAGTATTGTGATACCAACTCTAACGTATGGAAGTGAAGCTTGGACATTGTTGGAAGGACGCAAGTCAAGAGTGAGAGCAGTGGAAATGAGTTATTTAAGAGAAGCCTGTGGAGTCACATGGAGAGACAGGCTGACGAATGAGGATATAAAGGAGCGTTGTGGTGTGGATGTGGATGTGATAGGAAGCGTTATGAGGAACACACTGAGGTGGTTTGGCCATGTGGAGAGGATGGAGGGTGAGAGACTGACGAAGAGAGTGTATGTGAGTGAGGTGGAGGGGGGAAGAGGGAGGGGGAGGCCGAGGATGAGATGGAGGGATGGGGTGGAGAGGTATATGAGAGAGAGGGGTGTGAGTTGGGAGCAGGGCAGTGAAATGGCGGGGGACAGGGCGCCATGGAGGCGATTTGTTTCTGGCCACCCCAAACGGGATTGAGGCGTCTGGCAATAGATAGATAGATAGATAGATCAAAACTTCATATGACCTTGTTAGGTCATCATTCCTCTAAAACCTAAGCCCAACAGAAACAGAATCCATGTAATAGTTTCAAAGCTATGGGCCCTTGAACTGGAATTATTGGCATCGTGGCAAAATGACTCCGTTTTACCCTACCAGTAGTAGTAGTAGTAGTAGTACCGGTAGTAGGCTAATTAATACAAAAGATCTTGTACAGTCATCCCTTAACATTCGCGGGGATTAGGTAACAGAGAGACACCCATGAATGTTAAAAATCTGCGGATATCTGCTGCCTCCCCTTAAAAACACCTATGGACCCCCCATTTCCCTATATAACTAAAGAAAAACCCTATGTTCATGTTTATAACCGCTTTATTTAATACAAGAACACTAAACAACTACTTTATTTAATGCAACAACACTAAAAGTTAAAAATAATGAATAGTGTACTCCTGCATGGCCTCTTCTGACTGTGCTCATCCCAGCTTCCTCCAAAAGGAAGAGTGTTACAGTATATTTCATTCACTGGATAATGCCATTACTGTACTAAAACAGCCATGAACTGTGCCTGGAATAAGGTTACAGTGTCAGCAGAGTTCAACGAGATATATATATATATATTTTTTTCTGTAGCCATCCGCAGATATTCAAAACTGTGTATGTTAAAACCGCGAATGTTAAGGAATGACTATATCAGATTTTTCTTGCTCTCTGGACCCTACCTCACTGATCCTTAGATGGGAAGAGGTCTGGATTATGATTATAATGATGATAGTTTATTATTATTATTATTATTATTATTATTACTATTTTTATTTCAGGATGGGAAGCTAAAGTATGTGGGGAGAGACTGCAAGCATTGATCAGTCTGATACCTCCAAATCTATTGTTATTACTGTATTGTTATTATAATTTGGCCATGTGGAGAGGATGGAGGGTGAGAGACTGACGAAGAGAGTGTATGTGAGTGAGGTGGAGGGGGAAAGAGGGAGGGGGAGGCCGAGGATGAGATGGAGAGATGGGGTGGAGAGGTATATGAGAGAGGGGGGTGTGAGTTGGGAGCAGGGGAGTGAAATGGCGGGGGACAGGGCGACTTGGAGGCGATTTGTTTGTGGCCACCCCAAACGGGATTGAGGCGTCTGGCAATAGATAGATAGATAGTTATTATAATTACCAGCCGCAGTAGTGAAGCTGGTATTGTTTTCAGTTCGTGTGTGTGTGTGTGTGTGTATTTACCTATTTGTAGTATACAGGTATGGAGCAATCCTCATGTTGTCCTTTCTCCATATCCACATTTATCTAGTCTACTTTTACACTCATGAATATTTTTCTCCTGCACCACCTTTTCGTCTAAGTTGTTCCAAATATTTATGTATTTACCAAATATACCTAATTGTGATATCTGGTTAGTACTTGGATGGGTGACCGCCTGGGAACACCAGATGCTGTTGGCATCCCCACGTGTCAAGTGGGGTTGGTGGAGGATTAGTGCCCCTCCCTGTAAAACAATTAACTCTAAGCCCTTGACCACCCCGTTTGGGATACATGGCATCTGGCAATGGATGGATGGATGATATACACAAAACGTGTTATGCTTGTGGGTTCCCATCACTGTTTCTCAGTCAAATTTAGCTTTAAATTCGTTTAATTTTTAGACTGGACGATCTCTTTGACCAGGCTATTCCATAAGTGTATACTTCTGTAAGGAAAGCTATATTTCTTGATATCCCTCAAGCAGCTTGACTTTTTCAATTTCATTCCGTGTCCTCTTGTTGCTTTCTTATCCCATACAAATAGATCTTCTCGGTCAATTTTATCTACTCCTATCATGGTCCTAAACACTGCAATCATGTCTCCCCTCTTTCTCCTTTCCTCTAAGGAAGGCAAATCCAGCTTTTCCAGCCTCTCTCTGTATGACAGATCTGCCAGACTGGGGACCATCTTGGTTGCTCTTCTTTGTATTCTCTCAATCTTGTTTATATCTTTCTTTTTGTGTGGGGACCACACTACCGCTGCGTATTCTAACCTAAGGCAGATCATGGCCACTGTCAATTTTTTCATCATCTCCTTATCCATATAATGAAATGCTACTATTATGTTAGTCAAGAGTTTATACGTCTCTCTAACTATCTTGTTAATGTGTTTTTCAGGTGACAAACTATCTTGGACCAGCACTCCCAGATCTTTCTCTTCTCTCATTTTTGTGATTAATTCATTACCCAACAAATGATTCAGTGATGGCCTCCTGGTACTTTTACCCATTTCCAGTATTTTACATTTCATTGCATTAAATTTCAATTCCCACATCCGGCTCCAGTCATGTATCCTATCCAGATCCTCATGCAGCATTTTATAATCCTCCTCAACCTCTACCTTCCTCAAGATCTTTACACCACCAGCAAACAGACTTCCATAACTGTTCACTCCATCTACCATATCATTTATGTAAATCAGGAACATTACTGGCGCCAACACTGAGCCTTGAGGGACTTCACTTGTTACTTCCCTCCATCCAGACATCCTATCCTTTATTACTATCCTCATTTATTTGTCTCTCAAAAAGTCTCTCATCCATTCCAGGAGTTTCTCCTTCAGTCCTCCTATATATTCTAGTTTCCACATTAGTCTCTTATGAGGTACCTTGTCGAAGGCCTTCTCTATGTCTAAGTACACACGGTCCACCCAACCATCTCTCTCCTGTATCACATCAATCGCTCTTGAGTAAAAGCTCAACAAGTTGGAAACACATGACCTTTCACTTCTGAATCCAAACTGACATTCAGCCAAAATATTCATCTCTTCTAGATATTTTATCCATCTGTCTTTCAGGATTCTCTCACACAATTTTGTGACCATGCTGGTTAGAGACACTGGTCTATAATTCAGGGGTTCTTCCCTGTTTCCTCCCTTTTAAATTGGTGCCACATTTGCCATCTTCCATTCTTGTAGCACTTTCCCCTCTTCCAGAGAACACACGATTATACTGTGAATGTTATCCGCCAGTTGTTCTCTGCATTCCTTCAGTACCCAATCAGAAATTCCATCAGGTCCTGGGGCTTTCCTTACATCTTGAGTTTCCAGTAATTTATACACTTCCTGTTCCTCCACTTTTATATCTTTTATCACTGGTACATTTCTAATCACTCCCTCCCCTTCCACAAACTCTTTTTCATTAGTGAAAACCGATTGGAAACATTTGTTCATTATTTCAGCTTGCATTGCTGCATCTTTATAGACCTCTCCTTTTACTTTCAGTTTGGTGATTCCTTCCTTTTGTTTCAGTTTGCCATTAACAAATCTATAAAACAGTTTAGGTTCATCCTTGCATTTGTTTATTATACCTTTTTCAAAATTCCTTTCTTCTTCTCTACGTATTCTTGTGTATTCATTTCTAGTTCTTTTATATTCTTCCTTTATTCTGTTGTTACCTCTCTTTCTCCAGTTGTTCCACGCCTTATCTCTCTCTTTTTTTGCTATCATAGACCTGCTATTAAACCACTCCTTTTTCCTGTTTTCTTTCCCTCTTACTCTTGGTACAAAATTTTCCACTCCCAAATTATAAAGATCTAGAAAGATATCCCACTTCCTCTGTATCTCTCCTGTTTCTCTGAATTTTCTCCAATCCGCATTTTCAAAAAATTTTCTCAGTCCTGTAAAATTTGCTTTCCCAAAGTTGTATCTTCCCTGCCTATGAAGCTCGTCTCTTGGCTCGACGTTCCCTATTATCATGTGGTACTCAGTGACCACATGATCACTTTTTCCTATAGGACAGAAATATTTCAACGATTCTGTTACATCAGTTTCTTTGGTAAACAGTAAATCTAACCTTGCTGGTGTGTCCTCACCTTGGAACCGTGTCTCTTCTTTGACCCATTGCGTCATCACATTATTCATTACTCTATTATATTTAATAATATAGTGCCCCACTAATCCTCACTGCCTCCTGAGTCCCATTCCTCCCAGTTCACCTCTTTACAGTTAAAGTCACGCACCAAAATTATATTGTTGTTTTTCTCAATTATTTTTTGTAAATAACTAGCCATATCTGACAACATCTACTGTTAATCGTCATCATTCCATGCTCTCATCTTAAGGGGAACATACACTACCGCCATATCTCTCTTGCCATTCTCTCCAGTTTCTAATTTCATATATATCACTTCAGCCCTGCCTTCTCCCATTTTCACGGTATCTACATTTATGTTGTTGTTCACTGGTATCATCATTCCTCCCATTTTTTCTTTTCTGTCTCTTCTCCACAGTTTGTATTTACCATCTCCCAAATGAACATGAATATCTTCTCTTAATTTGGTCCCTACAAAGCACATGACATCAGGTTCATGTTCTCTCTAGAAATCGTTAATTTCAAGCATTGCCGATATTACAGGTTCATGTTCTCTTTAGAAATCATTCATTTCAAGCCTTGCCGATATTAAACCATCAGCATTAGTATATAACACCTTCAAATTATTTTGATGTTTTTTATATCCTCTTTCTCTCCTTCTCTCCGTCGGTACCACTTCCTCAATTTCTGATCTTTCATAGCCATCCCCCTTATTTTCCTTCACTTCTATTTCCTCGCATACCACTTCCTTACTTTCATATCCATCACTCTCCAAAAAAGATTATTACATTCTTCCTCTGTCATCTTATCATTTTTTCCCTTTAATTGTTCCTTCAATGATTTTAAAACTTCTCTTTCTTCTTCATTCAAATCTTTTCTTATAATATTTTCCATCCCTGCCTCTTTGCTTAGTTTCCAGGTCACTTTAAGTATATCATTTACTACACTTTCTGATGACAACTTGACTCTTATTGGTCATGTTTCCTCTTTCTTATAAGGCCCTATCCTCATTTCTTCCTCAATTTCTTTTTCCCACTTGTCTCCTTTGGGATCAATCTTGCCTAATATTCTTCTCACCAGGTTCGTGTCTCTCTTGAGTCTAACAGATCTAACCTTTTCTCCCTCCTCCCTGTTTCCAAATATAACCACACATCTGTTCCTTTCTGCAGTTTCTCTCACTATTTTCTCTTTTTTCTTCAGTATTTTCATTACATTTTCTTCCATTTTTTCTTGTTCATTTTCCTTTCTTCCTGGATGATTTCTTTTAAGCTGACCACTTCTTTCTGTTCTTCTTCTACGTGTGCCCACTTTGTCTTATGCTCTTCTAATACACTACTCACCTTCTCCTTTTTATTAGTACTCTCTTCTAGTTCTCTCCTCAATTCGATATTCTCACATTTCAAATTCAAAAAAGGCAGAGTATAAGAGAGAAGTTGAGGAACGAGTGGGCAAATATGAATTGGAGCAGATGGAAGACCTGGAAAGTGTGTGTAGGATATTTACAGAAGAAATATGTGCAGCATGTGATGTGATGTGTGGCAGGAAGAGAAGACGGAAGGGAGTGCAAGGAACAGCGTGGTGGACTGAAGAGGTGAGACTGGCTGCGGCACAAAAGAAGAAAGCATACAATGAATGGATGAGAAATAGGGGCGTGGAAGAAGTTGAGAGGCAGAAGAGAGAGTCATATGTAGAAAGAAAGAGAGAGGTGAAAAGATTAGTAAGAGAGAGTAAGAAGAGAGTGGATGAGGAATTTGGAAGGAATTTGAGTGTAAAGTGGAGGGACTGTAAGAAAATGTTCTGGAAAGAGGTGAAAAGAGTAAGACAGGGTGGAAGTGAAGTTAGCAGGGGAGTGAAAGATAAAAATGGGAGATTACTAGTGGAGAAGGGAGAAAAAGTGAGCAGATGGAGAGAACACGTTAAGGAATTGTTGAACATAGAGGATGGAAGTAATGCGAGTATAAGTGGCTGGGGAATGGCTGGAAGAAGGAGGGAGGTGAGAAGACAGGAAGAAATCAGTAGGATAGAAGTTGTGGAAGGAATGAAGAAAGTTAAATTGGGGAAAGCCCCAGGAATTGATGGAGTGTGTGGTGAAATGCTGAAGCATGGGGGAGAGATAGTAGTAGAATGGATGTGGAAGATGTGCAGATTGGCCTGGGAGGAGGGTAGAGTCCCGGAGGATTGGAACTCAGGTATAATTATTCCCTTGTACAAAGGAAAAGGGGAAAAAGAAGTGTGTGGTAATCATAGGGGCATTTGTCTTCTTAGTATAATAGGAAAAGTGTATGGTAGGGTACTTATTGACAGTTAGAGAAAGAACAGAGAAATTAGTTGGAGAAGAACTGGGAGGCTTTAGGAAGGGAAGAGGTTGTGTTGATCAGATATTCATTCTTAGATCTTTAGTGGAAAAGTTTCTAAAGAAGGGAAAGAAGTTGTATGCGGCTTTCATGGATTTGGAGAAAGCATATGACAGGGTGGATAGACAAGGATTGTGGAAAGTATTAAGAATATATGGAGTAGATGGGAAGTTGTTGAATGCTGTGAAGAGTATGTACGATGGTGCGAAGGCTGCAGTGGGTGTGGATGGTGAACTAAGTGAATTTTTCTCTTTGAAAGTTGGGTTGAAACAGGGATGTGTCAAGTCTCCATGGTTGTTCAATCTGTACATGGATGGGGTAATAAAAGAGGTACAAGGTAGTGTAGTGGATGTTGGAGTGGCCCTAGTGAGAGAGGATAGTGTTTGGAAACTCCCTGTACTGTTGTTTGCAGGTGATACAGTGTTGTTGAGTGAAGATGAAGGGGAGCTGCAAGGCTTGGTGGATGAGTTTGGGAATGTGTGTAAGAAACGGAATCTAAAGGTGAATGTAGGGAAGAGTAAAGTGATGGTCTTTGAGAGAGGTTAAGTCAGTGAATGTACAGCGAGGTTGGATGGTGAGGAATTGGAAAATGTGAGTACGTTTAAGTACTTGGGTAGTGTGATGAGTAAGGATGGAGGTTTGGAGGGTGAAGTGCATGAAAGGGTGCAGCAGGGAAGAAAGGTTGCTGGTTCTTTGAAAGCAGTGATAAGAAACAGGGAAGTGAGCATGGAAGTGAAAAAGTTACTACATGACATTATTGTGATACCAACTCTAACGTATGGAAGTGAAGCTTGGACGTTGTTGGAAGGACACAAGTCAAGAGTAAGAGCAGTGGAAATGAGTTATTTAAGAGGAGCCTGTGGAATCACATGGAGAGACAGGCTGACGAATGAGGATATAAAGGAGTGTTGTGGTGTGGATGTGGATGTGATAGGAAGCGTTATGAGGAACACACTGAGGTGATTTGGCCATGTGGAGAGGATGGAGGGTGAAAGACTGACGAAGAGAGTGTATGTGAGTGAGGTGGAGGGGGGAAGAGGGAGGGGGAGGCCGACGATGAGATGGAGGGATGGGGTGGAGAGGTATATGAGAGAGAGGGGTATGAGTTGGGAGCAGGGCAGTGAAATGGCGGGGGACAGGGCGACTTGGAGGCGATTTGTTTGTGGCCACCCCAAACGGGATTGAGGCGTCTGGCAATAGATAGATAGATAGAAATTCCTGATCTCCTCATTTGCCGTCACATTGGACTGGATCAGACCCTATATAGTAATCTCCGTATTTTCAGACACGTCTTTTAACACTTGATTCTCTACTTTCTTTTCAAGTTCACTAATCCTCATAATCAGTGTTTTAACCAGATCCATGACATTAGTATTTCTATCAAATCCTGGAAATTCGAGTCCCTCAATATTTACATTATCGGCCATGTTTGAGGTTAGTTACAGTACCAAAAACAGCTGTTACCGAAAATATTACAAACATTCATGTATACTCTTGCCAGTAAATCTTTTTTGGCAGTCTGTATTAACTTACAGTATTTTAAACTTAAAACAAGACCACATTAGTATTTCTAACAAATCCTGGAAATTCGAGTCCCTCAATATTTACATTATCGGCCATGTTTGAGGTTAGTTACAGTACCAAAAACAGCTGTTACCGAAAATATTACAAACATTCATGTATACTCTTGCCAGTAAATCTTTTTTGGCAGTCTGTATTAACTTACAGTATTTTAAACTTAAAACAAGACCATAGGAGACAGGACAAACATAATTCCTGAAAACTACTTAAGGTTTGCAGCTGTGGCTGGAAATATCTAGAGATGTCCATTCGCTCTGGCTGTTCGCTTGTGTATTTACCTAGCATGGTAACTTAGCAAGCACTCAAGATGTCATCACAAAATTTTACGGGTGTGTAGTAGGGAGAAAAAGCGATCTCAAGTTCAAAATTGGTGAAAGTAGGTCAGTGTTTGTCTCTCAGTTACCATGATGACTTCGTAACCACTCAAGATTTCATCACAAAATTTTACAGGTGTGTTGTACGGATGTAAATCTCCTACAAGTATTGTTTTCAGTTTGTCTGTGTGTTTGTTAGCACAATAGCTTTGCAACCGCTCAATATATCATCACAAATTTTTACAAGTGTGTAGCAGGGATGAAAGTCTTCAATGAGTGTGATGAAAGTAGGTCAAGGTTTGTGTGTCTGTAACCACAATAACTTCACAACCACTCAAGATATCATCACAAAATTTTACAGGTGTATAGTAGAGATGAAAATCTACGAGTTTGAAATTGGTGAAAGTAGGTCAAGGTCAAGGTCACATTCCAAGCCGTGCCAGATATATATTGCCTCACGGCTGGTGTAATTCACCCCATGGGGGGCCCTTAGTTGTTGTTGTTATTATTATTATTATTATTATTATTATTATTTTTATTATAATTTCAGGACGAAGCCAGATTACATAGTGAGAGGGTGCATAAGCTGTTGATCAGTCTGACTCCTCCAGGTCTATTCTCTGTGATATTAAACACAGCCACATCAGTACTAGAGGAGTCTACCTCTACATCACAGCCAGAAGCCAGATTTCCCTCACAGAGTAAGTAGTAATTATATACCGTACAGCAAAGTACATTGGTCTCTTTATTTTTACTCATGGACTACAGCAGTATGGCCAATTTAGCAACTGTTGCAAAATTATTTGAGATGTACATCGTCTTGAAATTAGTATTGTACACCTGCCCATGAAATATTTTTTCTCAACTCATCATAGTTATGGAGATATTGTGGTTAGAAATTTCTCAGTTGTTGGACAGCTGGCAACTATACAAGCAAGACTCAAAACCTGAGTGAATTGCCACTTAATCTAACAAACCATAACTTGAGCCTGATGTTCGGCTTTGGATACTTTATATCATCTTTTCCCCTCGTCCTTTAGCCACTATCAGCGTTGCATTTGGCTTTAGCATCAAGAACCAGTTTTTCTTGACACGCATAAGCCTTCCTCAGGCGTTAGCATCATGGTAAATGGATCAGGAAGTACGTGAATTTCATTCATAGTGGGGACAATTCTTTTGTTTGTGAGCTCAACCTTAGGGGAAATGAGAGTTTATGAATAGCATGATATAAAAATTACATGACACTTCACCTATGAGAAACTTCTTGGTGTGTTGTAAAAATTCCTGCCCCAGTGAGGTAGATCGTACACCACAGATGAAGCCTGTTCCCAGAGTCAGACCCATAAGCAAAACAAAAACACTATAGTGCCCATTCCCTCACAGGTGCAGTGTCAAATAGTGGTGATCTCGATATTGACTTCATGAACGAAGGCTCGGTGTCAGACAGAAGTCGTCCCCAGAAATCTGAAAATGGCACCTCCAGTCCATCTCAGGAGAAAATTCAAGGTAAGTTTATTGTATGATGTGAACCACTGCAGTGACAACCTAAAGATGCGACACAATTGGTAGAGCATTCATATCAGAGCATATGGTTGTGTTCTGTATATTACATGCCGCGTTTCAATATCAAGTTGTGGCCAGAGGTTTTTCTGTCATGTAAACATTACCAGGCGCATAGGTCGGTCCCCTGTCCTTATATGTTATGGACTAACAGTAGTCTGTCCTTAAGCCCCTCCACTCAGAAGCAGGCAGAGTGGAATTTGGCAGTTACTGGTTTTATTTATTTATTTTAGTTCATTTATAGATAGATAGATGGCAATAGATAGATAGATAGTTCATTTATTTATTAATTTTTCAAAGTCTGGCAGCAGCAGGAGTGAATTCAAAATAATGTTTGCCAGATTCAAGTGGTTCACCATTTTTTTTATTTTTTATTATTATGTACAGGAGTGAAAAAAGAGAAAGACAAGTTTTGGGACGAGCTGGGTGAAGTAGTGGGATAAATGCCCAGGAGCTAGAAAGTGATGGAAAAGGGGGATATGAATGGAAGAGTAGGCACTGGTCCTGAGGATGACATAATGGGTTGTTATGGAGTACCAGGAGACAATGATAATGGGAAACGACAGAAGGATATGTGTCAGGAGAGGAGGTTGTGCATTTGTAACTTGTATTTCAAACACAGGGATGCACATAATTATACATGGTATAGTGGAAATGGGAATCGTGTTGAAAGGAGCCTGATTGATTGCATGCTCATAGAGAGGTCGATGATGGGAATGGTTGCTGATACGAGGACCATGAGAGGATGATGTGGAGGTCTTTCAGATCATTTGATTGTGGTATGCAAGATCAAGCTGAGAGGAGTGAGGTGGATCTGGAGAGAGAGAGGAGCAGTCAGGGGGAAAGACTGAAAGTTG
Source organism: Coenobita brevimanus (assembly GCF_032717465.1). Classification (NCBI taxonomy): domain Eukaryota; kingdom Metazoa; phylum Arthropoda; class Malacostraca; order Decapoda; family Coenobitidae; genus Coenobita; species Coenobita brevimanus. The sequence continues at coordinate 5,621,307 of NC_137061.1, read as the reverse complement.
AGAAGCTGAAGATCAAAGAAATGGCAGATGATTACAGGACCAAAGTAGAGGAGGAGTTAGAATCAGTGAAATGGATCTGTACAGCCTTTGGAATGCATATAGGGATTGCTTAATTAGGAATGCTAAAGTGGTGTGTGGTGTGGCAAGAGTAATAACAAAGAAGAAAGGTACGGCATGGTGGAATGAGGAGGTTAAGAGAGCGGTGGAGGTAAAGAGGAAGAAGTGGCTAAAGTGGTTACGGAATAAGGGGCTCAGTTGAAATAAGAACTGAAAATATTGAGAGCAAGAAGCATGTAAAGATACTAGTGAAGAGGAAAAAGAAGGAGGTAAATGATGATCTAGGAAGTAAAATGAATGCGAACTATTCTGAAAATATGAAGTTATTCTGGAAAGAGGTGCGAAAATGTTGAAGTGAAAGCGGAAAGAAATGTGGTGGTGTGAAGGATGTAGGTGGTAGATTATTAACTCATGGGGATGAAGTAAGGACCAGGTGGAAAGAATATTTTCAAAGCCTGATAAATGGGAGTAGAGAGAGCAGAGTGGCTGTAAACATGATTGGTTTTGGGGGTGTACAGAGAAGGAATGCAGTGCCAGGAGACGTGACACTCACTCAGGTGAAGAGTGCTGTGAAACGGCTGAAAAATGGGAAAGTAGCTGGAGTTGATGAGGTGTATGCAGAGATGCTTAAGTGTAGTGGAGAGAGTGGAATGAAGTGCTTGTTGAAGATGTGTAAGAAGGCATGGATGAGTGAAACTGTGCCAACAGAGTGGAAAAAGGCTGTGATTGTACCCCTGTACAAAAGTAAAGGTGAGTGAAGTGAGTGCAAGAATTATCGTGCCATAACTTTATTGAGTGTGGTAGGGAAGATATATGGAAGAATTATTATAAAGTAAGAAAGCTATCAGAAGTCCCAGTGATTGATGAACAGGGTGGCTTTAGGAGTGGCAGGGGATGTGTGGATCAAATATTTGCAGGGAGATACATAGCAGAGAAGGCTTGTGAGAAGGACTATAAGGTGTTTATGGCATTCATGGATCTGGAAAAAGCATACAACAAAGTAGACAGAGAGGGATTGTGGAAAGTTTTGCACATGTACAATGTAGATGGTAAGCTGCTAGGTGCGGTCAAGAGTTTTTATGATGGTAGCGAAGCATGTGTAAAGGTTAATGGGCATCTAAGTGAATGGTTCACGATGGATGTGGGCTTGCGACAAGGTTGTTTGATGTCCCCATGGTTGTTGAATATATATATATGGTTGGGGTGATGAGAGAAGTAAAAACACGAGTAATGGAGAGAGGGATGGCGTTGGTAATGTATGGTGATGGATGGAATATCTCAAATTTGTTGTATGCTGATGATGCAGTACTGCTTGCAAATACCAGACAAGAACTTGGTAGGCTAGTGCAGAGTTTTGCTGATGTCTGTGAGCATCGTGCCTTGAGGGTAAATGTGGAAAAGAGTAAAGTGATGGTTATTGAGAGAGAAGGTGACTCCCAGTCTGATGTTACAGTGAATGGAGAGAGACTGGATTTGGTGAGAGAGTTCAAATACCTGAGTACAGTGATAGAAAAGAGAGGAAAATGTGCAAAAGAAGTGGAACGTAGAGTGACACAAGAAAGAAAAGTAGCTGGTGCAATGAAGGCCTTGATAAGTAACAGAGGCATGAGTGTTGCAGCTGCACGAGGCTTACATGAGGGACTGTTAGTGCCAACTTTAATATATGGATATGAGACTATGGTTTGGCATGAAAATGAAAAGTTGAGAGTAAAAGCAGTGGAGATGGGACTGCTGAGGAATGTATGTGGAGTACTGAGGGTGGATAGGATACGAAATAATGTGATCCGTGAAAGATGCGCAGTAAGGATGTTGGTGGACACCAGAATTGAAGAGAATGTACTGAGATAGTATGGTCATGTGGAGAGAATGGATAACAATAGAGTGGTGAAAAAAGGTATATCTGAATGAATTTGTAGGAGAGAGGAGGCGAGGTATGTCAAGGAGAAGGTGGAGAGATATGGTGAATGAGTGTGTGAGGAAGAGAGGTTTGGAAGTCGGTGAGGCTAGGGAACTAATGTTAGGACTCCATATTAGAAATACAATTACAGGTAACTCGCACGGAACACGTGGGTTTCGTTCCTACCGTGCCGTGTTAGGTGCAAAATCGCGTATATTTAAACTACTTCGTATTTTGCTCCCTAGACCCCCCAAATGTGTTGTTTTGCTGTTATCTGTCACTGGTAATCACTAGAAAGCACTTTAAGTGGTTAGAAGGTTTATTTAATGTTATAACTCACAAATACAGTACTCCAGAGCAAAACTTCAACACACAAATACTGTACGTAAACACAAGGAAATATTCCGACGCCGATCATAGGTAATCATATAAATCAGGTTAACTGGTACCAGTGCTTTAACTTACAAGTACATACCAGAACAGTACATATTTAACTTAGAAATGCAGTACTGTGATATCGAATGATTTTAGTACATAATCTGTTAGGAATGGCTGGAAAAAAAAATGTTATGAATACATTTTCACCTTTTTGATATATGTTTATGGTAGTTTCGAGTTATTTTTTACGTTATGGTTGTGCCCATGCTTGGAAAAGGGAGCGAAAGAGTTGAATTTTCAGTCCTAAACGAGAAAACTCCACGTCCTCCAAGGCTAGACTCTGCCACGGGAGAATAAAGTGGAGGGTCAGTCCGATTAGCAACAAGGAAGTTGTGTCACAACTTCCAGCTCCCACACCACGAGAATGGCTAAAAATAGAATCGTGATGCAGTTTCAGAACTAACAATAAGTCTAAATATTACGAATACAGATACAAAGCAGAAATAAATACGTTTACAGACGGGGAAAACGTACTTCTTCCGTCATAACATGTTCATCTTTCTCTATCATTTTTCGTTCATCTTTATCATTTTACCTTGTTATTTTCGCAATATATATTGCTGTCTCGTAAACAGGGTGGTTGTTTGTGTTTTGCAAGGGAGGAAAAAGGTTGTATTTTCTGTCTGGGTCGAGATAATGGGTGTAACTATGTGTGGTTAGGCATGGCCACGAGCGAAAAAATCATAGATCCACTCATCACGATAGCAGGTGGTGAACTGACAGATGATACATGACATGAGAGGGTGAAGTCAAGGTCAGTCTCATGTCCCAGATTTTCGTTCACTTCCCGAAAGTTTTCACAGTTTTCTACATGTTGCAATGCATCAAATGATCCAGACCATTACAGCAAACCTGAGCAAATAGGTAAAGATACCAAGACAAAAATGTATTTTTCTCTTATTATAAGTCTTTAACGAACAAACAAAAAAGGCAATATTCCGACGCCGATCATGGGTAATCATATAAATCAGGTTAATTGGTTACAAGGCTTTATTTAATGCTTTAATTGCTTACAAGTACATACCAGAACAGTAAATATTTAACTTACAAATACAGTACTGTAGAAAAGCAGTACAGTAAGAGTTTAACGAACAAACAAAAAAGGCAATATTCCGACGCCGATCATGGGTAATCATATAATTCGGGTTAACTGGTTATAAGGCTTTATTTAATGATTTAACTTTATTTAAGGGCTTACAAGTACAGTACATACGAGAACAGTAAATATTTAACTTACAAATACTGTACAGTACTGTGTAAAAAACGAACAAATAAAAAAGGCAGTATTCTGACGCCTATCAGGTAAACTGGTTATAAGACTTTATTTCTTGCTTTAACGTTATATAATAGAACTTTAAGTTGCACATAAACTTACCAGAACAGTACAGTACTGTAAATATTTAACTTACAAATACTGTGCTACTGTACTCGGGAATGTCTCACTCACTGAATAATTTCCCGCCTAGATCGTCACGTAATCAAAACAAACCGCGCGCTGCGGTGACGTTCGAGGATTTGATCTTTCAAAGGCCTCTCCTGCGTTAATTTGTAGTTTTCATAATGGTTTTTTAATCTTACGTTGTCTTATATGTATCCCAGCCCTTACCGTGTATAACTGCGAGCGCGTTCCGTGAGATCGTGTTCCGTGCGAGTTACCTGTAATTACAAATCATAATAGATAGATAGATAGATAGACAGACAGACAGATAGAGGCAGCAAGTCAGGGGATGAGATAGGTATTGTGTCAGCGAGAATCGAGCAGTGCTAAACATGCTTACACACTCTAACTCAAGAAATGCTTAATAGGCACACGACAGCGCCTCGTGACCATACACACACATACTCACACACAGGCTTCTAGAAACTTCACATCAGAATATTCCAAGTGACATGACTCCTGCTAAAATAGGAATTTAGGAAGCAGAGCTCAGAAGGAGAGAGGCCATAGAACCAACAGGTAGTAGGGAGAAGGGCCTAGCAACATGGGGGAGAGGGTGGAAGAGAGAGCTCGCAGGACTCTACTTATACTTCACTCGTGTGTGAGAGACTTTGTTAATATTTCCAAGACAAATAAAAATAGTCCCATACTCATCTTTACCTCTCCTGTCATTGCATGACAATGGGAACGAAGATTATCTACTTACAAAACTACTCACGTATAACAACCGCTTGTCCACAAGTCTGATATATGTATAACTGATCTACAAACCTTCACTACAAGAAGCTACAAAGTTATTGTAAGATATGGCGGCAGTGAACGTACGAACCTCGTCTACGAAGCTACAGTGAATTCCTACAAAATACAAGCTACAAGCCTACGAGTCTACAAGTCTACAAACATACAAGTCTACAAGCCTAAGAGTCTACAAGTCTACGACTGTACAGTTGATTCTGCATTATCAAGATTGGGGGGGGGGTGTCACAACCAGCTCCTGACAGTATTCTCTCCAACCCCCCCTCCGTCTCCACGATCATCATGCTGATTTAGAAGTGATCACACGACGTCTTGCCAGTAGTTTAACAAAATATTGATACAAACAATCTTGCAATTTCTGCGACGAACCGACAAACTACAACCATCTACAATCAACTACGAGTAACAACTCTACGAGTCGTCTGTATAATCTTCTACATGCACCTACAAGTAGCGGCAGTCTTCATCCCACAACGAGTATATCACAAGAGAAAAGGACCGAGAATACATCGAAAAAGAAAAAGAAAACAAACAAACGAAGAATGAGACACAACTCACAACCACCAGACCTCACCCTCCTCTCTCTGCTACATCCAACCAACCTCCACCGCTGATGCAGGAGTGAAGAGGTCAAGAAAACGAAGCAAATACCAAGTCCATATTCACAACTCATCTTACTCACTCATCTTCACTCAAGTTACTCATCACTACTCATTCACTCACCACAGCTACCAGTGTGGGAAGTCAATGTCATCGTATGTGCTTGCTGAAAAGATGCCACGTCAGTCAACTCACCACCTGCACCATCTCTAACACCATTCCCATCACGGTAAAAACTAGAGAGTTACATAGTTAATTCTATCTATCTATCTATTGCCAGACGCCTCAATCCCGTTTGGGGTGGCCACAAACAAATCGCCTCCAAGTCGCCCTTTCCCCCACCATTTCACTACCCTGCTCCCAACTCACACCCCCCTCTCTCATATACCTCTCCACCCCATCCCTCCATCTCATCCTCGGCCTCCTCTTCCCTCTTCCCCCCTCCACCTCACTCACATACACTCTCTTCGTCAGTCTTTCACCCTCCATCCTCTCCACATGGCCAAACCACCTCAGTGTGTTCCTCATAACGCTTCCTGTCACATCCACATCAACACCACAACGCTCCTTTATATCCTCATTCGTCAGCCTGTCTCTCCATGTGACTCCACAGGCTCCTCTTAAATAACTCATTTCCACTGCTCATACTCTTGACTTGTGTCCTTCCAACAACGTCCAAGCTTCACTTCCGTATGTTAGAGTTGGTATCACAGTACTGTCATGTAGTAACTTTTTCACTTCCATGCTCACTTCCCTGTTTCTTATCACTGCTTTCAAAGAACCAGCAACCTTTCTTCCCTGCTGTACCCTTTCAAGCACTTCACCCTCCAAACCTCCATCCTTACTCATCACACTACCCAAGTACTTAAACATACTCACATTTTCCAATTCCTCACCATCCAACCTCGCTGTACATTCACTGACTTCACCTCTCTCAAAGACCATCACTTTACTCTTCCCTACATTCACCTTTAGATTCCGTTTCTTACACACTCTCCCAAACTCATCTACCAAGCCTTGCAGCTCCCCTTCGTCTTCACTCAACAACACAGTATCCTCTGCAAACAAGAGTACAATACACAGTGATAGACAAAAAACTTCTGCACAAACATATAAAACATGCTACATAATTACAACATAAATACATATACCTATTTCAATTATCTTCATAATTCACTCATTATATACTTGCACCAACAATAAATATTCTACACTGTATATATTCATTCATTTACAAAATATGGGGCTATATAATATTTTCAGTAATATCTGTGCATTATAAACTAAACCTTAAAAAGGGTCCCAAGGTAATTAACCAGCAATTATGCAACCATGAACAACACAGAAGAAGCGTAGACAAACGAAGAAATACAAACTATAGAAAATCAATACAAAAAAAAAAAAGAAAGAAAAAAGAAAGAAATAGAGTAAGATCACATAACAAACAAATGAAAATAAGTGTAAGTGTTATTACAAATGCCAAAATACCACATAAACTACAAACAAAAAAGCCAATTGTTGTCTCCACAAGCTAGTGGCATGGCACATCATATCATCGACCCGCAGCATGACCGGATTCAATGTTAGGACTGCAATTATTACAATTATGTAACTACAAACGACATGTAACAATTATGTAACGACAAACGATTGCATTATATTACACTTGCTAAAATTATGTTACAGTTGCATTAACAAGATGTAACTACAGTTATAAGGCCAGCACAATTATGTAACAGTTGCATTAACAAAATGTAACTACAGTTACAAGGTCAACACAATTATGTAACAGTGTCATTAACAAGATGTAACTTTTATGTAACATTAACTACAATTATAAGGCCAACACAGTTATGTAACAGTTGCATTAACAAAATGTAACTACAATTATAAGGCCAACACAATTATGCATTACCACAATATTATGTAACAGTTCATAAAATGTTACAATTATGCATTACTACAATGTTACTACAATGTAACAATACAATTATGTAACAATTCACAATGTTACAATTATGTATTACCACAATGTTACTACAATATTATGTAAAATCATACAATTTTACCACAATTCTGTATTACCAGAATCATCATACAAGTTAGGTGAAATATTAGACATTACTAAAGGTATAACTCAATATGTAATGTAATAACCTAGCAGTATTACCATTGCACAATTATATGCATATGTCTATTATACATACACATCTTACAAAATGTCATACAACAACTGTTGCATTTGTTCAGTTATGTATACAACTTGTTTAAAATGTAATATTACTAGATCATTGCAATTTACTATGAATATTATATGCATACAATATTATAATCAATATTATGTACTAATAGATTAGAATATGTCAATGATGATTGCTGTCGGAGGACCTCCAGCGGCGTGACCGAGCAATGTTAGGACTCCATATTATAAATACAATTAATTACAAATCATAATAGATAGATAGATAGATAGACAGACAGACAGACAGATAGAAGCAGCAAGTCAGGGGATGAGATAGGTATTGTGTCAGCGAGAATCGAGCAATGCTAAACATGCTTACACACTCTAACTCAATGAATGCTTTATAGGCATACGACAGCGCCTCGTGACCATACACACACATACACACATACTCACACACAGGCTTCTAGAAACTTCACATCAGAATATTCCAAGTGACACAACTCCTGCTAAAATAGGAATTTAGGAAGCAGAGCTCAGAAGGAGAGAGGCCATAGGACTGACAGGTAATAGGGAGAAAGGCCTAGCAACATGGGGGAGAGGGTGGAAGAGAGAGAGAGAGAGAGAGAGAGCGAGACAAGGAGGTAGCTCGCGGAACTCTACTTATACTTCACTCGTGTGTGAGAGACTTTGTTAATATTTCCAAGACAAATATAAATAGTCCCATACTCATCTTTACCTCTCCTGTCATTGCATGACAATGGGAACGAAGATTATCTACATACAAAACTACTCACATATAACAACCGCTTGTCCACAAGTCTGATATATGTATAACTGATCTACAAAACTTCATTACAGGAAGCTACAAGGTTATTGTAAGACTAAGAGATCAAGCTGGCTGGATGAATGTTGTGAGGAGAAGTGCATGATCAGGGATTTTGGCACCCCTTTTCAATGTGGCAGCGTCCGGACTGACTCAATCGGATACGTTTATGTGAAGCAACAGAACGTGGTGAATGTTTTTGGCGTATCCGATTGAGCCAGGATCCCTGGGGGCTTGAATGATGAGTGAATGGAAGCGTGGCCCATTGGATTGGGCAAATTTGGGCTGTCTGGACATTGCTACTCCTCACCCTGCTCTTGGGTGGGAATAATGGTGATGATGATTATTATTATTTTTAATATTATTTTTTTTACATTCATTAATCATCCAATCCTGCGGGCCATGGCCTTTGGTTCCTTCTTCCTCGCATAAAAAAAAAAAAAAAAAAAAAAATCCTACGTTGCTTCATGACGAACGTAGGATCCCGGGGCTAGGCAAGTTGATCCTGACATTTAAGATGAGAGTGACCAGCCTCCCTTATCTCTGGGTGGCATTACATGAGCAATGAACCTCAACCACCCCTTGGATACAGACCTTCACCTGCTCAATCTTACTGAAGAGCCATAATTACCCACTAAACCACCAGGTGCTAAAATTTGGTTATATGATTTCCACCCAGCATAGTAAATGGTTTCCTGGTGTACAGGAAACCATTTGGCTTGTTACTTAGTGTAGAGCCACCCACAGGCAGAAGGAAGAGGAAAGAATGAAGGAAAGAAAGACAGAAGAGGGAGTGTAAAGTTACCTGTAGGCAGAAGGGTGAGGAAAAAATGAAGTAAAGAAAGACAGAAGAGGAAGGAAGGAAAGAAGGATGGAGGAGAGGAAAGGGTAGACACCCAAGAGCGGCACTACATCGGCTGAGTGGATGGTGAGCGCCCCCACCTACCAGATCACCTAAACATAGATGCTAATGCCGCCTGGAGTGAACAGTATCTGTATATACATGCTTGTTCTTACCTAATTGTATCTTTACAGGAATGAGTCAAGCTCGTACTGTCCCGTGTCTTAAACCATATTTATCGTACATATCCTTAAATTTGTGAATTGTTTTGGCACACACTATTTCATTCGGTAGTGCATTCCATTGATCAATTGCTCTGTTTGGGAAACTGAATTTCCTTACGTCTTTATCACCTCTCTTCTTATGCAGTTTTTTGCAGTGTCCTCTTGCTGATGCTTCTCCATATGTTAAGTAATCATTTATGTCTATTTTCTCCTTTCCTGCTATGCATTTATATAGCATTATCATGTCACCTCTTTTCCTTCTCTCCTGTAGTGTTGGTAGATTCAGTTTATTTAGTCTTTCTTCGTAGCTTAGGTCCCTTAAGCTTGGTATCCATCTTGTAGTGGCCCTTTGAACTTTTTCAATCTTGTCTATATGCTTTTTGAGATGAGGACTCCAGACTACTGATGCATATTCCAGGGTTGGTCTAATGAATGCTGTTATTATCCATCTTAGCATGTCTTCATTTATGTATGTGAATGCTATTCTCATATTTGCAAGCAGTGTATACATGTTCCGTACCTTCTCGCTGATGTGGTCAGCCGGAGATAGTCAGTTATTGATAATCACACCTAGGTCTTTCTCTCTTTCTGATGTGTAGAGGGTTTTATTTCCTAACTTATAATCCCAATCAGGTCTTTTTCCACTTTTATCAAAGTTGATTACATGACACTTGTCCACATTGAATTCCATTTACCATGTACTACTCCATTCATGAAGTTTATTTAATTCTTCTTGTAGCTCTTTACAAGAGTCTGTGTTAGTAATTCTCCTTTGTATTTTTGCATCATCTGCAAACATATTCAGATAGCTCTCATTTCCAGTGTTACTGTTTATATCATTTATATACACTAAAAACATGATTGGTGCCAGCACTGAACCCTGTGGTACTCCACTAGTCACTTCTTTCCATGATGAGTAGTTTCCTCTTAGTACTGTCCTTATTTCTCTTTTTATGAGAAAGTCTTGCATCCAACAAAACAGTTTGCCTCGAATTCCTCCTTGATGGTACAGTTTCCATAAAAGTCTTTGGTGTGGTACTGTGTCAAAAGCTTTCTTGAAATCTAAATAGATACTGTCCACCCATCCTTCCCTTTCCTGTATTGTGTTTGTTATTCTGTCATAGTAGCTCAACAGATTAGTAACACATGATTTTCCTTTTCTGAAACCAAACTGTCTTTCTGTTATCATACTGTGTTCTTCTAGATGGTTTACCCTAGCTTTTCTTATAAGTTTTTCTAATACCTTGCTTACAACACTGGTCAGTGATACTGGTCGGTAGTTGAGTGGATTTTGTCTATTTCCTTTCTTGAATAAGGGGACAATATTTGCTTTTTTCCAAATATCAGGTAGTTTACCTTGACTCAAGGATTTCTTGAAAATTAAAAATAATGGTTTACTTAACTCCTTTGCACATTCTCGTAGTACCCAACATGAAATTTCATCAGGACCACTTGCTTTTCCTCTGTCTAATCTACTTAACTCCTCCTGTATTACTTTTTCTGCTATTTGTATATCTGGTATTATGTGTGGACATGCGTGTTCCACATAGTCCCTCTCAGAATTTTTTTCTTCTGTAAAAACTAATTGGAAATTCTTATTTAGTGCTTCACAAATATCTTTCTCTTGTGTATAAGTGATTCCCTCGTCTGTAATGGATTGTATTATATCTTTTACTTTAGATTTGCTTCTGATATAGCTGTAAAACAGCTTTGGTTGATCACTACTTTTATTTATTATATCCTCCTCAAACTGTTTTTGGGCTTCCCTCCTTATTCTTGTATAGTCGTTTCTTGCCTGTTTGTAATTATTATACGCCCTTTCACTGTTGTATCTTCTGTATCTATTCCACAACAAATCTCTTCTTTCTTTTGATTTTTCACATTCTGTATTGAACCATTTCTGTATTTTCTTATCTGCTTCTTTGTGCTGTGGGATGTACTTCTGGACTCCTATTTCATAAAATTCACAGAATTTTTTATATACAGCATTTAAATCTTGTCCTCTAAGCTCATTTTCCCAATCACCTTCTAAGAAATACTTCTTTAGGTCTTGATAATTTCCCTTTTTATAGTTTAGGCTGTTTTTGTAACTATCATTGCTGTTTACTATGTCATATGCTATCCTGAAGTTATAATTTAGTACTGCATGATCGCTTTTGCCGAGTGGAGGGTGATATATTAAACTGTCAATATCATTTTCTTGCCTTGTAAATATTAGATCTAGCACTGAAGGTACATCAAGTCCTCTTTTTCTGGTGGTTTCCCTCACATGTTGCGTTAAGAAAAACTCTTGTACAAGATCCAGGAGCTTTTGGTCCCAATAGCTTTCTTGGCTATTTATATCTAGAGTATTCCAATTTATATTTGTATTGAAGTCCCCAGTTAGTATAATTCTTTCCGATTTCTTTTCCATTTTATGTAGCAATGATCTTAAACTCTGAATTGTACTCTCTGCCAGGTCCTCATATTCGTCTCTTTCCCATGTGTTTGATCTGGGTGGCATGTACAAATTGGCTACAATTACTTTACCTTCAGATGTGTCGATCTCTACTGCAATCAGTTCTACTTGTGATGGTATATCTAGTTTTATTTCCTTGACTTTTAGATTTTTCTTAGTTAATATTATAATTCCTCCTTTTTTTAAATATCTGTCTCTTCTCCATATATTGTATTCCTCTAAGTTTAGTATGTCATTTGATATCCTTGGTATTAATTTTGTTTCAGTTAGGCATATTATTTGTGGTTCATTTTCTCTGACATAATCATTCATCTCTAGTAATTTAGATACCATTCCATCCACATTTGAGTACATCAACTTTATCATCTTGTTTATATACTTGTCATGACATGGTTCTACTACCTTCCTCCTTTTTCTTCCATCCTGTTTGTGTACCACTTTCGTACCTGCAATCCTATTACTTTGTAAAAAAATGTCTTCTCCTCTTCTGATCTTCCCTCATTTTTTGTTTTTGCTTCCTCCCTTTTCTCTTTCAGTAATTCCAGTTCCTCTTGTGTTAGGCATCTTTTTATCCATACATTTTTGAACTCCTCTTTTTCCTTAAGATTCTTTGCATTTTTTAGTATCTCTTCCACAGTGTTTACACTCTGGAAAGTCACCTTTAGAGGTCTTGTCTTGCTTTTCTCTTATTTCCCTAACCTTTTGTGTTCCTCCATGTCTTTACTACAGATTTCCTCTGATACTTCTTTCAGTAAGCTCATTACGTTTGCCATCTTCTTTTTGTCTCTTGTGATCTTGTTTTTAACTTCTTCCTCTTCTATACCAGTGATTACTATTGATTTGTTTATCTCTACTGAATCTCTGACTAACTTTGGATTGTTTTGGATTATTCTTTTCACCTCCTTTTTAATGCTTTTTTCCTCCACCCTTGTTTCTAAGTCTTTCTTTACTTTCACCATTTCAGCATACGTGGTTTCTGCATCATTTTTGTAGCTTTGCACAGCTTCGTTCACTTGTGTTATCTTCTACTCAATATCACTGCTCTGGTCAATAAGACTGCTAACTTGCCTAATTGTCTCTGTGTCATTTTTGAACTCTTCCATAACACTCTCGTGATTGACTACTGTACTTGCCATTTCACTCATTTTCTTCCTAAGTGTACTCAATTCCACTGTTAGTTCACTGATGGTTGTGTCTTTCTTATTGGCCTCCCTTCCTAGTTTTTCTATTTCTTCCTTTTGCAAGTGCATCTGCTTCTTTATTTCATCAATTTCATTTTTGAAAGCCATTTCTAGTTTGTTTACACATTCAACCAGTCTATTGTGAGTCTCCACTTCAACCAGTTCTTGGTAGAAATCATCATTTTGCTTTTTACCTTTATCCCTTTTCTTTTCCAAATTTGTTTTACTGAAGTATGTATCCATTTTGCAATACTTAAAGTGCAAAGCATGTACTTACAATCTCCATGTTGTTGTGTTGTGTGTGTATGTGTGTGTGTGTGTGTGCACTTAAGTTAACCCATAAAGTCTGTTCATCATCGGTCAATGTGTTTAAGACAAGATACGTTCAGTCCAATCCACATTGATTTAGTAGAAGCCACAAAAAACTGTTAAGAGGTTGCCATGCCTCTTTGATGGCATAAATGGAAGCTAGCAATGGGAGCAATAATATCTGGTGGTGTCTGACATGATTGGTCCCCCTACATGTGTTGGGAGGGACCCCCCCCCCCTTTGTCATCTCTCCACCTCCGTCTGTCCCATTGGATCCTCCTTTCACTGTCTCCTCCTACCTAAATCTCTCCCATACCCCTTCTGTACCATTGTGTGGGTGTGTAGCAGGCATATTCCCTCCCTGTTGAGGCCTCCCCACCCTTCCATCACCTCCCAGGGGGTCCCCCCCACACCCACTCCCCCTCTCTCTGCTCCATTGGTTCCTCGTTTGATTGACACCTCCCACCCAAATCAAACAAGCCAAACACCACACCATTGCATCATTGGCTTACAAGCTATTATCCTCAACCTGTTTTATGCAATGGAATGTATATTGTATCTGTTATTAGTTATTTATATAAGGTTATTAGCCAAAGAATATTAGTTTCTTTGTATAATTTACCCATTTTCCATCATTTTCAGCCAGGGTCGGTTTTAGAGGGGGGCATGGGGGGGCAATGCACCACCAAATTTTTTGATTGACCCCCCCCACCAAATGCAAATTATCAGTATATGATATGCCCCCTAGCAACACCTTTGTGCCCCATCAATATGTGTAGCTGCCCCTCCAAGTGGAGCAGTCTAGAACCGGCACTGTTTTCAGTGCACACTTATACAGCTTGTTCATGCCTGGGCACATGCTACATATTGATTTGGGTGATTTTTATAAGGTTATGTGGCAAAAAATAGGTATATGCCAAAATTTTCCTATTTTCGATCAGATGCGATGGGTAACTATTATAATATTTGACGGTCAATTGTGTGGTAACCTTGAGGCCTATAGGACTGAGATTGGCATTTTCAGGTGTGTCAATTCAAGCTCTTCAAATTGGTAAGAGAAAATTTTACCTTGTGAAAGTTGAAAAATTGATTGATTGATTGTGACAGTCGGGCCTGGAGATCTGTGGATTCTAGGGGTTAATTGATTGATTGATTGATTTTTTTCTCTTTCTCTCCAGCTGTACTAAACTTAAATGACATGAAAACCTGGAGTGGGCAGTATCAGTGTGTGAGTGCAGGCTTAGGTTGGCTGGCCTGCTGTTTATACCCGGCCGATGCTTCCATTACCCCTTTTCAGCTGAACACTGCCATCACCTATGTCCACCATCATACTGACAACTCTGCCTTGGACAGAGAGAGAATAGGAGTGGTAAGTACTAAATAAGTTTGGTCTCTCCTCCTCCCTATCTCTTCCATTGGATGTGAATAGACACCCATCTACTCAGTTGATGTAGTGCTGCATGCTTCTTCCTTCACATCTGTTATTCTTTTTGTGTGTCTACCCTCCTCTTATCCTGTTTTTACCAATCATTCCTGTCACTTTTATTGTTTTTTTTTTCACTTCATGTGATTCTACACTGACTGACAAGCCTAATGGTTTCCTGTAGCCCAGGAAATAATTTACATTGCTGGGTGGTAACCATCTATCCATCTCTATCTATATACCTAGGCTGCTTACCCCAAAGAAAGGGGGTAGTAGGTGGCAGCCATATAACCAGTTAATGGGGTGATGTGGAGCCTACTGTGATGCCCCAGTTAAGTGGGTGGAGATGCAAATTCAGCGTCCTTCCAGGAATCAAACCTCCACACTAATCACCATACCTCACTGTAGCAAGGTGCTGTCAGGTGCAGGGGAATGTTTCACTGTGTGGGACAACCCTGGAGGGGAGGTTGCCAGCCTCCAGTTGATGGGTCTGCTCAAAATGACAAAATGGTGAAAAGGGTATATCTTAGTGAGTTTGAAGGTGAGAGGAGGCATGGTAGGCCAGGAAGGAGGTGGGTAAATTCTACCCCACCCTGTGTCCCTGCCTGTGGGTGGGAAAAACGGTGTGGTGATGATGATGATTTATTTATTTATTTATTTTTTTTTCCCCCCTCCAGATTCTGAAGTTTGTGGAATCTATGTTTGAGGCCAGGTACAGTGAGGACAGTGTACACAAGGGGATGAACATCATGATTGCATTGTGTGACAAGTATGGCTCTGACCCAGAGGTGATCCAGTTTGCCATCACTGTTATCACAGGTTAGTTTAATTATTTCAGAAGCTATAGTCTGTTTCTCTTTGTCTGATGGAACTGGGCCACTTCCATAGCTTGAATTCTAAGTCATGGCTGCATGAAATTCATTGAAGTTTAATTTTGATACAGGAATAAATCCCTTTTCTTTCAGTTGGTCTAAAATTAACATTTCTTCATCTTCATTGTTTAATTTTAACAACATTACACAGGAGTGTGATGCTGGTCATGAATAAGTGCAATGGAAAGGATTTAAAGCATTATTATTATTATTATTATTATTATTCATTCATTCATCATCCAATCCTACGTTGCCCCGTGAGGAGCATAGGAGCCCAGGGCTAGGCAAGTTGGTCCTGACATTTAAGATGAGAGTGACCAGCCTCTCTCATCCCTGAGTGGCATTACGTGAGCAATAAACCCCAACAACCCCTTTGATATAAACCTTCATCGGCTCAGTCCGATTGGAGTGCCTAAATTACCCAGTAAACTACCGGGTGCCAAAATTTGATTATATGGTAACCACCCAGCATAGTAAATGGTTTCCTGGATTACAGAAAACCATTTTCCTTGTCACTCATTATTATTTTTTTTTAATGTTTTTTTTTTTAATAACTGAGGTACATGAAATACGGTATGGTGTGAAGTGATGAGAATCTGGGCCAAGGTAAAGTAAAAACACATGAGTCAAATCCACACTTCTGTCTGCCCACATGGCCTTCTACTGAGCTGAAATGGATTAGAGATCATTTTCAGATGAAAATAAATGAACTGTAGTCTTTTGTACAGTTATTATTTGTCTTTGTCTTTTTCTCTGTAGCATCAGTTCCTTCACTACTGTGATATATTTTGAATGCCTTCAGTATTGTGATGTATTAATGCATTTGGAAAATATATTGTATTTGCTCACTTTTTTTTCATTCTCTCTTCCTAGTATTATTCAGTTTCGTGCTATTCCTTCACTTCTTCACAGATTGCATCACCATCCATCCATCCATCCATCATCCAATCCTACGTTGCCCCATGAGAAGCGTAGGAACCCGGGGCTAGGTAGTTGGTCCTGACATTTAAAATGAGAGTGACCAGCCTCACTCATCCCTGAGTGGCATCACCTGAGCAATAAACCCCAATCACCCCTTGGATATAAACCTTCACCAGCTCAGTCCAATTGGAGCATAATAATTACCCACTAAACCACCAGGCGCCAGAATTTGGTGATATGTTTACCACCCAGCATAGTAAATGGTTTCCTGGTGTACAGGAAACCATTTGGCTTGTCACTCAGTGTAGAGTCACCCACAGGCAGAAGGAAGAGGAAAGAATGAAGGAATGAAAGACAGAAGAGGGAGTGTAAAGTCACCCATAGGCAGAAGGAAGGGGAAAAACTGAATGAAAGAAAGACAGAAGAGGATGGATGGAAAGAAGGATGGAGGAGAGGACAGGGCAGACACCCGAGAGCAGCACTACATTGAGTGAGTGGATGGTGAGCGCCCCCACCTACCACAAGCTCACCCCTGTTATATGATCAGTAAGAATTTAGGACTTTTTTTTTTTTCATTTTTACAATTGTTTTTTCCATTTTGCAGTCACTGTGATGCCCAGTTTCTCACTAAATGATCAGTTTTCTAGCTTACACAATTGCACCAACACTGAAATCATCGTATAGTCGTTGTACTGAACAATCGGTTTTCAAAAGTGCATTCCCATCAGTTGTCCATTCATATGGCTGACTGCTTTATCTGTTAATTGCCACATTATTTCTACCCTTGCAGCTTTGGTCCATGCCAACAGCAATTATCTGTCTCATGATGATAAGAATTCTGTTGTCAACATGATAAACAAGTTCTTCTCACTGCTGGACAAGGCTATATATGGGCAGGAAGTCACCACCTCCCTGTTAACCCTTATCATTGAAGTGGCAAAGGTAAGTGTGAATTACAGAGTGGGTCAGAAGTGAGCAAATCCAAGGGAAAGGGTAGAAGGAGAGAGAGAGAGCACTATCTCGTGTGGATGATGGGTGCCTCCACATTGGTTATTATGTTTATTATTACTGTATTCCATCCATCCATCCATCATCCAATCTTATGTCGCCTCATAGAGGAGTGTAGCAACCCAGGGCTAGGCAGGTTGGTCAATTTTAATTATTTTTTATTATTATTATAATAATGTGGGAAAAGATGATGATAAAGAAGAATAATTTTCAGACCACCATGGTACATGGAGATGTGGGGATGGAATGGAAGGCTAGTATTGGTCCATGTGTTGTATTTCATAGACAGGGTAATTAAGTGAGTTGTGGATGATGATGATGATGATGATGATACTGATGATGATGATGATGATTTTTCACTTTGATCCTCTTAGCACATGGAGGTGTGGTGAAGGAAATGGAAAGAGAGTGTTTGATCAGGTGTTGTATTTCGTTGACATTCAAAATAATAGAGTGCGTTGTGGATGATGATTTTCAGGTTGACCCCCTTGGCACATGGAGATGTGGTGCTGGAAATGGCAAGGGAGTATTTGACCAGCTCTCATATTTCTTCGACATCCAAAGCAATCGAGTTCGATGTGTGGCAGCGCTGTCTGTGTACCACCTCTTGGGTGGCCCAGATGCTACCAGTGACCCACACCAGGATATGGTCCTCCAGAACCTCTATGAAGCCTCACTTCGAGCTCTGAACCATACCAAAAACTCACAGGTAAGTACCATTCCTTAAGCATCCCACACTTGCCTTCCAGCCCTGTTGTTGTTGCATCCCCAGGTTCATCTGGCATTGAACCTAGTGGACTACAGGAAACCAACCACTTAATTTGACAGCAGCAGAATTGAAGAGAATGCATCCCCAGCTGTTACAAGACATCTCAGTTCGAATATCCAACACCGCTTGCAGAAGGAGCTGGGTTTGCCAAGCCGCACCGCAGCCAAG
This sequence comes from Coenobita brevimanus, assembly GCF_032717465.1. Taxonomy (NCBI): domain Eukaryota; kingdom Metazoa; phylum Arthropoda; class Malacostraca; order Decapoda; family Coenobitidae; genus Coenobita; species Coenobita brevimanus. The sequence continues at coordinate 5,602,939 of NC_137061.1, read as the reverse complement.
AAACCGGTACTTACTGACCGCATGAAGAAGCAGTGCATTCAGCTTGCTAAGAAGTATGCACACTGGACATCGGATGAGTGGAGAAAAGTTATGTTTTCCAATGAAAGCACATTTCAAGTGTTCCAAGTGCATTCTGCCAGGGTTCATCACCCTGCCTCCCGTAGTCGGTATGACCCTGCTTACACGGTGCCGACTGTTAAGCACCCATAATCAGGGGTGTTTCTCTGGTGAAATGGGAAGGGAAGGCCTCTGCTTTTTTCCTAAGATCTTGATGATGAATGGTGGCCAGTACATTCAAGTTCTGAAAGATCATTTGTTATACTTTTATGCTATTCATGTTTGTGACTTTTTCATGCACGATTCAACTCCATGTCACAAATCAAAAAAGGTGACAAAATGGCTTCAGGATAATCGGATTGAGGTCCTCGACTGGCATGGCAACAGTCCGGATCTAAATCTGATCGAAAATTGCTGGGCAAAGATGAAAAAAATTATTGCAGAGGAGAAGACACCCAGTCTGGACAACTGCAAGACTGACCTGACAAATGTTTGATGCAAAGAAATGTCTGTAGATTACTTTAGAGATCTAAGTGATTCCATGCCAAAACACATCCAACTGGTCCTGAAAAACAAGGGAAACATGATTTCATATTAATGAATGGCATTTCATGTACAAACATTGTGATATACTATGATTTCTGTGTTTTTTAATACCTTGTGGGGGGAGATCCTAAGTCAATTTGCGGTAGCTGTTATATGTACAGTATATAATTTGTACACTCCCTACTTTTTGGTGGGAAAAAGAGACAGGATGGTGATGATGATGATACGTATTTTCTTGCATGCAGGGTACGGTGTTGGAGGAGGTGTCATGTGAGGAGCGTTGTGGTGGAGAGTCAAGCCTGCTATTGATGCTGGGAGTGATAATGGTCAACTCCAAACACCTACAGTACCGTGCACTTGTCACCCTCTGCCGTGTAATACCAGACCAACATATAGACCAGGTCCTGGTTGCAAGACTCTGTGCCAGGTAGGTATACTCTTTTTCCTCCATGCTTCAGATCTGGTCAGATACTGAAAAGGTTAATTACAACTCCTAGGCTCCTAAATGAGTAGTAGAGGATTGACTATTGTTCTTGCTAATGAGAAATATAGTGGCACTGAAATAAGTGGATGACTCCATTGCTAAAAATATATACAGTAATACGTGCTCCCTACGTGTCAGCAAGTGGGTTGGTGGAGGGTTAGTGCCCCTCCCCGTAAAACAAATAACTCAGTGTCAGTGGCCACCCCTTATGGGATTGTGGCATCTGGCAATAGATAGATAGATAGACACTCTCAGTTATTCATTGTAATTCAGCCAAGGAGTACACCAAGTAAAGTTAAATCCTGGATGTTGCATAGTACCCCCCCTTCAGCTTCATTCAGCGTCAAGCAGGATATTGTGGAACTATCCATCTTGACCCTCTATCCTAAAAACTTTCTTATGAGTAATAGATGAAAGCTAAGCCAAAAATACAACACATTATTGATACAGTACCAGATTACTGTACAATACAATCCCAGTTAGCTGGGAAACATGGGAATTTACCTTCCAGGTTACTTATTATTCCCAGACATCTCATATATTCTCTTATGAATAGGCTGTATAATTGCGGTCTATACAGTAACACTCGTATCCATGGCCACACAAACAATTCCATTCAAAACATGACCTCCTCCAAAACACATCCCATAGACATAACACACGATTGCAGTGTCTTGCAGTAGTGCACAATGCAAATGTTAGGTTCGTTAATCATAATTTGTAATTTTATTCATAAAACATGGAAAACTAAACTAAAAAAATAAATCTTGAGCATTTATTGGTGAACTGATGATCTGAAAGGAAGTGTTGTACTGTAGAATTATCATGACGCTCCCAGTTGTGTACAGCCACGGCCTGCTAATTTGTTCCTCAAATGCGTTCCAAGATTAAATTGTACATCATCTTAGAATTCATTTGCACTGGTTGATAGAATTGAATATTTGCTTTGTGGATAAAATTACTGCCCATGCAATCCGTATTTATTTACTCTATTATCTGCAGACCAGCTGAGTGGTGAGTGATGGGTGGAGTGTGGCAGTCAGGTAAGGAATAAATTGGCAGGCCACAGCCATTTATATATCTGTGGGCAAAGGAGTAATATAAATGAGCAAGGGAGTCGTGATAATTCTACTATAAAACACTTCTTTCCTAATCAGTTCACCAATAATGCTCAGGATTTATTTCTTTAGTTTATTTTTCCATGCAGTTCATATGTATTTACTGTATTATCTGCAAAACAACTGAGTGGTGAGTGAGGGGTGGGGTGACGACATTCAGTTAAGGAATAATTTTGTGGACCACGATCGTTTGCATAAGTGTGAGCAAGGGAGTTGTGATCTATTTGTCTGTCTATTGCCAGTCATCCTAATCCCACAAGGGATGGCTGCAGACAAAACGCCTCCAAGTCGCTCTGTCACCTGCCATTTGACTACCCTCCCCCCAACTCACCCCCCCCTCCCTCATATACCTCTCAACTCCATCCCTCCACCTCATCCTCAGTCTACCCCTCCCTCTCCCTCCCTCCACCTCACCTACATACACCCTCTTAGTCAGTCTTTCTTTCTCCATTCTCTCCACATGTCCAAACCACCTCAGTGTATTTCTCCTAATCTTCTCAACCACATCCACATCCACCCCACAATGTTCCTTCACTTCTTCATTTGTCAGCCTGTCCCTCCATGTCACTCCACATGCTCCTCTCAAGTAGCTCGTTTCCACTGCTCTCATTCTTGACTTGTTCCCCTCTATCAAGGTCCGCGCCTCGCTTCCATACGTCAGGGTAGGGATCACAATGCTATCATGCTGTGACTTCTTAACTTCCATACTCACCTCCCTATTTCTCATCAGTGCTTTCAGTGAACCAACAACCTTCCTTCCTTGTTGTACCCTTTCACGCACTTCATCCCCCAAAGTTCCATCCTTACTCATCACACTACCCAAGTACTTGAATGCACTCACATTCTCCATATACTCACTATCCCACCTCACTGTACATTCTGTGACTTCATTCCTCTCAAACATCATAACTTTACTTTTGTTTACATTAACTTTCAGCTTCCTCCTCTTACACACTGTCCCAAATTCATTCACCAAACCTTGCAACTCCCATTCATCTTCACTCAACAATACTGTATCATCAGCAAACAGCAACACCGGAATCTTCCAAATCTCACCCTCATTCATTAGAGCCACCCCCACATCCACTGCCCTACCTTGCACCTTCTTTACAACCCCATCCATGTATATATTAAACAGCCATGGAGACTCACACAACCCTGTTTCAGTCCCACATTGAGATCAAAGAACTCATTCAGCTCACTATCCACTCGCACCGTAGCCCTAGCTCCCTCGTACATACTCTTCACAGCACTCAACAATTTCCCCTCCACTCCATATATCCTTAATACCTTCCACATACCTTGCCTATCTGTTCTGTCATAAGCTTTCTCCAAGTCCATGAAGGCAGCATACACTTTCTTTCCCTTCTCTAGATATTTCTCCACTAAACATCTTAGAACAAATATCTGATCTACACACCCTTTTCCCTTCCAAAGTCCCCCTTGTTCTTCTCCAACTAGCTCCTCTGTCATATGCCTAACCCTATCAATGAGTATTCTACCATATATTTTACCAGTCACACCAAGAAGGCAAATACCCCTATGGTTACCACACATTTCCCTCTCCCCTTTTCCTTTGTATAAAGGAACAATTATTCCTGATTTCCAGGCCTCTGGAACCCTTCCCTCTTCCCAAGCCAATCTACACAACTTCCATATCCACTCCACAATCTCACCCCCATACCTCAGCATTTCACCACACACTCCATGAATTCCTGGGGCCTTTCCCAACTTGATCTTCTTCATTGCTTCCACTACTTCCACCCTACTGATCTCTTCCTCCCTCCTCTCATCTCTTCTTCTCCCAGCCATTCCCCAACCACTTATACTCACACTGCTGCCACTCTCTACATTCAACAAATCCTCAAAGTGCTCCTTCCATCTCCTCAATTTCTCTCTCTTGTCCACCAACAATCTATTATTCCTATCTTTCACTCCCCTGCTATTTCCTCTTTCACACTGCCTTACTTTCTTTATCTCCTTCCAAAACAATTTCTTACTCTCCCTCCATTTCACACTCAGATTTCTCCCAAACTCTTCATCCACCTAAGAATGAATATCTGATCTACACAACCTCTTCCCTTCCTAAAACCTTCCTGCTCTTCTCCAACGAGTTCCTCTGTTACTTCCCTAACTCTGTCAGTATCCTGTCATATACTTTTCCTATTACACTGAGAAGACAAATGCCCCTATGATTACAAGATATTGTACTTCTTTTTTCCCTTTTCCTTTGTACAGGGGAATAATTATACCTGACTTCTAATCCTCCAGGACTCTATCTTCCTCCCAGGCCAGTCTTCACATGTTCCATATTCATTTTACTACTATCTTTACCCCATGCTTCATCATTTCACCACACACTCCATCAATTCCTTGGGTTTCCCCATTTTGACTTTATTCAATGGTTCCACTATTTCCGTCCTATTAATTTCTTCCTGTTTTCTCGCCTCTCTCCTTCTCCCGGCCATTCTCCAGCCACTCATACACACATTACTTTTATTCTCTATGTAACAGTTCCTGAAAATGTTTTCTACATTTGCTCACTTTTTCCACCTTCTCCACTATCAATCTACAATTTTTGTCTTTCACTGCCTGAATAACTTCTTTATCACCCTAACTCTCTTTGCCTCTTTCCAGAATATTATTTTATATTCCCTCCACGTTACACTCAGATTCCTTTCAAATTCCTCATCCTCTCTCTTCTTACTTTCTCTTACTAATCTTTTCACCTCTCAATTCCTCTCTCTGTAAAACTCTCTCTTCTGTCTCTTAACTTCCTCCACATTCCTGCTTCCCATCCACACACCATATGTGTTCTTTTGTGCCACAGCTTACCTCACCTCTTCATTCCACCATATTGTTCCATTCACCCCCTTTCATCTTCTCTTCACCCCACACATCACCTCGCATGCTGCGCAGATTATTGCCTGTGAATATCTTGCACACCTTCCACCTCCCCCATCTGCTTCAGATCATATATACCCTTTTGCTCCTCCATTTCTCTCTTTTATTCTGCCATTTTTCCATCCTCATGCAACCTTTTTACCCTCCTTGTATAGACTACTTCCTAATGTCCTTCCCTCCATCTATTCCTCCACTACATTTTTGATGGTAGGCGGTGGTGACCATCATCCACTCACTTGATGTAGTGCTGCCTACTTTTTCCTTAGCCTTTATCATTCTTTTTCTGTGCCTGCCCTCCTCTCTTCCTTTTTCTCCTATCTTTCCTGTCACTTCTTATTGCTTTTCTTTCCTTTACAGATGGCCTTACATTGAGTGACAAGCCAAATGGTTTCCTGTAAGCCAAGAAGCCATTTACAACGCTGGGTGGTAACCATATAACCAAACCATACGTGCTCCCTACATGTCAACAAGTGGGTTGGTGGAGGGTTAGTGCCCCGCCCCGTAAAACTAATAACTCAAGGTCAAATGGCCACCCATTATGGGATTATGGCATCTGGCAATAGATAGATAGCATTTGAACCTTGATTTTCATCACCACCTTGTGGTGGTCAGATGGTCCACTCCCTCAACCTGTGTATGCTCTTGCATCCATTACACACCTTCTCACTCAGTCATCCACACTTACATAATCAGTCATTGCCTTTCATTCATTCAGTTCACCACCCACCTATCTCATCACTCGCCACGTATGCCTGTGTATCATTTTGTGCCTGATGGGGATATTGGCCATCATCAACCCCTTCCTCACACCGATGTCCACCAGAGCACTGCCATTCTCATCCATTTCAGCAGGCACATCCCACTCACTAACTACTCCATCCACCTTCACATTCCTTACTTTTCCGTTCATATCTCCACTGATAAACATTCTCTCATTCCTCTCAAACTTTTTCATGTACACTTCCACATTTGGCCATATCTCCAATCAAAATCATTCTCTCATTCCTCTCAGACTTTTTCATGTACGTGTCCACATTTGCCCAGAACTCGTCTTTCACCCTACTTGCATGATCTGGCATTGGCACATATTATCTATCTATCTATCTATTGCCAGATTCCTTAATTCTGTAAGGGGTGGCCACAAACAAATGGCACTTACACACACACACATTACTACATAAAATGGAAGAGAAATTGGAAAGAATTATACTAAATGGGGATTTTAATACAAATATAAATTGGAATACTCTAGATATAATTAGCCAAGAAAGCTGTTGGGACCAAAAGCTCCTGGATCTCGTTAAAGAGTTTTTCCTTACGCAACATGTGAGGGAAACCACCAGAGAAAGAGGACTTGATGTACCTTCAGTGCTAGATCTAATATTTACTAGGCAAGAAAATGATATTGACAGTTTAATATATCACCCTTCACTCGGCAAAAGCGATCATGCAGTATTAAATTATAACTTCAGGATAGCATATGACATAGTAAACAGCAATGATAGTTACAAAAAGAGCCTAAACTATAAAAAGGGAAATTATCAAGACCTAAAGAAGTATTTCTTAGAAGTTGATTGGGAAAATGAGCTTAGAGGACAAGATTTAAATGCTGTATATAAAAAATTCTGTGAATTTTATGAAATAGGAGTCCAGAAGTACATCCCACAGCACAAAGAAGCAGATAAGAAAATACAGAAATGGTTCAATACAGAATGTAAAAAATCAAAAGAAAGAAGAGATTTGTTGTGGAATAGACACGGAAGACACAATAGTGAAAGTTTTCGTTTTCGTTTTCGTTTTTAAAGGCTCCAACATGCTTGCATGTGTCGGCCTTGGTCACCTAATGGCGGCTCTCCATGCTGCACGATCCATTGCAGCCTCCCTGTTCAGTCCCTTAACCCTAAGGTCACACTTAATGACCTCGTCCCATGTCTTTCTCGGTCTACCCCTCATAACCCCACCCCCAATATTAACACTTCTCACCTTCCTCACCCAGCTATCATCCCCCATCCTCTCCACATGTCCAAACCACCTCAATCTACCTCTCCTCATCACAACACCAATACACTCCAGTCCCATCCTACCTCTCAACTCTTCCATTGTAAACCCAGCCCCTCCAGGCCTTGGACGCAGGGACGCACTGCACATCCACCTAATCATTGTCATTTCTGTACGTCTGAGCCGGCGAATGTCTTCCTCCTTCACTGCCCAGGTCTCACTGCCATACATCATTACACTCCTAACACACGCTGCATACAAAGACCCCTTAGCACGTAGGGAGAGCCCCCTCAATGTCAGGAGAGGCATGAGCTCCCTGAACTTCTTCCAACCACTTCTCACCCTAGCCACAGAGCTAGCTCCAGCCCCACCTCCAGCACACAACATGTCTCCTAAATAACAAAACTCTTCCACACACTCAAGAGATTCACCAGCAAGTTCAATTCTTTCACGTCTGACGATCTCCACCTGCTCACCCCGGCACGCCGTACGCATAAAATCAGCATTATCTCGCAGTCTACCTCTGATACCACTACATCTCTTATGCACCCATTTATCACACACACCGCACAAGATGGAATTACTTCCCACGCCCTTGTGGCAAACTGCACATGGCCACTCTCCCTCGTCTTTGACAGTACCGCCACCAACCCTAGATATCATCACTTTTGTTTTATCTGCATTTACCCTTAAACCCTTTTGCCCCATACCATCTCTCCACTTCCTAAACCTTTCCTCCGCCTCCCTTTCATTCTCTGCAATCAACACCAAATCATCAGCATACAACAACTCCCACGGAGTCCGTTTCTAAAGTCACGTGAAAGGGCTTCAAGTACCATGATAAACAACATGGGACTCAAGACTGACCCCTGATGCACACCAACATTCACGGAAAACTCATCACTCAAATCTCCATTCACTCTCACCTGGGTGTGAGCACCCACATACATGGCCATAACCACCCTAACCAGCCACTCCTCCAAGCCAAGCTTTCTCATTGCCCACTTCACCACCTCTCTAGGGACTCTGTCAAAGGCCTTTTCCAAATCAACAAAAACAAAATAAAGATCCCTTCTCCTACCAATATATTTTTCCTGAAGCTGTCGAACAATGAATATGGCATCAGTGGTCCCCCTACCTGGCATAAACCCAAACTGCATCTCATCAATATTCACTCTTTCTCTAATCATACCTTCTAAAACTCTCTCCATTACCTTCATTATCTGATCTAAAAGCTTTATACCTCTATAATTCCCTCTTTCCAGGGCATCATCCTTCCCTTTATACACATTTACAATTACACTCTTCAGCCAATCATCTGGGACAACACACTCATAAATAATCCTATTTATCAGGTCAGTGACTAAACTCACCCCTATATCGCCTGAGGCCTTCAACATTTCGGCAGTGTATAATAATTACAAACAGGCAAGAAACGATTATACAAGAATAAGGAGAGAAGCCCAAAAACAGTTTGAGGAGGATATAATAAATAAAAGTAGTGATCAACCAAAGCTGTTTTACAGCTATATCAGAAGCAAAACCAAAGTAAAAGATATAATACAATCAATTACGGACGAGGGAATCACTTATACACAAGAGAAAGATATTTGTGAAGCACTAAATAAGAATTTCCAATTAGTTTTTACAGAAGAAAAAAATTTTGAGAGGGACTACGTTTAACATGCATGTCCACACATACTACCAGATATACATATAGCAGAAAAAGTAATACAGGAGGAGTTAAGTAGATTAGACAGAGGAAAAGCAAGTGGTCCTGATGAAATTTCATGTTGGGTACTACGAGAATGTGCAAAGGAGTTAAGTAAACCATTATTTTTAATTTTCAAGAAATCCTTGAGTCAAGGTAAACTACCTGATATTTGGAAAAAAGCAAATATTGTCCCCTTATTCAAGAAAGGAAATAGACAAAATCCACTCAACTACCGACCAGTATCACTGACCAGTGTTGTAAGCAAGGTATTAGAAAAGCTTATAAGAAAAGCTTGGGTAAATCATCTAGAAGAACACAGTATGATAACAGAAAGACAGTTTGGTTTCAGAAAAGGAAAATCGTGTGTTACTAATCTGTTGAGCTACTATGACAGAGTAACAAACACAATACAGGAAAGGGAAGGATGGGTGGACAGTATCTATTTAGATTTCAAGAAAGCTTTTGACACAGTACCACACCAAAGACTTTTATGGAAACTGTACCATCAAGGAGGAATTCGAGGCAAACTGTTTTGTTGGATGCAAGACTTTCTCATAAAAAGAGAAATGAGAACAGTACTAAGAGGAAACTACTCATCATGGAAAGAAGTGACTAGTGGAGTACCACAGGGTTCAGTGCTGGCACCAGTCATGTTTTTAGTGTATTTAAATGATATAAACAGTAACACTGGAAATGAGAGCTATCTGAATATGTTTGCAGATGATGCAAAAATACAAAGGAGAATTACTAACACAGACTCTTGTAAAGAGCTACAAGAAGAATTAAATAAACTTCATGAATGGAGTAGTACATGGTAAATGGAATTCAATGTGGACAAGTGTCATGTAATCAAGTTTGGTAAAAGTGGAAAAAGACCTGATTGGGATTATAAGTTAGAAAATAAAACCCTATACACATCAGAAAGAGAGAAAGACCTAGGTGTGATTATCAATAACAGACTATCTCCGGCTGACCACATCAGCGAGAAGGTACGGAACATGTATACACTGCTTGCAAATATGAGAATAGCATTCACATACATAAATGAAGACATGCTAAGAAGGATAATAACAGCATTCATTAGACCAACCCTGGAATATGCATCAGTAGTCTGGAGTCCTCATCTCAAAAAGCACATAGACAAGATTGAAAAAGTTCAAAGGGTCACTACAAGATAGATACCAAACTTAAGGGACCTAAGCTACGAAGAAAGACTAAATAAACTGAATCTACCAACACTACAGGAGAGAAGGAAAAGAGGTGACATGCTAATGCTATATAAGTGCATATCAGGGAAGGAGAAAATAGACATAAATGATTACGTAACATATGGAGAAGCATCAGCAAGAGGACACTGCAAAAAACTGCATAAGAAGAGAGGTGATAAAGACGTAAGGAAATTCAGTTTCCCAAACAGAGCAATTGATCAATGGAATGCACTACCGAATGAAATAGTGTGTGCCAAAACAATTCACAAATTTAGGGATATGTACGGTAAATATGGTTTAAGACACGGGACAGTACGAGCTTGACTCATTCCTGTAAAGATACAATTAGTTAAGAACAATTAGGTAAGGTAAGAACACACACAGCTTCCCACATTTGTAGTCCTACTTTCAGTCTTATCCTCACAATCCTTGAGCCATCTGATCCATACTCCCTTATATTCTCTTTCCATCTCTTGCACACAACAAGACATGCTCCTTCTTTTGCCCTCTCACTCTTACCTACTCCCATGCATATACCCCATCCATACTGCCACTCTCTCACACTTTTATTTCTCCATTTAGTTTCAGTTTTTCCACATATGTCCACTTTTGCACCCTGAAGCACCCAGACAATCTCTCTCTCATGCACCTCATCATTTGCACCCCTTACATTCCATGTCGCAGTCCATACCATGTCCTTTGTTCGGTCCTTAGATGTCACCTGTTTGTCAGTCCTGGTCTGAGGCTTCTTGTCTGTATTTTTAGTTAGTTGTTTTCCAGGGATATTTCTACTATACAGCACTGCTTTCCAAATCATCAGTTCACCATTAAGTGCTCAAGATTTATTTCTTTAGTTTATTTTTCCATGTTTTTATGAGTAACTTCTAACAGAATGGACTTGCCAGAATACTGTAAGATACCTCAAGCTCATTGGTAGGTAGAGTTATTTCATTAGGTAGAAAACCATATGGATACCACACACTTTCCACCGACAAAGAGCATGCCACATTTTCAATGGATTTATTCGTCATGCTTTTCTCGACCCTCCATCCTAAAAACTTGCCCATGAGTAAAGGATGAAAATTAAATATAAAATACAATACAGTACAGTAATACAGTTCATAATGTACTAGGTACAGGTATACTCCCGTTTAACAGTGCAGTTGGCTAAGTAAAAACCCATCGTTAAGCAGGGTATCGTATCTCGGGGTAGATTTAACGTGCATTTTTAAACTTTGGGTTTACACCCCCCCCAACCAAGTCCTAAACTCACCCAAATGAGTCCAACAACAAGTTTAAAGCCAGTATAAATAACCTAACAGCTGTAAAAGAAGCTAACCTAAGCCTAGCACCTGTAAATATCTCATTAAAACCAACAAATAAAATTTGAAAATCGTCAAATATAAGTGGAAAAAATCAAGCTTAGTAATGTGTACCGCAAAATGACAATGTTCACCCCACCTATGACTAAAACACATTAATCTAAGTCTAAAAACAGTTTATAAATCAACTTAAACACACAATTTTAGTGTAAAATATCATCAAAATCAGTAAAAAAAAAAAATCAAAACCCAGCGTTAAACCGCGTGAGGTATGGTGGTAATTCTATCCCCATCGTTAGGGCAGGGTATCGCATCTAGGGGTATCGTATATCGAGGTATACCTGTACTTACCTGGTGTTGGCATCCATGGAGGGTAGAGGTGTACACCATGTAGTACAGTTCAGTGCACTTTGCAACAACAACAAGCAAGGCATGGGAGACAACAGAGCAAGTCTTAGCACTAGGGTTATGCCACCACATGGTCACAGGAGCAGCACATATAGATATGTCTGCACTGAACGAGGTCCACGATAGACTGAGAGAGTGATGGTAAACTCAGTGGCTGCTGGAGGCCGTTCCTGCAGTGAATTCTGACTGGCTGGCGTGTTGTGGTTCTTCTCACTGACTGGTGCATTGCGGGGTTTTCCCAGGCACCAGTTGGCTACCGCGAACAAACCGGTTGATGTGCCTCACATCCTGATAGTGCATAAAACTGTGGGTTACTTCCCGTTTTGGTGCCGGATGTTGCATAATTTCGCAGGATATGGCTTTATTATAGTTGAGCCAACAGTGCTGGATATTGGAGTGATGGATAATTGAGAGTTTACCTTATTCAAATGCCCATCAGCTCCCTTCCCATCCCAGAAAGGAGGATGGTTGACCGGAAAAGGAAAATTTAAGTATAGTCCACTGGGTTCACCTTTCAGATAAGCCTGGGGTCAAAACAACAACAGTATAAAATAGTTGATATTGTATTTATTCTATTCTATATACCCAGGCTGCTTCCCCCAAAGAAAGGGAGGTAGCCGAGACAAGTCGACACACTCCCAATTTACTCATCCACTCAAACACATTCATTCGCATCTTAGCCCCGAAGGGGAGAAGAGACAGATCCACACCGTACGAGGGTCAACTGTGCCAAGCAATCAGTGACATCCACAGCAGGGCCCAACAGCAGAGCTGGTTTACCCCTGCCACATCATAATAGACCCATCCCCCTACCCACACCTGACCTGATCAGCTGATCAGATAAATGCGGGAGAATATCCCCTCAGGGCTGCGTCATCATTTATTCATTCATAATTTCTCTCCATTCATTTCTGTCACGCACAGCCACTCTTCCTTGCTCAACAGACATCCCTTTTGCATCCAGCGCTTTCTTCACACTGTCCATCATTATCCATTCTCTCCATATGCCCAAACCATCGCAACACCTTTTGCGCAACTCGATCAACCATCTCCCGAACAACGCCAGTTCTCCTTCGCACTTCATCATTTCTCACTCGATCCATACGCGTCACTCCACACATACTCCTCAGACACCTCATCTCCAGTACCTTCAACCTTTTCCTTTCTGCTGCACCCATATTCCATGTTTCAGCCCCATAAAACGCAGTTGGTACCACAACATCGTCATACAGCCTTCTCTTTGCATCCATTCTAAGCGAACAACATCTGAACACATTTTTCGTTCCTCCCAGCACCTTTGCTACTTCATTCATTCTGAACCAGTGAGAAACTAATGCTCATGACTGCAGGGTAGCCAAGGGTATTAAACCAAACCTGAATGGGCAGATGCATGATGAACTAGCCAATCAAGCTCAATAATGAACAGGTTAAGTACTGTACAGTATTGTATTAGTTTAATACTCATTAAATTTTAAACAAGACCACTATTGCAGTAATAATGAAAAACTAATTAATATGACTGATTTTGATACGGGATTGCAGAGGCTCCAAAGTCAAACCGGGATGAGGTGATGCATGACGAACTAGCCCATGTGGTTAAATCCTGATTGAGTTAAATATTATTCATTTTCCTGATTGGGTTAAATATTATTCATTTTAAATATTGGTTGAACAGTGAACAGAATAAATGCGGTAAATATAATGAAAACTAGGCCATTTTTACTCTAACTTGGTTTAAAACTGACATTTCTCCACCTTCAGTGGAGATTTGTAACAATGGATTGACACTAGATTACAGTGCTAGTCATGAAGAAGTGCTGTGGAAAGGGTGTAGAGCCATGGAACTGTCTTTTTCAGTCACTGAGCTATGTGAAATAAGCTTCAAAAGAATGAAAATCTGGGCCAAATTAGAGTAAAAATAGTACAGTATAGGCTAATTATCATGATTATTTGTGGTACAGGATTGCCGAGAGTATGAAATCAAGCCTGGACGAGATGATGCAGAAGAAACTGGCCTACCTGGTGACACAGTGGTTACGGCATGACTATGCCATCACAGACTTCCCCCCAGCCCTCCTCTCCTGCCCCTCCAGTGCCTCCTTCCTCTCAAAACACCGCAGCATTCTCATCCCTGTCCTTCTGGAGAACAACCACAGCTGTGCATTTGAGAGCATGGCATGCACCTTGAATGTGGATGTCAAGCACTTTCTCGCTGACAATTTCCATATCATTATGGGTCAGATCCTCCCATACCTTGCTGTGGATGATACTGAGGCAGACTCTGTACCTAGAGCCAAGGTAAAATATTTTTTATTGGAAGTTGTATAACTATATTATAGTTCAGTCATTTTAACTTGCCAGGCATTTGTCCTTTTCCAGCATATTTCCTTTTGTTCAGTGGCAGAATAAGACTACTGTACTTCAACATCCTTCCATAGCTCTTCTTCATGACAAGTGCCATATTCTAATGTTATTTTCTTGTTATAGCTCAGCATCCATAATGGAGAGAGAACAGTTTTATTTCTAGTTAAAATGTGCAGAGTATAGGATAGCATAGAGCAGAATTCAGTTTGGCATCTCCTGCTAGACAACTTTCCAACCATTTTCACTGGCATCGTCTCACACCTTCCTGAGGGACTGGTAATACATTTTATGTCCTTCAACTGTTGGGAAGTTGTATGTATAGCCGCCAGCACTCCCTCGTGTTACAGGGGCACGAGGGTTTGAAGTGATGTGGCACCGCTGTGATTATTTACTTTGAAACAGTCCACGGGAGTGAAGCGGAGTAACCTCGATATAGATTCATTAAAGAAAGATGTTTGTTGTATGTAAGCTCCATTTTGCAAGGTTGACATTTCAACCCAAATTATTGGTATAATTTACATTGTTCTATATAAAGATAATAATCGCCCTTATATGATATATTATGACTGTCCACAGTTTGAGGTGAACTGACGTGTAAAGGAGGGTGGGAGGGGAGGGAGGGTGTTCCGAACACCACCTGGGCTAAGAGGGAGGATCCCCACATGGAATCAGAGGGAGGGGGAGGATGCTGTGAGTTTCATATATGACATGGTGAGACAAGACCACATCTACATCATTGTCCTTAATATGGAAACTCAGCAATACTGAACAATCATAAAATAATGAGTAACTTCATGAACTGTGTTTATGTGAGGAATAAATCATGTTATAAAAAGAAAACTATATATTTCAGTTTATGTATTAAGGAAATATTACACTGTATAATCATAAACTGTGGATGAAACCATGCCTATGACTTGAGAAGACACTGATCCAGACTAAGACTTGTGGATGGCAGCCTCCAGAGAGCAAGGTCACCCCAATCTAGTAGTGTTAATCTTATCTTTATAATGATTATAACATCTTAGGCTAAAAGACTAAATAACATGGTGATCCTAGCATTATCATCTACACTGAGACAAAAATTGATAATGATGTTAAATCGCTTAATAGAGTAATGAAGGATTTTGATACAGCAAATAAATGTGGTTAAGTGTCTATCTATCTAATCAATCTATCTATCTATCAATCTATACACAGTATATATATATATATATATATATATATATATATATATATAATGTGAGAGAGAGAGAGAGAGATTCACTCTTCGCCTACATTGTTATGAGCCAAAAACTGATAGTGTGATTCAGCTTGTTAAGATTGTTTAGGCTAAATTTTCAAACCATGTTCCCACCACCATCACTACCACCACCACCTCTCATTCCACGACAAGCTTAGTGTCTGGTAGTCTATAACGTCCATATAGGACGATGCATTAAAGCGACACGATATTAATTGTTTAAATATAATACTGAGTAAAATGCTCTCAATTTTATATAGTAAAGTGTCAAGATGTGGCTGAAGGTCTTGGCTATACCAGTGTTTCGGACGCTGTATTAGTCCGATTCATGTTTTCTGTCAAACTGATTTGTTTATTGAATGAAATCCATTTTTACTTTGACAGGATGAAGAGATAATCTAGAATATATTTTTTTTACAGTCTTCTAATATATGCTAACTGTTCCTGACCGCACAGTAGCTGGGTATAGAAACCATTCAGTCATAGTTGCCTTCTTAGTTCTGCACCCAAGTACATTTAAGAAGAAGGTTGGGGAGCCAATCATGATTTAATGCAGGTTTCTTCACCTCGCAGATGAGGAAGCTATATCCACTCTTGCCTTATAGTCTGTCAGAAACTAAGCCTGTCATGGAATGAGAGGTGGTGGTGGTGGTGATGGTGATGGTGGTGGGAACATAGTTCGAAAATTTAGCCTAAACAATCTTAGCAAGTTGAATCACACTATCAGTTTTTGGCTCATGAGGATATACAGTAGGCAAAGAGTGAATCTTTCATTCTCTCACACACACACATGATACATATATATATATATATATATATATATATATATATATATATATATATATATACACACAGTAATCACTCCAATATCCGGAGTAATAGAGCCATCGGTAGGTTCGGTTATTGGTTTCGTCCGGATATTGGGCCCCAGCTTATGGACTTGTACTTATGGACCCTAACTCAGAGAAACACCTATACAACTCCCTCTGGACATGCATAGCACCTATTTAAGACCCAAATCACACCAATAAGGCACATAAATGACTGAAATAAATGCAAAAGAAACATAAAATGAGGGTTTAGAAGTATGTTCATACATTAATAAACATTCTGGTACTTATGGACCCTAACCTAGCCTAACTCTGAAAAACACATTCCTACTGCACATGCATGAGGTAAGTATAGTATGGAAAAAAGTACAGTATGAAACATTCTGGTAAGTATAGTATAGAAAAAAGTACAGTATGAAACATTCTGGCTACTTACAGCAAGTCCCTGGCCACCTCGATGAATAACCGCCTCCTCTCGGACTCTGACAGTAAGAACGATTTCCTGAAGCACTTGCAGTACACTCTTCCTGAAGTCTTGCACTGAACTTAGTCAATAACACACAGAAGTCCGTTCTCTTCACAGTGTTCACTTTAGTCCACATAATGTTCCATTTTAATTTAGTGTTGCACATTAACTTTTCCCAATTTTTTTTTATTTTCCAAAGCCAAAACAAAGAAGGTTAGTTACGTTAAATTTTGTTTCCACTGAATCTTTTCTCTCATTTCGAAAACCTTAACACAACACACCGTTTTTTTCACTGCACAACACTCAAAATTCCCGTGTGGTCTAGTGGAGAAGTTCTTGCTGTTTATTCACTGTCAGAGTCCGAGAGTATCACTGGCAGGCGACCAAGGGGTGCATCGCTGGGTCGTGGTGATGGCTTACCGACTGCAGAAGACTCTGAGGAAAGCCGCAAACTCACGTCGAGCGGTGACTCCTTTGTAGCTGATGTGCTGGGCTGTGGCTCGGAGCATGAGGGCCTGTCTTGGGGAGGCAACGGAGTGGAGCCAGGGCTTGGCACAGCGGGGATCACGGGCCTGAAAAAACTGTCAATCGTTGATTGACGCAAGGACCAACGATTCTGGCGATTGATGATGCGCTGCCTGAAAGCACGCACTTCCTCCACGAGTCCCAAGGGTCCCATCTCCCTGTCGCAGTCCGGGTGTTCCAGGTAGTCTAGGACGAACTCTAGATGTTCCCGGAGTGTGCTTAGCTTGGGGATGGCTGGAGTAGTGTCCTGCTGAGAGGAGTCTGCATCATCGTCGCCTTCGTCGTCGGAATCTTCAAGTTCGGGACTGACACCAGCAACCGAAGACGCGATCTCGATATCAGACAACGTCTGATATCCAGGATCGCCCTTGTCGTCGTCCAACCACTCTCGTACATCGTCCACATCAACAACGTCGCCGTGCGTACGTAGCTGTGCATGGAAGTCATCCACGTCAAAGCCTAGAAAATCGTACTCCACGTCTGTTCTGAGAAGCAGACGAGACCAACCATTTTCAAGAGTTTTCACAGGGACTTCCTTCCATGCACTGGCCCAGTTGTACAGCGCAGACTTGATGTTGTAGCGGCGAAGGTTTTCCAAAGTCCGCTTGCCTCGAGTGTCACGTCCTTCCCTGCGCTCGTCCTCGTCCTCGAGAACAACCATCACCTCGTCCAGGAACTTCCGACGGTACAGGCGCTTTGGATCTCTCCTTGGTCCATGGGTTGAATGAGAGCAGTCGTATTAGGTGGCAGAAACATGCACCTAATATGGCCATTCTCAGCAACCAAGTCCTTGTCGCACGGGTGGGCAGGTGCATTGTCGAGCAGAAGGAGAGCCTTTACCTGGTCGCGAGGGATTCCCAGTGTCTTCGTCTGGTACTGGATGACCTCCTTGACGAAGTGACGGTGAAACCGGTCTTTGAAAATCACAGCTGTGAACCATGCTTTCAAAGAATGGTACCATACGACAGGAAGGACATCCATCACCCCACGAAGGCACCGAGGCTGCTTTGCATGGCCAACAACAACGGGCTTAAGCCGGTGCATGCCGTTAGCACTGGCACAACACAAAGCAGATATCCGTTCCTTAGAAAGCTTGTGGCCAGGTACACGCTTCTCCGTCTCCTCAGCTAGAGTGTTCGTTGGCAGCGAGCGATAGAATAGGCCAGTTTCGTCTGCGTTATAGACTTGACCGAGAGTGAGGCCCTCCCTGTCGATCAAGCCTTTCACCTTGTGCCGAAACTCGTCAACTCCATCCTCGTTAGCGTCCAATGCTTCGCCATGTGCTTTACGGTTAGTAAGGCCATGTCGCAACTTGAATGCGAAGAGCCAACCCTCGGATGCCTTGAAGTCTGGGGCGTCGTGAAGCCTTGCAAACTTCATAGCAGCAGCCTTCAGCTCTGTTCCACATACCATCACACCAGCTGCACGTTGCTGTTGGTACCAAATTAACGTGGATCAGTCGATTTCTGCAAACTTGGGGGTAAACATAACCTTCCTTTCCACGTTGCGTTTGCTTCTCGACGAGAAGTCAGCCGTGTACTGCATGAGTTTGTCTCGGGAACGTTTGATATCGAACAAAGTCGACCGGGCCAGGTTATACTCGCGGAGAATGCGTGAAGAAGACCAACCCGCATCAACTTTCTCCAATATCTCCCTCTTCTTTTCCAGAGTCAACACCACTCTCTTCCTTTTCTCAGGTGGCGGGGCCATCATCACACACACTAAGAGGAGGCCCGAGAGCAGCAGGAGGCCTTGCAGCAAGTACGGCACCACCACAAAAGCGAGCACGTGGGCAGCCATTGCGAAGAGTGTAGGTCCAGTCGCGGTGAGAGACAGGCGGGAAGTGGGGAGGATGCAGCAGCGCTCTATCGGACATCGGAGGAATGACGAACCAAAACAATGCTCTCCCGCGGCGCGCGCGGCAAGTTCAAATTACGGATGGCAAAAAATTGATTTATTTTTTTATTTTTGGGGGTTTTCGGACCATTTTGGGAATGTTGGATCCCAGGACAATAAGGTCCGGGTAGTGGGGATGTTCGGTTATTGGGCGTCCGGATATCAGAGTGATTACTGTATATATATATATATATATATATATATATATATATATATATATATAGATGTATATATATTTATGTATGTATAATATATATATATATATATATATATATATATATATATATATATATATGTATATATATATGTGTATATATATATATATATATGTATATATATATGTGTATATATATATATATATATATATATTGCCAGACGCCTCAATCCCGTTCGGGGTGGCCGCAAACAAATCGCTTCCACGTTGTCCTGTCCTCTGCCATTTCACTGCCCTGCTCCCAACTCACACCCCCCTCTTTCATATACCTCTCCACCCCATCCCTCCATCTCATCCTTGGCCTCCCCCCTCCCTCTCCCCCCCTCCACCTCACTCACATACACTCTCTTCGTCACTCTTTCACCCTCCATCCTCTCCACGTGGCCAAACCACCTCAGTGTATTCTTCCTGATGCTTCCTATCACATCCAGCCATTTGAGTGTCCACTGCAGGACCGGCCTATCCTGACCAAAGTGGGGAAGATACAAGGCCAATGTATCTCTACCAAGTGGCTTAGGCTGTCTAGTTGAGATTGTATGTAGGGTGAGAATTGCTTGTTAGTGTAATTGTAGTGCTGGAGTGGCTTTAGATGTGTGTAGTTTGTGAACCAAGTGTAATCGGCCCATGCAAGCCGACTGGGTGCAACCATACTTTATTGTGTGCAACACTGGTTCAACCACAGCACCCCTTAAGCCCACCAATGCAGTACGTGGCCTGAAGAACGCTCCCAAAGTTTATTTCCATGGCAGGGTGTGAACCCTCGTTCTTCAGTGTACAAAAATGCACACTTTACCACTGTACCACAAAGGCTCATATTATATATACAGTACCCTCGCGTCCAACACGGTAATATTTTCATGCATGGGTCACGTGTTGGACCAAAAACGTGTTGGACTAACAATAGAGCTTATGGGGAAAAATGAATTATGTCAGCAACCCTAGGAAAAGTCACATTACCTATTCATATACTGGTACTATTGTAATTATAATAAATGGTACTGTGCTATGAATGATAACTAACCTTTTAGGATAGTGTTGGTGGGCTTGCTGGGAATGGAAGGTGGTATCCAAGGCTGTAGGTAGTCCTACTGGGTCCCCGGAGGATGGCTGCTGGCGTCACTAGTGGGTAATGGCTGTTGCTCCTCCTCAACCTCCCTCATAAATCCTTCGAAATCACACTCAGAATCACTATCTTCGTCCACAGCCATGGAAGGTCCTGCTTTTGCCTGTCCTAGCACTCTGTAATCCTCGGCAAAGGGCATGTTTCTCACACTGTTGCCAGAGCCCCGTCTCGTGTTTGTGGAAAGTGATCGCTGTCGCTGACTCGGTAGAGAATAAGGAGAAGCAACTTTGTTTATAAACTGGTACACACGCCGATGAGAAGGGTTTCAAAACGATTGATATTTATTCTAAAATATTAATATGTATTCAGTGTCAGGCTAAATGTTTAATGCTGTAGTACGATACATTCTCTGTCGAGTCGCCTGGGTTTTGGTCACACTGTTTTGCACGTCGTATCCTCGTCAGGAATCCATCCAGATGAATTCCAAATGCCAGTGGTATCGTCGGCAATTTTACCACGTTACCGTTCCGATTTACCATCGTATCCTCGGCAAACCTGGTATGAAGTGCCGTGTGATCGCCTTCGGCTGCCAGGATCTTGTCTTGGTTTTTTGTTATGGTCCTCACGTTGGCTTCATTCATGTCATAGGCCTTGGCAATGTTAACTTTCCTCTCCCCTTTCTTCTTCCTCTTGATGCTTTCTAGCTTGGTGGCCTGAGGGAGGTGCCGACGCTTCTTGGGGTTCTCAGAAGGCTTCCTAGGCATCGTGAGCAGGGTAAAATGCAGTAACAAGGGCAGAAAATGCAGCAAGAAAAAAGCACCTTCCAATGCAAATTATGCGACTGAGTGGCGCTGTGGCGGTAGAAATTTAAACAAAACATCACGTGACAGAAGAAGCGTTTTTAATTGGGCGGCATCACGATCACGTCACGATAGCGGGCGGAGAAGGCTACTTGATCAGAAGTTTTCATTGGCCATCATCATCATGGAAATGTCCAGTATGACCGTGTTGGACCGGGGGTGATCGTGCTAGAGGTGAACTCTGTGGATTTCGCCCACTTCTCGGAGCTCTGTGCGTGTTATGCTAACACACTAGTGTTGCAGTAATTAAATCGTATTAAATAATACTAATTATTTGCTCTCCATGCTGGACGTGAATCGTGCTGGACTAACGCGTGTTGGACGCGAGGGTACTGTATATATATATATATATATATATATATATATATATATATATATATATATATATATATATATATATATAAGTAGTCCCTGTAATATCCGAACGCCCAATATCCGAACATCCCCACTAACCGGACATAATCGTCCCGGGATCCAATATTCCCAAAATGGGCCAAAAACCGCAAAAAATTCGAAAAAAATCTGACTTTTTTCCCACCTGTAATTTGAAATTGCCGCGTGGCGCCGAACAGCTGTTACACCATGGTCCCTTCACCCCTTCCTTCCTCCCCCCTCCCCCCTCCCCTGTCAGGGTTGCCATTTGGTATTTTTCATTACCAAGTGTGGGCCATTTTGGTAATGAAAAAATCGTTTCGTAATGAATCAGAATAATGCATTACCAAATGGATTTTTCACATGTATGAGGATACACAGGATGGAGGTGGTGGATTGTTTGCTCCCTCTTATTAATTTGGTAGCCTATATAGCGTGATAATAATCAACATGCTGTTAATTATAAGAAGAGTGATTACATGTATTTCCACTTGTGTATATAATTAGTGAAGAATAGATGCTAGCTTTACGAATTTGGTAATGAAAATTAAAAATGGTAATGAAAATTGAGGAGTTTGGTAATGTGGCCTTTGCGATCTGGCAACTCTGTTACCCCACCATCATCAACAGTCACAACCTAACTCCAATCGAGAGCAGATGCTTATAGCAGTGCAAGCCACAGGTGCTTGTTTTTTGTGAATAAACAGTGAATAAACTGCAATACCTCACCACTAGAACACACAGGAATTTACAGTGTTGTGCAGTGTTAAGAAATTAGAATTTAGAGGGCAAAGGATTAACTGTGGTCTGCAAACTGGCGGTTCAAACCAGTCCAGGAGCCAGGGACTTGTAAGTACCCAGAATGTTTAATATTGTATAAAATCACCTCTAAAACCTCATTTTATGGTTCTTTTGCATTTATTTCAGTCTTTTATGTCCCTTATTGGTGTGATTTGGGTCTTAAATAGGTGCAATGCATGTCCAGAGGGAGTTGTATAGGTGTTTTTCTGAGTTAGGGTCCATAAGTACAAGTCCAGGAGGCTGGGGCCCAATATCCGGACAGGATCACTATCCGGACATGCCTTTGGCTCTATTACATTAGATATTGGAGGGATTAGTGTATATATATATATATATATATATATATATATATATATATATATATATATATATACTGTATATATATATATATATATATATATATATATATATATATATATATTATATATATCTATCTATTTATTGCCAGACACCTCAAGCCCGTTTTGGGTGGCCACAAACAAATCGCCTCCACGTCGCCCTATCCCCTGCCATTTCACTGCCCTGCTCCCAATTCACACACCCCTCTCTCATATACCTCTCCACCTCATCCCTCCATCTCATCCTCGGCCTCCTCCTCCCTCTTCCCTCCTCCACCTCACTCACACACACTCTTTTTGTCAGTCTTTCACCCTCCTTCCTCTCCACATGGCCAAACCACCTCAGTTTGTTCCTCCTAACGCTTCCTATCACATCCACATCAACACCACAACGCTCCTTTATATCTCCATTTGTCAGCCTGTCTCTCCATGTGCCTCCACAGGCTCCTCTTAAATAACTAATTTCGACTGCTCTCACTCGTGACTTGTGTCCTTCCAGCAACGTCCAAGCTTCACTTCCATACCTCACCAGGGCCACTCCAACATCCACTACCCTACCTTGTATCTCTTATATTACCCCATCCATGTACAGATTGAACAACCATGGAGACATGACACATCCCTGTTTCAACCCAAGCTTCAAAGAGAAAAATTCACTCAGTTCACCATCCACATGCATTAAAGCCTTAGCACCATCATACATACCCTTCACAGCATTCAACAACTTCCCATCTACTCCATATATTCTTAATACTTTCCACAATCCTTGTCTATCCACCTTCTCATATGCTTTCTCCAAATCCATGAAAGCCACGTACAACTTCTTTCCCTTCTCTAGAAACTTTTCCACTAAAGATCTAAGAATGCTTATTTGATCTACACAACCTCTTCCCTTCCTAATGCCTCCCTGTTCTTCTCCAACTAATTCCTCTGTTCTTTCTCTAACTCTGTCAGTAAGTATCCTCCCATACACTTTTCCTATTATACTAAGAAGACAAATGCCCTTATGATTACCACACACTTCTTTTTCCCCTTTTCCTTTGTACAAGGGAATAATTATACCTGACTTCCAATCCTCCGGGACTATACCTTGCCAATCTGCACATTTTCCACATCCATTCTACTACTATCTCTCCCCCATGCTTCATCATTTCACCACACACTCCATCAATTCCTGGAGCTTTCCCCAATTTAACTTTCTTCATTGCTTCCACAACTTCTATCCTATTGATTTCTTCCCATCTTCTCACCTCCCTCCTTCTCCCAGCCATTCCCCAACCACTTATACCCGCATTACTTCCATCCTCTGTGTTCAACAATTCCTTAAAGTGTTCTCTCCATCTGCTCACTTTTTCTCCCTTCTCCACTAGTAATCTACCATTATTATCTTTCACTCTCCTGCTAACTTCACTTCCACCCTGTCTTACTCTTTTCACCTCTTTCCAGAACATTTTCTTACAGTCCCTCCACTTTACACACAAATTCCTTCCAAATTCCTCATCCACTCACTTCTTACTGTCTCTTTCTAATCTCTTCACCTCTTTCATTCTTTCTACATATAACTCTCTCTTCCGCCTCTACTTCTTCCACGCCCCTATTTCTCATTCATTCATTGTATGCTTTCTTCTTTTGTGCCACAGCCTGTCTCACCTCTTCATTCCACCAAGCTGTTCCTTGCACCCCCCCTCCGTCTTCTCTTCATCCCACACACCACATCACATGGTGCACATATTTCTTCTGTGAATATCCTGCCCACACCTTTCACATCCCCCATCTGCTCCAATTAATATTTGCCCACTCGTTCCTCCACTTCTCTCTTATACTCTGCCTTTTTCTCATCCTCTTGTAACCTTTCCACTCTCCTTACGAATACTCCTTCTTCCCGTCCTTCCCTTCTTCTAATTCTCCATCGTATTTGGATGTTGATTAGGGCCACCACCAAGTAGTGGTCAGAAAGTCCTCTCCCCCAACCTCTATAAGCTCTTGCATCCATTACACATTTTCGCATCCTTTCATCCACACACACATAATCAATCATTGCCTTCCTTTCATTCAGTTCACCACCCACCCTTCTCATCACTCGCCATGTATACCTGTGGATCATTTTATGCCTGAAGAGGGTATTGGCTATCATCAACCCCCTCCCAGCACAAATGTCCACAAACGCACTGCCATTCTCATCTATCTCAGCAGGCATATATATATATATATATATATATATATATATATATATATATATATATATATTATATATATATATATATATATATATATATATATATATATATATATACATATACATATATATATATATATATATATATACTTACCACATTCATTTGCTGTGTCAGAATCTTTCATCAGTTATTAAGCAATTTAACTCCATTATCAATTTTTGTCTCAGTGTAGATGATAATGCTAGGATCACCATGTTATTTAGTCTTTTAGCCTAAGATGTTATAATCATTATAAAGATAAGATTAACACTACTAGATTGGGGTGACCTTGCTCTCTGGAGGCTGCCATCCACAAGTCTTAGTCTGGATCAATCTTCTCAAGTCATTAGCATGGTTTCATCCATAGTTTATGATTATACAGTGTAATATTTCCTTAACCCTTTAACCGCGGGTGTCATTCCAGAATGACATTGCAAAAACTGGACCAAACTGCGGGTGTCATTCTCGAATGTTTGTGAATATTTTGAATACCCCGCATTTTTTTCGTGCGCCAATTGTTTCAAGGGAGAGTAGCTATTAAGTTCTTTCACTCCAGCCGACCCCCACCTCCCTCCTCACCCCCCTGGGGCCCCACCTCCCACCCCCTGGGCTCCCCACCCCACCCCAGACCAAACACGCATCAGTATCTGTCCAGCTGTGTGAGTGACAACACTGCTGATGTGGAAGTGAAGTACAGGCAATTACAGTGCCTTTTACCTGCCTCAGTGAACACAAAGTGGGTGTTTATCGTATGTGCAGTGTTCATATATGTTTATAGTATTATTATCAGAATGAGGTTGGCATTTGGTAATGGTGTGTGAGCGAAAAATAGTGATTACAACACCGCTGATATGGCAGTGAAGTGCGGGCAATTACAGTGCCTTTTACCTGCCTCAGTGAACACAGAGTGGGTGTTTATCGTATGTGCAGTGTTCATATATGTTTATAGTATTATTATCAGAATGAGGTTGGCATTTGGTAATGGTGTATGAGTGAAGGTAATGGTGTGTGAGCAAAAAATAGTGATTTTAGAGCACCCACTTCTAATGGCACTGCCCATCCAGCGATAGTCAACGAAATCATGAAACCTACATCATTGCAAAGCCGAAGGTTAGCACTTTCTAATGGTACCTTATTTTTCTCTCTAGATTTATTCTGTGCAGAGTTATAAAGGTTTAAAGTTTGTTTACATTTTGGTCGAAACCCTCGCGGGAGAGGACAGTCGGGGCAAAACAATGCCCGCGGTTAAAGGGTTAATACATAAACTGAAATATATAGTTTTCTTTTTATAACATGATTTATTCCTCACATAAACATAGTTCATGAAGTTACTCATTATTTTATGATTGTTCAGTATTGCTGAGTTTCCATATTAAGGGCAACGATGTAGATGTGGTCTCGTCTCACCATGTCATGTATGAAACTCACAGCATCCTCCCCCTCCCTCTGATTCCATGTGGGGATCCTCCCTCTTACCCCAGGTGGTGTTCGGAACACCCTCCCTTCCCTCCCACCCTCCTTTACACGTCAGTTCACATCAAACTATGGACAGTCATAATATATCATATAAGGGTGATTATTATCTTTATATAGAACAATGTAAATTATACCAATAATTTGGGTTGAAATGTCAACCTTGCAAAATGGAGCTTACATACAACAAACATCTTTCCTTAAAGAAACTGTATCGAGGTTACTCCGCTTCACTCACTTGGACTGTTTTGAAGTAAATAATCACAGCGGTGCCACATCTCTTCAAACCCTCGTGCCCCTGTAACACGCAGGAGTGCTGGCAGCTGTACTTGGTTTTGGCACTTGGTTTAGCTTCCAGTCTGTAGAAAATGTCACCAGTTCCATGGTGAACCTCTTTATGGAGATATCTCAAGAGGAAGGATGGCATTTTGTATGTGTGTGTGTGTGTTCTTACCTAATTGTATCTTTACAGGAATGAGTCAAGCTCGTACTGTCCCGTGTCTTAAACCATATTTATCGTACATATCCTTAAATTTGTGAATTGTTTTGGCACACACTATTTCATTCGGTAGTGCATTCCATTGATCAATTGCTCTGTTTAGGAAACTGAATTTCCTTACGTCTTTATCACCTCTCTTCTTGTGCAGTTTTTTGCAGTGTCCTCTTGCTGATGCTTCTCCATATGTTAAGTAATCATTTATGTCTATTTTCTCCTTCCCTGATATGCACTTATATAGCAATATCATGTCACCTCTTTTCCTTCTCTCCTGTAGTGTTGGTAGATTCAGTTTATTTAGTCTTTCTTCGTAGCTTAGGTCCCTTAAGCTTGGTATCCATCTTGTAGCGGCCCTTTGAACTTTTTCAGTCTTGTCTATATGCTTTTTGAGATGAGGACTCCAGACTACTGATGCGTATTCCAGGGTTGGTCTAATGAATGCTGTTATTATCCTTCTTAGCATGTCTTCATTTATGTATGTGAATGCTATTCTCATATTTGCAAGCTGTGTATACATGTTCCGTACCTTCTCGCTGATGTGGTCAGCCGGAGATAGTCTGTTATTGATAATCACACCTAGGTCTTTCTCTCTTTCTGATGTGTATAGGGTTTTATTTTCTAACTTATAATCCCAATCAGGTCTTTTTCCACTTTTACCAGACTTGATTACATGACACTTGTCCACATTGAATTCCATTTGCTATGTACTACTCCATTCATGAAGTTTATTTAATTCTTCTTGTAGCTCTTTACAAGAGTCTGTGTTAGTAATTCTTTGTATTTTTGCATCATCTGCAAACATATTCAGATAGCTCTCATTTCCAGTGTTACTGTTTATATCATTTATATACACTAAAAACATGATTGGTGCCAGCACTGAACCCTGTGGTACTCCACTAGTCACTTCTTTCCATGATGAGTAGTTTCCTCTTAGTACTGTTCTCATTTCTTTTTTTATGAGAAAGTCTTGCATCCAACAAAACAGTTTGCCTCGAATTCCTCCTAGATGGTACAGTTTCCATAAAAGTCTTTGGTGTGGTACTGTGTCAAAAGCTTTCTTGAAATCTAAATAGATACTGTCCACCCATCCTTCCCTTTCCTGTATTGTGTTTGTTACTCTGTCATAGTAGCTCAGCAGATTAGTAACACATGATTTTCCTTTTCTGAAACCAAACTGTCTGTTATCATACTGTGTTCTTCTAGATGATCTACCCAAGCTTTTCTTATAAGCTTTTCTAATACCTTGCTTACAACACTGGTCAGTGATACTGGTCGGTAGTTGAGTGGATTTTGTCTATTTCCTTTCTTGAATATGGGGACAATATTTGCTTTTTTCCAAATATCAGGTAGTTTACCTTGACTCAAGGATTTCTTGAAAATTAAAAATAATGGTTTACTTAACTCCTTTGCACATTCTCGTAATACCCAATATGAAATTTCATCAGGACCACTTGCTTTTCCTCTGTCTAATCTACTTAACTCCTCCTGTATTACTTTTTCTGCTATTTGTATATCTGGTAGTATGTGTGGACATGCATGTTCCACATAGTCCCTCTCAAAATTTTTTTCTTCTGTAAAAACTAATTGGAAATTCTTATTTAGTGCTTCACAAATATCTTTCTCTTGTGTATAATTGATTCCCTCATCCGTAATGGATTGTTTTATGTCTTTTACTTTGGTTTTGCTTCTGATATAGCTGTAAAACAGCTTTGGTTGATCACTACTTTTATTTATTATATCCTCCTCAAACTGTTTTTGGGCTTCCCTCCTTATTCTTGTATAATCGTTTCTTGCCTGTTTGTAATTATTATACGCCCTTTCACTATTGTGTCTTCTGTATCTATTCCACAACAAATCTCTTCTTTCTTTTGATTTTTCACATTCTGTATTGAACCATTTCTGTATTTTCTTATCTGCTTCTTTGTGCTGTGGGATGTACGTCTTGACTCCTATTTCATAAAATTCACAGAATTTTTTATATCTATCTATCTATCTATTGCCAGACGCCTCAATCCCGTTTGGGGTGGCCACAAACAAATCGCCTCCAAGTCGCCCTGTCCCCCGCCATTTCACTACCCTGCTCCCAACTCACACCCCCCTCTCTCATATACCTCTCCACCCCATCCCTCCATCTCATCCTCGGTCTCCCCCTCCCTCTTCCACCCTCCACCTCACTCACATACACTCTCTTCGTCAGTCTTTCACCCTCCATCCTCTCCACATGGCCAAACCACCTCAGTGTGTTCCTCACAACGCTTCCTATCACATCCACATCAACACCACAACGCTCCTTTATATCCTCATTCGTCAGCCTGTCTCTCCACGTGACTCCACAAGCTCCTCTTAAATAACTCATTTCCACTGCTCTCACTCTTGACTTGTGTCCTTCCAACAACGTCCAAGCTTCACTTCCGTACGTTAGAGTTGGTATCACAATACTGTCATGTAGTAACTTTTTTACTTCCATGCTCACTTCCCTGTTTCTTATCACTGCTTTCAAGGAACCAGCAACCTTTCTTCCCTGCTGTACCCTTTCAAGCACTTCACCCTCCAAATTTTTTATATACAGCATTTAAATCTTGTCCTCTAAGCTCATTTTCCCAATCAACTTCTAAGAAATACTTCTTTAGGTCTTGATAATTTCCCTTTTTATAGTTAGGCTCTTTTTGTAACTTTCATTGCTGTTTACTATGTCATATGCTATCCTGAAGTTATAATTTAGTACTGCATGATCGCTTTTGCCGAGTGAAGGGTGATATATTAAACTGTCAATATCATTTTCTTGCCTAGTAAATATTAGATCTAGCACTGAAGGTACATCAAGTCCTCTTTTTCTGGTGGTTTCCCTCACATGTTGCGTTAGGAAAAACTCTTGAACGAGA
This sequence comes from Coenobita brevimanus, assembly GCF_032717465.1. Classification (NCBI taxonomy): domain Eukaryota; kingdom Metazoa; phylum Arthropoda; class Malacostraca; order Decapoda; family Coenobitidae; genus Coenobita; species Coenobita brevimanus. Next base: position 5,573,141 of record NC_137061.1, on the reverse strand, counting down.
TCCAGGAACTTTTGTTCCCAACAGCTTTCTTGGCTAATTATATCTAGAGTATTCCAATTTATATTTGTATTGAAATCCCCAGTTAGTATAATTCTCTCTGATTTCTCTTCCATTTTATGTAGCAATGATCTTAAACTCTGAATTGTACTCTCTGCCAGGTCATCATATTCGTCTCATTCCCATGTGTTTGATCTGGGTGGCATGTACAAATTGGCTACAATTACTTTACCTTCAGATGTGTTGATCTCTACTACAATCAGTTCTACTTGTGATGGTATATCTAGTTTTATTTCATTGACTTTTAGATTTTTCTTAGTTAATATTATAATTCCTCCTCCTTTTTTTTTCAATTTCTGTCTCTTCTCCATATATTGTATTCCTCTAAATTTAGTATGTCATTGGATATCCTTGGTGTTAATTTTGTTTCAGTTAGGCATATTATTTGTGGTTCATTTTCTCTGACATAATCATTCATCTCTAGTAATTTAGATACCATTCCATCCACATTTGAGTACATCAACTTTATCATCTTGTTTATATACTTGTCATGACATGGTTCTACTACCTTCCTCCTTTTTATTCCATCCTGTTTGTGTACCACTTTCATACCTGCAATCCTATTACTTTGTAAAAAAAATGTCTTCTTCTCCTCTTCTGATCTTCCCTCATTTTTTGTTTTTGCTTCCTCCCTTTTCTCTTTCAGTAATTCCAGTTCCTCTTGTGTTAGGCATCTTTTTATCCATACATTTTTGAACTCCTCTTCTTCCATAAGATTCTTTGCATTTTTTAGTATCTCTTCCACAGTGTTTACACTCTGGAAAGTCACCTTTAGAGATCTTGTCTTGCTTTTCTCGTATTTCCCTAACCTTTTGTGTTCCTCTATGTCTTTACTACAGATTTCCTCTGATACTTCTTTCGGTAAGCTCATTACATTTGCCATCTCCTTATTGTCTCTTGTGATCTTGTTTTTTACTTCTTCCTCTTCTACACCAGTGATTACTATAGATTTGTTTATATCTACTGAATCTCTGACTAACTTTGGATTGTTTTGGATTATTCTTTTCACTTCCTTTTTAATGCTTTCTTCCTCCACCCTTGTTTCTAAGTCTTTCTTTACTTTCACCATTTCAGCATACGTGGTTTCCACATCATTTTTGTAGCTTTGCACAGCTTCATTCCCCTGTGTTATCTTCTCCTCAATATCACTGCTATGGTCTATAAGACTGCTTACTTGCCTAATTGTCTCTGTGTCATTTTTGAACTCTTCCATAACACTCTCGTGATTGACTACTGTACTTGCCATTTCACTCATTTTCTTCCTAAGTGTACTCAATTCCACTGTTAGTTCACTGATGGTTGTGTCTTTCTTATTGGCCTCCCTTCCTAGTTTTTCTATTTCTTCCTTTTGCAAGTGCATCTGCTTCTTTATTTCATCAATTTCATTTTTGAAAGCCATTTCTAGTTTGTGTTCACGTTCATCCAGTCTATTGTGAGTCTCCACTTCAACTAGTTCTTGGTAGAAATCATCATTTTGCTTTTTACCTTTATCCCTTTTCTTTTCCAAATTTGCTTTACTAAAGTATGTATCCATTTTGCAATACTAAAAGAACAGAGTATGTACTTACAGAGTATGTACACTTTCCCCATGTTGCTGTAGTCTAAACAAACCTCAACTGACTCAGCGCATTTTTTCCTCTTGGTTCTCTTTTCTGTTTGAACAAGTCTTGTTTAAACTTTTTTTTTTTTTTCCCTTTAATAATGAAAAATCATTTAGTCTAACCTGGTACAGAGCTTGACTCATACAAAGATACTAATTTAGGTAATGCCACTGGCCGTCTTGGTTCAGTACGGAGCGCCGATGTCAGACGTCTGCCTCGATTGACTCCCTCTGTGTGTGTATTTACTTATTTGTAGTATACAGGAATTGAGCAATGCTCGTGTTGTCCTGTCTCCATATCCACATTTATCAAGTCTACCTTTACACACATGAATCTTTTTCTCATGCACCACCTCTTTGTCTAAGTCGTTCCAAATATTTAAGTATTTACCTAATATACCTAATTGTGATATACACGGGATGTACTATGCTCGTGGGTTTCCGTCGCTGTTTCTCAATAAGTCGAATTTAGCTTTAAACTCGTTTAAGTTTTTAGACTGGACGATCTCTTTGTCCAGGCTATTCCATAAGTCTATACTTCTGTAAGGAAAGCTATATTTCTTGATATCCTTCAAGCAGCTTGACCTTTTCAATTTCATTCCATATCCTCTTGTTGCTCTCTTATTCCATGCAAACAGATCTTCTTTGTCAATTTTATCTACTCCCACCATGGTCCTGAACACCGCAATCATGTCTCCCCTCTTTCTCCTTTCCTCTGACGAAGGCAAATCCAGTTTTTCCAGCCTCTCTCTGTGTGACAGGTCTGTCAGACTGGGGACCATCTTGGTTGCTGTTCTTTGTATTCTCTCAATCTTATTTATATCTTTCTTTTTGTGTGGGGACCACACTACCGCTGCATATTCTAATCTGGGGCGGATCATGGCCACTATCAATTTTTTCATCATTTCCTCATCCATATAATGAAATGCTACTCTTATGTTAGTCAAGAGCTTATAAGTCTCTCCAACTATCTTGTTAATGTGCTTTTCTGGTGACAAACTATCTTGGACCAGCACTCCCAAATCTTTCTCTTCTCTCCTTTTTGTGATTAATTCATTACCCAAAAAATAATTCAGTGATGGTCTCCTGGTACTTTTACCCATTTCCAGTATTTTACATTTCTTTACATTAAATTTCATTTCCCACGTCCGGCTCCAATTGTGTATCCTATTCAAATCCTCCTGCAGTATTTTACAATCCTCCTCAATCTTTATCTTCCTCAAGATCTTTACGTCATCAGCAAACAGACTTGCATAACTGTTCACTCCATCTACCATATCATTTACGTAAATCAGGAACATTACTGGCGCCAACACTGAGCCTTGAGGGACTCCACTTGTTACTTCCCTCCATCCAGACATCTTTTCCTTTATTACTGTCCTCATTTGTCTGTCTCTCAAAAAGTCTCTCATCCATTCCAGAAGTTTCCCCTTTAGTCCTCCTATATATTCTAGTTTCCACATTAGTCTCTTATGAGGTACCTTGTCAAAGGCCTTCTCTAAGTCTAAGTACACACAATCCACCCAACCATCTCTCTCCTGTACCACATCAATCGCTCTTGAGTAAAAGCTCAACAAGTTAGAAACACATGTCCTTCCACTTCTGACTCCAAACTGACATTCAGCCAAAATATTCATCTCTTCCAGATATTTTATCCATCTGTCTTTCAGGATTCTCTCACACAATTTTGCGACCATGCTGGTTAGAGACACTGGTCTATAATTCAGGGGTTCTTCCCTGTTTCCTCCCTTGTAAATTGATACCACATTTGCCCTGTTCCATTCTTTTGGCACTTTCCCCTCTTCCAGTGAGCATACGATTAAACTGTGAATTTTATCCGCCAGTTGTTCTCTGTATTCCTTCAGTACCCAATTAGAAATTCCATCAGGTCCTCGGGCTTTCCTTACATCTTGAGTTTCCAGTAATTTATACACTTCCTGTACCTCCACTTTTATATCTTTCATCACCGGAACATTTCTAATCACTCCCTCCCCTTCCACAAGCTCCTTTTCTTTAGTGAAAACTGACTGGAAACGTTTGTTCATTATTTCTGCTTACATTGCCGCATCCTTAAAGACCTCTCCTTCTACTTTCAGTTTGGTGATTCCTTCCTTTTGTTTCAGTTTGCCATTAACAAATCTATAAAACAGTTTGGGTTCATCTTTGCATTTGTCAATTATACCTTTTTCAAAATTCCTTTCTTCTTTTCTAAGTATTCTTGTGTATTCATTTTTTGTTCTTTTTTATTCTTCCTTTGTTCTGTTGCTACCTCTCTTTCTCCAATTGTTCCACGCCTTATCTCTCTCTTTTTTTTGCTATCATACACCTTCTGTTAAACCACTCCTTTTTCCTGTTTTCTTTCCCTCTTACTCTTGGTACAAATTTTTCCACTCCCAAATTATAGAGGTCTAGAAAGATATCCCACTTCCTCTGTATCTCTCTTGTTTCTCTGAATTTTCTCCAATCTGCATTTTCAAAAAAGTTTCTCAATCCTGTAAAATTTGCTTTCCCAAAGTTGTATCTTCCCTGTTTATGAAGCTCGTCTCTTGGCTCGACGTTTCCTATTAACATCTGGAACTCAATGACCACGTGATCACTTTTTCCCAAAGGACAGAGATATTCCAATGATTCTATTACATCGGGTTCACACCTTGCTGGTGTGTCCTCACCTCGAAACCGTGTCTCTTCTTTGACCCATTGCGTCATCACATTATTCATTATTATATTTAAAAACATAGTGCCCCACGAATCCTCGCCGCCTCCCGAGTACCATTCATCCCAGTTCACCTCTTTACAATTAAAGTCACCCACCAAAATTATATTATTGCTTTTCTCAATTATTTTTTGCAAATAGCTAGCCATATCTGACAACATCTCATAGTATTCGTCATCCTTCCATGCTCTCGTCTTTGGGGGAACATACACTACCGCCATATCTCTCTTAACATTCTCTCCAGTTTCTAATTTCATATATATCACTTCAGCCCTGCCTTCTCCCATTTCCACAGTATCTACATTTATGTTGTTCTTCACTGCTATCATCACTCCTCCTCCCTTTTTTTCTTTTCTGTCTTTTCTCCACAGTTTGTATTTACCATCTCTCAAATGAACATCAGTATCTTCTCTTAATTTGGTCTCTACAAAGCACATGACATCAGGTTCATGTTCTCTCAAGAAATCGTTAATTTCGATCCTTGTCGATATGAAACCATCAACATTAGTATATATCACCTTCAAATTATTTTTGACGTTTTTAATACCCTCTTCTCTCCTACTCTCTGTCTGTACCACTTCCTCAACTTCTGATCTTTCACAACCATCCCCCTTAGTTTCCTTCACTTCTATTTCCTTAAATACCATTTCCTTACTTTCATAGCCAATACTCTCCAAAAAAAAGTATTACATTCTTCCTCTGTCCTCTTATCATTTTTTTTCCTTTACTTCTTCCTTTAATAATTTTAAAACTTCTCTTTCTTCTTCATTCAGATCTTTTCTTATTATAATATTTTCCATCCCCGCCTCTTTGCTTAATTTCCAGGTCACTTTAAATATCTCATTTATTACACTTTCTGATGTAAACTTGACTCTCATTGGTCTTGTTTCCTCTTTCTTATAAGGCCCTATCCTCCTTACTTCTTCAATTTCTTTTACCCCCTTGTCTCCTTCGGGGTCAATCTTGCCCAATATTCCTCTCACCATGTTCGTGTCTCTCTCGAGTCTTACGAACCTAACCTTTTCTTCCTCTTCCCTGTTTCCAAATACTACCACACATCTGCTCCTTTCTACAGTTTCTCTCACTATTCTCTCTTTTTTCTTCAGTATTTTCACTACATTTTCTTCCATTTCTTTCTTGTTCATTTCCCTTTCTTCCTGGATGATCTCTCTTAAGCTGACCACTTCTTTCTGTTCTTCTTCTACATGTGCCCACTTTGCCTTATGTTCTTCTAATACATTACTCACCTTCTCCGTTTTATTAGTACTCTCTTCTAGTTTCCTCCTCAATTCAACATTTTCCCACTTTAAATTCCTAATCTCTTCATTCGCTGTTTCATTGGATTGGATCAGACTCTGTATGGTAGTTTCCGTATTTACAGACACATCCTTTATCACTAGATTCTCTACTTTCTTTTCAAGTTCACTAATCCTCATAATTAATGTTTTAACCAGGTCCATGACATTGGTATTTGCATCAAATCCTGGAAATTCTAGTCCCTCATTGTTTACATTTTCGGCCATGTTTGATGTTGGTTAAATACCAAAACAGCTGTTACCGAAAAAAACTACAAACATTCATGTACAGTCTAGCCAATAAATCTTTACATTTTTGGTAGTCTATTAACTTTCATTATTTTAAATTTAAAACAAGACCGTAGGAGACAGGACAGACAAAATTCCTGAAACTACTTAAGGTTAGCAGCAATGGCTGGGACGTCTGCTCTCTTCGGCTGTGTGTGTATTTACCTATTTGTTTACCTATTTGTAGTATACAGGAATTGAGCAATGCTCGTGTTGTCCTGTCTCCATATCCACATTTATCAAGTTTACCTTTACACACATGAATGTTTTTCTCATGCACCACCTCTTTGTCTAAGTTGTTCCAAATATTTAAGAATATACCTAATTGTGATATACACGGAATGTACTATGCTCGTGGGTTTCCGTCGCTGTTTCTCAATAAGTCGAATTTAACTTTAAACTCGTTTAAGTTTTTAGACTGGACGATCTCTTTGTCCAGGCTATTCCATAAGTCTATACTTCTGTAAGGAAAGCTATATTTCTTGATATCCTTCAAGCAGCTTGACTTTTTCAATTTCATTCCATGTCCTCTTGTTGCTCTCTTATCCCATACAAACAGATCTTCTTTGTCAATTTTATCTACTCCCACCATGGTCCTGAACACCGCAATCATGTCTCCCCTCTTTCTCCTTTCCTCTAACGAAGGCAAATCCAGTTTTTCCAGCCTCTCTCTGTATGACAGGTCTGTCAGACTGGGGACCATCTTGGTTGCTGTTCTTTGTATTCTCTCAATATTGTTTATATCTTTCTTTTTGTGTGGGGACCACACTACCGCTGCATATTCTAACCTGGGGCGGATCATGGCCACTATCAATTTTTTCATCATTTCCTCATCCATATAATGAAATGCTACTCTTATGTTAGTCAAGAGCTTATAAGTCTCTCCAACTATCTTGTTAATGTGCTTTTCTGGTGACAAACTATCTTGGACCAGCACTCCCAAATCTTTCTCTTCTCTCCTTTTTGTGATTAATTCATTACCCAAAAAATAATTCAGTGATGGTCTCCTGCTACTTTTACCCATTTCCAATATTTTACATTTCTTTACATTAAATTTCATTTCCCACGTCCGGCTCCAATTGTGTATCCTATCCAAATCCTCCTGCAGTATTTTACAATCCTCCTCAACCTCTATCTTCCTCAAGATCTTTACATCATCAGCAAACAGACTCGCATAACTGTTCACTCCATCTACCATATCATTTACGTAAATCAGGAACATTACTGGCGCCAACACTGAGCCTTGAGGGACTCCACTTGTTACTTCCCTCCATCCAGACATCTTTTCCTTTATTACTGTCCTCATTTGTCTGTCTCTCAAGAAGTCTCTCATCCATTCCAGAAGTTTCCCCTTTAGTCCTCCTATATATTCTAGTTTCCACATTAGTCTCTTATGAGGTACCTTGTCAAAGGCCTTCTCTAAGTCTAAGTACACACAATCCACCCAACCATCTCTCTCCTGTACCACATCAATCGCTCTTGAGTAAAAAGCTCAACAAGTTTGAAACACATGACCTTCCACTTCTGAATCCAAACTGACATTCAGCCAAAATATTCATCTCTTCCAGATATTTTATCCATCTGTCTTTCAGGATTCTCTCACACAATTTTGCGACCATGCTGGTTAGAGACACTGGTCTATAATTCAGGGGTTCTTCCCTGTTTCCTCCCTTGTAAATTGGTACCACATTTGCCCTGTTCCATTCTTTTGGCACTTTCCCCTCTTCCAGTGAGCATACAATTAAGCTGTGAATTTTATCCGCCAGTTGTTCTCTGCATTCCTTCAGTACCCAATTAGAAATTCCATCAGGTCCTGGGGCTTTCCTTACATCTTGAGTTTCCAGTAATTTATACACTTCCTGCACCTCCACTTTTATATCTTTCATCACCGGAACATTTCTAATCACTCCCTCCCCTTCCACAAGCTCCTTTTCTTTAGTGAAAACTGACTGGAAACGTTTGTTCATTATTTCTGCTTGCATTGCCGCATCCTTAAAGACCTCTCCATCTACTTTCAGCTTGGTGATTCCTTCCTTTTGTTTCAGTTTGCCATTAACAAATCTATAAAACAGTTTGGGTTCATCCTTGCATTTGTCAATTATACCTTTTTCAAAATTCCTTTCTTCTTCCCTACGTATTCTTGTGTATTCATTTCTTGTTCTTTTATATTCTTCCTTCGTTCTGTCGTTACCTCTCTTTCTCCAATTGTTCCACGCCTTCTCTCTCTCTTTTTTGGCTATCATACACCTTCTATTAAACCACTCCTTTTTCCTGTTTTCTTTCCCTCTTACTCTTGGTACAAATTTTTCCACTCCCAAATTATAGAGGTCTAGAAAGATATCCCACTTCCTCTGTATCTCTCTTGTTTCTCTGAATTTTCTCCAATCTGCATTTTCAAAAAAGTTTCTCAATCCTGTAAAATTTGCTTTGCCAAAGTTGTATCTTCCCTGTCTATGAAGCTCGTCTCTTGGCTCGACGTTTCCTATTAACATCTGGAACTCAATGACCACGTGATCACTTTTTCCCAAAGGACAGAGATATTCCAATGATTCTATTACATCGGGTTCTTTGGTGAACAGTAAATCTAACCTTGCTGGTGTGTCCTCACCTCGAAACCGTGTCTCTTCTTTGACCCACTGCGTCATCACCTTATTCATTATTATATTTAATTACATAGTACCCCACGAGTCCTCGCCGCCTCCCGAGTACCATTCCTCCCAGTTCACCTCTTTACAATTAAAGTCACCCACCAAAATTATATTATTGCTTTTCTCAATTATTTTTTGCAAGTAGCTAGCCATATCTGACAACATCTCATGGTATTCGTCATCCTTCCATGCTCTCGTCTTTGGGGGAACATACACTACCGCCATATCTCTCTTAACATTCTCTCCAGTTTCTAATTTCATATATATCACTTCAGCCCTGCCTTCTCCCATTTCCACAGTATCTACATTTATGTTGTTCTTCACTGCTATCATCACTCCTCCTCCCTTTTTTCTTTTCTGTCTTTTCTCCACAGTTTGTATTTACCATCTCCCAAATGAACATCAATATCTTCTCTTAATTTGGTCTCTACAAAGCACATGACATCAGGTTCATGTTCTCTCAAGAAATCATTAATTTCGATCCTTGTCGATATGAAACCATCAACATTAGTATATATCACCTTCAAATTATTTTTGACATTATTAATACCCTCTTCTCTCCTACTCTCTGTCCGTACCACTTCCTCAACTTCTGATCTTTCACAACCATCCCCCCTAGTTTCCTTCACGTCTATTTCCTTAAATACCATTTCCTTACTTTCATATCCAATACTCTCCAAAAAAAAGTATTACGTTCTTCCTCTGTCCTCTTATCATTTTTTTCCTTTACTTCTTCCTTTAATGATTTTAAAACTTCTCTTTCTTCTTCATTCAGATCTTTTCTTATTATAATATTTTCCATCCCCCGCCTCTTTGCTTAATTTCCAGGTCACTTTAAGTATCTCATTTATTACACTTTCTGATGTAAACTTGACTCTCATTGGTCTTGTTTCCCCTTTCTTATAAGGCCCTATCCTCCATACTTCCTCAATTTCTTTTACCCACTTGTCTCCTTCGGGGTCAATCTTGCCTAATATTCCTCTCACCATGTTCGTGTCTCTCTCGAGTCTTGCGAACCTAACCTTTTCTTCCTCTTCCCTGTTTCCAAATACTACCACACATCTGTTCCTTTCTACAGTTTCTCTCACTATTTTCTCTTTTTTCTTCAGTATTTTCACTACATTTTCTTCCATTTCTTTCTTGTTCATTTCCCTTTCTTCCTGGATGATCTCTCTTAAGCTGACCACTTCTTTCTGTTCTTCTTCTACGTGTGCCCACTTTACCTTGTGTTCTTCTAGTACATTACTCACCTTCTCCGTTTTATTAGTACTCTCTTCAAGTTTCCTCCTCAGTTCAACATTTTCCCTCTTCAAATTCTTAATCTCTTCATTGGCTGTTTCGTTGGACTGGATTAGACTCTGTATGGTGGTTTCCGTATTTCCTGACACATCCTTTATCACTAGATTCTCTACTTTTTTTTTTCGAGTTCACTAATCCTCATAATTAATGTTTTCACCAGGTCCATGACATTAGTATTAGCATCAAATCCTTGAAATTCCATTCCCTCATTGTTTACATTTTCGGCCATCTTTAACGTACCGGTAAAGTACCTAAACAGCTGTTACCGAATAAGCCACAAACATTCATGTATACTATTGCCAACAAATCTTTACATTTTTGGTAGTCTACCAACTTTCATTATTTTAAATTTAAAGAAAGACCCTAGGAGACAGGACAGACAAAATTCCTGAAACTACTCAAGGTTAGGAGCGATGCCTGGGATGACCTCTCTCTCCGGCTGCTCGTGTGTGTGTATGTGTGTGTGTGTGTATTACATCTGTGGGTATGTATGTATGTGTGAATGTATTTTGGTACCTCTTTGTTAACCTGACAGGCATAGGTACAGTAATTGTAGAGCTACTTGTGAATAATTGTACCTGTCAGATTGGAGCCAGGATTTGGGAGGCATGAATGGTACATAAATGGAAGCATGGCCCATTTCATTGGCTATGCTGTTTATTAGTTCTCCCCCCCTCTTTTTTTTTTCTCTCTCGCCTTTTGCTGGCTTTCTGCATTATGTATCACCCTACCTGCCTGGAGGAAAAGTGGCAGGAATTATGGTGTATTTTAGGATTCTAGGTGCTTGAATGGTAAGTGAATGGGAGTGTGGCCCATTCTTTTGGGCATGCTTTGGTTGGTATCTCATTCTGTCAGTTTTTTATGTTTTTTTAGACTCTACCTCATCCCATCTTAGGTTTGGAAAAGAGGTCTGGATGATTATGATGATGATGATGATGATGATGACGATGATGATGATGTATTTGCCTATGTCAACAGATCGACTTGGCCAGGAAGCACTGCAGAATGATGGAGAAAGAGTTAGGGACTGAACAGATGAGAAAGCTGATGAAAACCTGCATGGGGGACATCATAGCAGTGCTTGTACAGCTGGCCCACAACCCTGAAGGGATGGTGGCCGAGGAGATGGTGTTGAATCCAATACCCCAGCATTTCCCTCCACCCATAATTCACACCACACTGATGTTCATTGCCAGGATATTTAACAAGGTAAGTACTCCAATGATTCATTGCTTCATATCTGTATCCTTTTGGCCTTAACCTGGCCTAGATTTTCGTCCTTTTGCAATCATGTGGCTGAGTGACAGAAAATGTTAATGGTGTGGCTATACATTCTCAGTTACCTATTGATGGTAGTGATGGTGATCGTAGTGATGATGATAATTATGGCGATGATATAATTACAGAACCAACCTCTGTTTACAACACTGGCTGGTGACTGCTGTGACCAGCTTCCGGTAGTGCTGGAGTGCTGCGGCAAAAACTTATGCATGAGTTGCACCCCGCTTGCTGCCCAGAAAGCCTTGACGTCGGTGGAGATTGTGGTTGAGGCCCTGTTGCCCGGCCTGGCCCTGCAGAACTGCCGCAGTACACCCGCTACCCTGCGCTGGCTCACACACACCCTCACCACACACCTCAAAGCTATCACCACCTTTGCACCACATCTCTCAGGTCTGAGAATGCCTCTGTTTCAATAATATCTTCTTGTATTTCACTGTCATTCCCTTTGTAACTGTTGTCATCATCAGTCATCAGTCATCAATCATCTTCGTCACACCCACCACCCTGCACAGCATCTCACACCCATACCACCATCACAGATTATCTCACTGGTCAGACAGTGCCTCTTTTTTATAAACATCTTCATTTTCTTTTTCTATGCTTTATTTTTATTTTTTTTTCAGCTTCCTCCTCCTCCTCCTCCTCCTCCTCCTCCTCCTCCTCCTCCTCCTCCTCCTCCTCCAACTCCTCCTCCTCCTCCTCCTCCTCCTCCTCCAACTTCTCCTCCTCCTCCTCCTCCTCCTTAATCATCATCATCATCATCATCATCATCATCCTCTGATCTCTGTTCCCTCACTACCCCTCCCCCCTGCCCACCCCACACCTTGCAGGTAAGAAGACACTTTTCATTTTGTATAGTATGAAAAGAAAGAAAAAACAAAAGTTGTGAAACTTGTCCCTTCTGAAAAAAATTAGCAAGGAAGAAAGCCATATAGAAGTTCCATGCATTTGAGATACCTGGAAACATTGCATTTAAAGCCTGGAGGTCAGAGGCACTGGGAAAGACAGACAAGAAAACATTTCCAGAGTTGAACTGTTGCATACTGTTGAATTTCTGTGGAAGAAATAGCACTTTGGAGAAACCAGAGACCAGATTATTATTATTATTATTATTATTATTATAATTGTGATAGGTGGGGGCACTCACCATCCACTCACTCAATGTAGTGCTGCTGTCGGGTGTCTGCCCTTTCCTCTCCTCCATCCTTCTTTCCTCCCATCCTCTTCTGTCTTTCTTTCCTTCATTCGTTCTTTGTCCTTTTGCCTACGGTTGACTTTATACTCCCTCTTCTGTCATTCCTTCCTTCATTGTTTCCTCTTCCTTTTGCCTGTGGGTGACTGTACACTGAGTGACAAGCCAAATGGTTTCCTGTATACCAGGAAACCATTTCCTACTCTGGGTGGTAACCATATAACCAAATTTTGGCGCCTGGTTGTGTAGTGGGTAATTACTGTGCTCCAGTCGGATTGAGCCGGTGAAGGTTTATATCCAAGGGGTGGTTGGGGTTGATTGCTTATGTAATGCCACTCAGGGGTGAGTGAGGCTGGACACTCATCTTAAATGTCGGGACCAACTGGTGATGGATGGAATATCTCAAATTTGTTGTATGCTGATGATGCAGTACTGCTTTCAAATACTGGACAAGAACTTGGTTGGCTAGTCCAGAGTTTTGCTGATGTCTGTGAGCGTTGTTCCTTGAGAGTAAGGCCCCTTTCACACGAGGCCACTGGTGGCCGCCACCAGTGGCCTCAATTAGTTGCCTCCCATAGTTTTCAATGGAGCCTTTCATACGAGGCCACTGCAGTTGCCCGGCTGGCAACCAGCTCCCGGCGGTGGCTTGCTCGCGCAGCTAGTGTCCGCCACTGGCGGTTGCTGCCACTCGCTGTAAAGCATTTAAATGTAGAAAAGAATAAAGTGATGGTTATTGAGAGAGAAGGTGACTCCCAGTGCGATGTTGCAGTGAATGGAGAGAGACTGGAATTGGTGAGAGAGTTCATATACCTGGGTACAGTGATAGGAAAGAGAGGAAAATGTGCAAAAGAAATTGAAAGTAGAGTGACACAGGGAAGAAAAGTAGCTGGTGCAATGAAGGCCTTGATAAGAAGCAGAGGCTTGAGTGTTGCAGCTGCATGAGGCTTACATGAAGGAGTGTGAGTACCAACTTTAACATGAGGATGTGAGACTATGGTGTGGCATGAAAATGAAAAGTCAGGAGTAAGAACGGTGGACATGGGACTGCTGAGGAATGTTTTTGGAGTACAGAGGGTGGATAGGATACGTAATAATGTGATTTGTGAAAGATGTGGAGCAAGGAAGTTTGTGGACACCAGAACGGAAGAGATTGTACTGAGGTAGTATGGTCGTGTGGAGAGAATGGATAACAACAAAGTGGTGAAAAAGGTATATCGGTGAATTTGAAGGAGGGAGGAGGCGAGGTAGGCCAAAGAGAAGGTGGAGAGATATGGTGGATTAGGGTGTGAGGAAGAGAGGTTTGGAAGTCGGTGAGGCTAGGGAACTGATAAGAGATTGAGCAGGCTGGATGAAAGTTGTGAGGAGAAGTGCATGATCAGAGATTTGGCACCCGGTTTTAATGTGGCAGCATCCGGATTGACTCTGTCGGATATGTTTATGTGCAGCTACAAAATGTGGTGAATGTTTTTGGCATATCAGATAGAGCCAGGATTCATGGGGCTTGAATGATGAGTGATTGGAGGCATGGCCCATTGGATTCAGGATATTTGGGCTGTCTGAACATTGCTATTCCTCACCCTGCCCGAAGGTGGGAAAGGATGTCCAAGTGCTGATGACCATGATTATGATTATTATGAACTCTATGCTGAATGACAAGCCAAATGGTTTCCTGTACACAGGAAACCACATACTACACTGGGTGGTAACCATATATCCAGGGTTTCTGGCAGGGTTAAGTGTCCCCAGATTCCCCTTTCCAAAGTCAGTTAATCAGGACAGTTGTTTCAGGGAGCCTTGAAGGGCCCAATACCTGCCCAGGGCTCCAACCAAATGGGCAGATTCACATGGCCATGTGGAATGTGAGAGATGTGAATGAGGAGAGCAAGAGGGTGGAAGTGGTGAATGTGTTCAAGAGTGCAAGATATGCCGTGATGGCATTGTGTGAAACAAAGAAGAAAGGATGTGAAGTGGAGGAGTGGGAGGGTGTGAAACGTGTCAGATTGGGAATGAATGGTTGAGGAAGATGCAAGGAAGGAGTTGCTTTGTTGATGAATGAAATGTGGCAGAGTGGAATGAGAGACTACAAGTGTGTCAGCTCGAGATGTATATATGTCAGGTTCAAGTTTGAGAAGGTGAAACTGGTGGTGATTGTAGCATATGCACTGTGTGAGGACAGGAGTGAGAGAGAGAGAGAAAGACAGGCTTTGGGATGAGCAAGATGAAGTAGTGGGAGGAATGCCTAAGTGCTATAGAGTGATCGTAATGGGGGATATGAATGGAAGAGTAGGCACTGGTCCTGAGGATGATGTAATGGGTTGTAATGGAGTACCAGGAGAAAATGATAATGGGAAGTGACTAAAGGATATATGTCAGGGGAGGAGTTCGTGCTTTTGTAACTCGTCTTTTAAACACAAAGATGCACATAAATATACATGGCATAGAGGGAACCGGGATCGTGTTGAAAGAAGCTTGATTGATTATGTGCTTGTAGATAGGCTGATGATGGGAATGGTTGCTGATATGAGGGTCGTGAGAGGACGATATGGAGGTCTGTCATAACATATGATTGTGGTATGCAAGATCAAGCTGAGAGGAGTGAGGTAGATCAGGAGGGAGAGGAGCAGTCTGGGAGAAAGATTAAAAGTCGAGAAACTGAGGATCAAAGAAATGGCAGGTGAATACAAGACCAAAGTTGGAGAGGAGTTAGAATCAGTGAATTGGAGTGAAATGGATCTGGACAGCCTGTGGAATGCATATAGGAATTGCTTTGTTAGGAATGGTAAAGTGGTGTGTGGTGTGGCAAGAGTAACAGCAAATAAGAAAGGTACGGCAAAGTGGGATGATGAGGTTAAGAGAGCAGTGGAGGAAAAGAGGAAGAAGTGGCTAAAGTGGTTGCAGGACAGGGGTCCAGTTGAAATAAGAACTGAATATATTGAGGGCAAGAAGTACGTAAAGAGACTAGGGAAGAGGAAAAAGGAGGAGGTAAGTGATGATCCTGGAAGAAAAATGAATGGAAACTACTCTGAAAATAGGAAGTTATTCTGGAAGGAGGTACGGAAATGCAGAAGTGAAAGCGGAAAGAAATGTGGTAGTGTGAAGGATGTAGGTGGTAGATTATTAACCCATGGGGATGAAGTAAGGACCATATGGAAAGAATATTTTGAAAACCTGATGAATGGGAATAGAGAGAGCAGAGCAGCTGTGAACATGATTGGTTTGGGGGATGTGCAGAGAAGGAATGCAGTGCCAGGAGATGTGACACTTGCACAGGTGAAGAGTACTGTGAAGTGGCTGAAAAATGGGAAAGGAGCTGGGGTTGATGAGGTGTATGCAGAGATGATTAAGCGTAGTGGAGTGAGTGGAATGCAGTGCATGTTGGAGATATGTAAGAAGGCATGGATGAGTTAAACTGTGCCAGCAGAGTGGAAAAAGGCTGTGATTGTACCCCTGTAGAGAAATAAAGGTGAGCGAAGTGAGTGCAAGAACTATCGTGGCATAAGTTAATTGAGTGTGGTAGGGTAGGTATATGGAAGAATTATTATAGAAAAAGTAAGAGAGATATCCCAAGTCCAAGTAAGTGATGAACAGGGTGACTTTAGGAGTGGTAGAGGATGTGTGGATCAAATATTTGCTGTGAGACAGACAGTGGAGAAGGCTTGTGAGGAGGACTATAAGGTGTTTATGGGATTCATGGATCTGAAAGAAAGCATACGACAAAGTGGACAGAGAAGGATTGTGGAAAGTTTTACGTATGTACAGTAATCCCGCATATTTTGTGGTAGTTACGTTCTTGTAACCCCCGCAAAAAGCCAATTTCGCGAATACTCTATTGACAATTGAATCTTGCACTTGTGTCCACCATGCTACCCATCACACAGTCCATGTCCATACTGGTTGCGAGACAATTCGCCGTCGGACAATTCCCTTTCAAAACATGAATGATTCCCCACCATTCTATAAATATACTTATTATTAATTAATCAATACTTTTATAAATATACTTATTATTAATTAATCAATACTTTAATAACTATATTTCAGGGGGATCCAGCAAAGTCTTTGTTCAATAGCGTAGGCTCTGGATATTATTTATTAGTTGCACCTTTAGTCAATTGTTCCTCTGTACAAAGGAAAAGGGGAGAGAGAAGTATGTGGTAACCATAGGGGTATTTGCCTTCTTAGTGTGACTGGTAAAATATATGGTAGAATACTCATTGATAGGGTTAGGCATATGACAGAGGAGCTAGTTGGAGAAGAACAAGGGGGATTTAGGAAGGGAAAAGGGTGTGTAGATCAGATATTTGTTCTAAGATGTTTAGTGGAGAAGTATCTAGAGAAGGGAAGGAAAGTGTATGCTGCCTTCATGGACTTGGAGAAAGCTTATGACAGAATAGATAGGCAAGGTATGTGGAAGGTACAGTATTAAGAATATATGGAGTGGAGGGGAAATTGTTGAGTGCTGTGAAGAGTATGTACGAGGGAGCTAGGGCTACGGTGCGAGTGGATGGTGAGCTGAGTGAGTTCTTTGATCTCAATGTGGGACTGAAACAGGGGTGTGTGATGTCTCCATGGCTGTTTAATATATATATGGATGGGGTTGCAAAGGAGGTGCAAGGTAGGGCAGTGGATGTGGGGGTGGCCCTAATGAATGAGGGTGAGATTTAGAAGCTTCTGGTGTTGCTGTTTGCTGATGATACAGTATTGTTGAGTGAAGATGAATGGGAGTTGCAAGGTTTGGTGAATGAATTTGGGACAGTGTGTAGGAGGAGGAAGCTGAAAGTTAATGTAAACAAAAGTAAAGTTATGGTGTTTGAGAGGAATGAAGTCACAAAGTGTGCAGTGAGGTTGGATGGTGAGGATATGGAGAATGTGAGTGCATTCAAGTACTTGGGTAGTGTGATGAGTAAGGATGGAACTTTGGGGGATGAAGTACGTGAAAGGGTACAGCAGGGAAGAAAGGTTGTTGGTACACTGAAAGCAGTGATGAGAAATAGAGAGGTGAGTATGGAAGTTAAGAAGTCACTGCATGATGGTATTGTGATCCCTACCCTGACGTATGGAAGCGAGGCGTGGACCTTGCAAGAGGGGAACGAGTTAAGAGTGAGAGCAGTGGAAATGAGTTACTTGAGAGGAGCATGTGGAGTGACGTGGAGGGACAGGTTGACGAATGAAGAAGTGAAGAAACGTTGTGGGGTAGATGTGGATGTGGTTGAAAAGATTAGGAGAAATACACTGAGGTGGTTTGGACATGTGGAGAGAATGGAGAATGAAAGACTGACTAAGAGGGTGTATGTAGGTGAGGTGGAGGGAGGGAGAGGGAGGGGTAGACCGAGGATGAGGTGGAGGGATGGAGTTGAGAGGTATATGAGGGAGGGGGGGGTGAGTTGGGGGGAGGGGAGTCAAATGGGGGGTGACAGAGTGACTTGGAGGCGTTTTGTCTGCGGCCACCCTTTGCGGGATTAGGGCGTCGGGCTATAGATAGATAGATAGACCTTTAGTCAATAATTAACTTGTTCCGTCCTCGCTGTAGTCGCCTTTGAATTATATTCTAGCGTCATCCATAGCTATCTTCATTAATGAAGGCGAATTGTCTTGTTTTTGTTGTGACGGTGATTTGACTTGACGGCGAATTGTCCTGAAACCTCCATACTCATCCCGAAATACCTTCTTACAAGATTGAAAGTACATACTCCATTATAAAGGAAAAACGTAACACTGTACTGTAATACACAATTATTTACACATTTATTCACAAAACAGTACAAAATAAAAAGATGCAGTAACTGGTGATAGCAAACACTCGCATGGTCGCATGTCCCCCCACTCACACAGTCGCACCTTCCCCGACCACTGCCAGCCATTTACTGTATGCTGCCAGCCACCAACGCCACTTGAAGACTCACAATCTGATAAAATGATTTTTCAATCATTACACCACAAGTTAAGTTGAAATTATTAAACTGTTACCTAACAAACATATTTTTTGCTCAGTATCACGTACTGTTCGTAGTTTTTTTTTTTTTTTTTTTCCAAGGTGTGCACCACATAAAATTTTAATTCACGTCCATAAGTACAGTAATATTTTTAGTTAATGTCTGTTTGTAATCAGTTTACACATCTTTAGTCACAGATGAGTTTCACTCAGAGACATCAGACGAGGCAGGGGAGTTATGAGAGGGATCATCAGTTGACTCGTCCTCCATGCGTGAATCATCCATGCGTGGTGAGGCAAGAGAGGATGAGTTGCCAGATGTAGATGGCAGGGCAGATGCAGGGCTGCGTTGGTTTTTCTTCGAGAAAAACATAGTTATTGGACGTTGCTCCCTTTCACGCTTCATCTCCTTCATTATTTCATGGTAGGGAGCAAACAGAGCTTCCATCCCATTCTTCACTTTTATTGCCCTGCCCAGTGATGGGTCATACGACATTAGCAGGGAGATGGTATTCCTCATACTGCGAGTGATTTCCCCAAGTTTTTCTAGTGTCCACGCTTGTGGTAAATCATTTCTACCAGATTCCTCTTCCTCTTCAGCTTTCTCTTCTTCATTGAGCAGTTCTTCCAATTCTTGTGTTGTTAGTTCTCCTCCTGCATTCCCCAGCAGTTCCTCCCGAATTTCATTTTCTTGCAAGTCAGAAAACCCTTCACCTACAACAGTCCTCGAGAGATTTTTAATTCCAACAAGTTCAGCATCAACAGTTGGGAATCCTGCAAAGTCATTCACGACTGAAGGCCACAATTTATTCCAACAGGAGTTGATGCAGCTAGCAGAGAGTTCTTCATGGCACTGTTGAATTAACATGATGCAGTTGGCTATGTTGAATTTCTTCCACCACATTTTGATGTTATCTCCTTCTTCTATTGCTTGTCTAATCATAGCATAGCTTTGTGCCACATATTTTGCCTTGAAAACAGCAATGATGCCCTGATCAAGTGGCTGAATGAGTGATGTGGTGTTCTTTGGTAGAAAAACTACCTCGATGTTAGGGTGTGCAAATTTAATTGATTCAGGGTGACCCAGGCAGTTATCTATTATCAGCAGCACTTTAAAGTCTATCCCCTTTGCCTTCAAGTATCTTTCAACCTTGGGAACAAAACAGTTATGGAACCAGTCACTGAACAATGCTGCTGTCATCCACGCTTTCTTGTTGTCACGATAAAACACTGGCATTTGATTTAAGTCTTTCCCTTTAAGTGCACGTGGTTTTTTAGCCCTGTATAGCAGCATAGGCTTGATCATATGACCAGCTGCGTTCCCACAGAATAGCAGTGATACTCTGTCCTTCTGAGCTTTAAATCCAGGTGCCTGTCTCTCCTCTTGAGATATAAAAGTTATGCTGGGCATTTTTTTCCACCACAGCCCAGTCTCATCGGCATTGAAAACTTGTTCCACGGGTATACCCACTAATGTTTAATAATATTCAGCTTAATCCTGCATCATCCTTGAACATGCTTGGGGTTTCATTTACTCGGGACTTATCTTGGAAAGATCATATTACATCTCTTGTAAAATCTGCTTCCAAGAGATTGGGTGTGCTAAGCCGACTCCGCTCTTTCTTTACCACTGCACAATTGTTGACTCTATACAGGGGTTTTATCCACCCCTGTGTGGAGTACAACTCTCATGTGTGGGGAGGCTCCCCACATACAGCTCTTCTCAATAGGGTGGAGTCAAAGGCTTTTCGTCTCATTAACTCTCCTCCTCTTACTGACTCCCTTCAACCTCTGTCTCTTCGCCGCACTGTTGCATCTTTATCTCTTTTCTATCGCTACTTTAATGGTCACTGCTCCTCTGAACTGTCTGCTTGCATTCCTCCACCTCTACGACGGGCGCGTAGCACCCGTCTGGCAGCAAACTCTCATCCCTTTTCTGTCCAACTCTCTAATGCAAGAGTTAACCGTTACTCCCAGTCTTTCATTTATGCAACAGGTCAGCTCTGGAACTGTCTCCCTCTGTCTGTATTTCCTGCTGCCTATGATCTCCAGTCTTTCAAACGCAGTGTGTCCAGGCATCTCAAAATGATCGGATCTTGAATTTGACTCTCTATTGTATTTTGTTTTTCTCTTGGAGGGAACTGTTACTGCGGGCTCATGGTCTTTGGTTCCTTCTTCCTCGCATAAAAAAAAATAAATAAAATAAAAAGATACCCTTTGTCCTTCACTAATTTTTCAAATTCTGCTGGATACGTTTCTGTTGCCACATGATCAGCAGAGGCTGATTCGCCAGTAATCCTGAGATTATGGAGTGAGAATCTCTTCTTAAAGTTCTCAAACCAGCCTTTGCTAGCCATAAATGTGTGCTTCCCATCTCTCTCTCCATCACTGAAATGATTGTACAAATCCTTTGCCTTTTCTCTTATCGAATTTGTGTCAACAGGAATATGTCGGCGGTTCAAATCTTCAATCCATATGTTCAGCGCCTTTTCCATTTTAATCAGAGCATTATCACAAACATGTTGTGACACCTTTGCTGACGTTGATGCACAGCTGGCAACTGCATGTCTTATTTCTGTTTCACTTTTCTTAATGTAACACACTGTCGACTCGTTCACTCCATACTCATGACCCCATGCGACATAGCTCATGCCACCTCTTAGCTTGTCCAGTAACACAATTTTCTCTGCTAAGGTCGTAACTCTTCTTGATCGTTTTGTCACTGTGGAGTTCTTACTGATTGTATTATTAGCCTTCAGTGAGGCTGGCTTACGTCCTGGGACCATGTGGAAAGCACGTGGGAGGCAAGTGGCTTGTATCACAGCGCGGTTACAAGTGCACCAAGCAGGTGAGGCAGACAGGTGTGGACGGAGGGATGCGGGGCAGAGGGGCCGCGGGAAAGGGATAGAGGGTGGCGTGAGTTTACAGCGCTACGGTTGGAAGTGGCGGGAATTTCAAATTTTTTGTTTTCCTTATATTCAAGGATATTTTAGTTGAACTTATTAATGCTAAGAAAATCCGCGAGAGGGCAAAACCGTAAAAAAAATAATCCGCGAAACATACGGGATTACTGTACTGTGTAGATGGTAAGCTGCTGGGTCCCGTCAAGAGTTTTTAAGATGGTAGTGAAGCATGTGTAAGGGTTAATGGGCATCTAAGTGAATGGCCAACAGCTATGCCACGTTGAGTACACCGCTTCCTGTCCGATCAGCGAAGTTAAGCAACGTTGGGTCTGGTTAGTACTTGGATGGGTGACCGCCTGGGAACACCAGATGCTGTTGGCATCCCTACATGTCAGGTGGGGTTGGTGGAGGATTAGTGCCCCTCCCTGTAAAACAATTAACTCTAAGCCCTTGACCACCCCGTTTGGGATACATGGCGTCTGGCAATGGATGGATGGATGGAAGTGAATGGTTCACAATGGATGTGGGCATGCAACAAGGTTGTTTGGTGTCCCCATGGTTGTTCAATATATATATATAGATGGGGTGATGAGAGAAGTAAAAACACGAGTACAATAAGCTCGCCCTGAACACATTCTTGCCAAACGCGCTTGCAGTTATACGCGGTAAGTGCTGGGATATGTATAAGACAACGTAAATTAAAGAACCATAACGAAAACCATAAATTATGCAAGAGAGGCCTTTGAAAGGCCAAATCCTCGAATATCAGTTTAGCACGCACGGTTTGTTTTGATCATGTGATTCACAGTACTGCTTTTCCACAGTACTGTATTTGTAAGTTAAATATTTACATTAATGTTCTGGTAAGTTTATGTGCAAGTTAAAGTACTATTAAATAACGTTGAAGCAAGAAATAAAGTCTTATAACCAGTTTACCTGATAGGGGTCGGAACATTGCTCTTTTTATTTGTTCGTTAAAGAATTGCTGTACTGCTTTTCAACAGTAATGTATTTGTGAGTTAAATAATTACTGTTCTGGTATGTACTTGTAAGTTAAAGCACTTAAATAAAGTTAAAGCATTAAATAAAGCCTTCTAACCAGTTAATCTGATTTATGTGATTACCCACGATCATCGGGTTCCGAGACAATTCGCTGTCAAGTCAATTTGCCATCAGACAATTCCCCGTCAAAACATGGACGATTCCGCGTCAGGACAATTCACACCCTGGTTGATTCCCTGTCATTCTGTAAATATACTTATTAATTAATCAATACTTTTGTCCATCTATCCATCCATCATCCAATCCTACATTGCCCCACGGGGAGCTTAATTAATCAATATTTTAATAACTATATGTCAAGGGGATCCATCAACGTCTGTGTTCAGTAGCGTAGGCTTTGGATGTTATTTATTAGTTGCACCTTTAGTCATTAATTAACTTGTTTCTTCCTCACTGTAGTTGCCTTTGAATTATATTCTAGCGTCACCCATACCTGTTGTCATTAATGACGGCAAATTGTCTTGCTATTGTTGTGATGGCGAACTAACTTGACGGCAAATTGTCCCAAAACCAATCGGCTTCAGAATGTTGCCTTGTTTTTACGCTTTTGTATGTTGAAGTTTTGCTGTGCAGTACTGTATTTGTAAGTTATAACATTTAATTAACCTTCTAACCACTTAAAATGCTTCATATTGATTACCAATTGCAGATAACAGCAAAACACCACATTTAGGGGGTCTAGGGAGCAAAAGAAGGGGTAGTTAAAACTTATACGGTTTCGTGCCAAACATGGCACAGTTGGGTGAGCTTGCTGTGAGAGGGATGGCATTGGTAATAAATGGTGATGGATGGAATATCTCAAATTTGTCGTATGCTGATGATATAGTGCTGCTTGCAAATACCGGACAAGAACTTGGTAGGCTAGTGCAGAGTTTTGCTGATGTCTGTGAGCATCATGCCGTGAGAGTAAATGTAGAAAAGAGTAAAGTGATGGTTATTGAGAGAGAAGGTGACTCCCAATGCGATGTTACAGTG
This sequence comes from Coenobita brevimanus, assembly GCF_032717465.1. Lineage (NCBI taxonomy): Eukaryota > Metazoa > Arthropoda > Malacostraca > Decapoda > Coenobitidae > Coenobita > Coenobita brevimanus. The sequence goes on along the minus strand of NC_137061.1, from coordinate 5,549,896 downwards.
AATGGAGAGAGACTGGAATTGGTGATTGAGTTCAAATAGCTGGGTACAGTGATAGAAATGAGAAGAAAATGTGCAAAAGAAGTGGAACATAGAGTGACACAAGAAAGAAAAGTAGCTGGTGCAATGAAGGCCTTGATAAGAAACAGAGACTTGAGTGTTGCAGCTGCACGAGGCTTACAAGAAGGAGTGTTAGTGCCATATTTAACATATGGTTTTGTGGCTATGGTGTGGCATGAAAATGAAAAGTCAAGAGTAAGAGCAGTGGAGATGAGACTGCTGAGGAATGTATGTGGAGTACAGAGGGTGGATAGGATATGAAATACTGTAATGTGATTCATGAAAGATGTGGAGTGAGGACGTCGGTGGACACCAGAATTGAAGAGAGTGTTCTGAGATAATATGGTCATGTGAGAGAATGAATAACAATAGAGTGGTGAAAAAGGTTTATCAGGAGGGAGGTGGCAAGGTAGGTGAAGAAGAAGGTGGAGGGATATGGTGGATGAGTGTGTGAGGAAGAGAGGTTTGGAAGTTGGTGAGGCAAGGGAACTGACAAGAGATCAATCTGTCTAGGTGAATGTTGTGAGGAGAAGTGCATGATCAGGGATTTGGCACCCCTTTTTAATGTGGCAGCGTCCAGATTGACTCTGTCGGATACATTTATGTGCAGCTACAAAATGTGGTGAATTTTTTTGGTGTATCAGATGGAGCCAGGATTCTGGGGGCTTGAATGATGAGTGAATGGAAGCGTGGCCCATTGGATTGGGCAAATTTGGGCTGTCTGGACATTGCTACTCCCCACCCTGCCCTAGGTGGGAAAGGAGGTTCAGATGATGATGATGATGATGATCTCTACATCTCTGTAGCCCGACACCCTAATCCCGCGAAGGGTGGCCGCAGACAAAACGCCACCAAGTCGCTCTGTCACCCACCATTTGACTACACTTCTCCCAACTCACTCCCCTCCTTCATATGATGATGATCATGATTATTATTATTATTATTATATTATTATTATTATTATTATTATTGTTTTTATTATTATTATCCATCCATCCATCCATCCATCATCCAGTCCTTTGTCAGCCCATGAGGAGCATAGGAATCCAGGGCAAGGCAAATTGGTCCTGACATTTAAGATAAGAGTCACCAGCGTCACTCATCCCTGAGTGGTATTAATGTGAACAGTAAACCCCAACCATCCCTTGGATATAAACCTATGCAGGCTCAATCCAATTGGAGCGCATTAATCACCCACTGAACCACCAGGAACCATAATTTGGTTATATGGTTACCACACAGCGTAGTAAATATTTTTCTGGTGTAGAGGAAACCATTTTGCTTGTCACTCAGTGTAGAGTCACCCATAGGCAGAAGGAAGAGAAAAGAAAGACAGAGGAGGGAGTGTAAAGTCACCTGTAGGCAGAAGAAAGAAGAAAGAATTAAGGAAAGAAAGACAGAAGAGGAAGGATAGAAGAGAGGAAAGGGCAGATACCCAAGCAGCACTACGTTGAGTGAGTGGATGGTGAGCGCCCTCACCTACCACTATTATTATTATTATTATTATTATTATTATTTATTATTATTTGATGGGAGGCGGGGGCGCTCACCATCCACTCACTCTAAGTAATGCTGCTTTTGGTATCTGCTCTTTCCTCTCTTTCTTCCTTCCTGTTCTGTCTTTCTTTCCTTCATTCTTTCTTCTTTCTTCTGCCTACAGGTGACCACACTTTCTCATCTGTTTCTCTTTCCTTTATTTTTTACCTCTTCCTTTTGCCTATGGATGACCCTACATTGAGTGACAAGTCTAATAGTTTATTGTACACCAAGAAACCATTTACTACACTGGGTGGTAACCATATAACCAAATTATGGCACATGGTAGTTTAGTGGGTAATTAAGGCACTCCAATCAGATTGAGCCTGTGTAGGTTTATATCCAAGGGGTGGTTGGGGTTTATTGCTCATGTAATGCCACTCAGGGATGAATGAGGCTGGTCACTCTTATCTTAAATATCAGGACCAACTTGCCCAACCCAGGGTTCCTATGCTCCTCATGGGGCAACATAGGATTGGATGATGGATGGATGGATGGATTTTTATTATTATTAATATTATTATTGTTATTATTATAGGAGCATAGGAGTAAAGATGTGGAAGTGGTGGATGGGGGTGCCCATCATCCACTTACTCAGTATATGGATGTCATGTGGTTTCTATACTGTGTGACAAGCCAAGTGGTTTCCTGTACCCAGGAAACCATTTGCTACAGTGAGTGGTAACCATTCAACAGGGGTTTTTGGCTGGGTTAAGTGACCCTCAGATTCCCCTGTAAAATCACTTCATCATGGCAAATGTTTTTGAGATCCTCGGAGGGCCCAATACCTGCTCAGGGCCCCAACCAAATGGGCAGATTTGCATGGCCATGTGGAATGTGAGAGGTGTGAATGAGGAGAGCAAGCGGGTGGAAGTGGTGAATGTGTCCAAGAGTGCGAGATATGCCATGATGGCATTATGTGAAACAAAGATGAAAGAGTGTGAAGTGGAGGAGTGGGAGGGTGTAAAGTGTGTGAGGTCGGGCATGAATGGGCAAGGAAGATGCGAGAAAAGAGTTGCTTTGTTGATGAATAAAATGTGGCAGAGTGGAATGAGAGATTACAAATGTGTCAGCTCGAGATGTATGTATGTATGTCAAGTTCAAGTTTTAGAAGGTGAAAGTTGCTGTGATTGTATTGTATGCACCGTGCGATGACAGAAGTGAGAGAGAGAAAGACAGGCTTTGGGATGAGCTGGATGAAGTGGTGGGTGAAATGCCCAGGAGCTATAAAATGATCGTAATGGGGGATATGAATGGAAGAATAGGCACTGGTCCTGAGGATAATCCTGAGGATAATGTAGTGGGTTATAATGGAGTGCCAGGAGAAAATGCTAATGGGAAGCGACTGAGGGATATGTGCCAGGAAAGGAGGTAGTACATTTGTAACTCATATTTCAAACACAAAGATGCACATAAATATACATGGTATAAAGGGACCGGGGATCATGTTGAATGGAACCAGATTGATTACATGCTCGTAGAGAGGTCGATGCTGGGAATGGTTGCTGATACGAGGGCCGTGAGAGGATGATGTGGAGGTCTGTCAGATCATATGATTGTGGTGTGCAGGATCAAGCTGAAACAAGTTAGGTGGACCAGGAGAGAGAGGAGTTGTCAGGGAGAAAGATTAAAAGTCGAGAAACTGAGGATCAAAGAAATGGCAGGTGGATACAGGACCAAGGTTGGGGAGGAGTTAGAATCAGTGAATTGGAGTGAAATGGATCTGGATGGCCTGTGGAATGCATGTAGAGATTGCATAGTTAAGAATGCCAAAGCAGCGTGTGGTGTGGCAAGAGTAACAACAAAGAAGAAAGGTGCGGCCTGGTAGGATGAAGAGGTTAAGAGAGGAGTGGAGGAAAAGAGGAAGAAGTGCCTAGAGTGGTTACAGGACAGGGGTTCAGTGGAAGTAAGAACTGAATATCTTGAGAGCCAAGAAGCACGTAAAGAGACTAGTGAAGAGGAGAAAGGAGGTAAATGATGATCTTGGAAGAAAAATGAATGCAAATTACTTTGAAAAAAGAAAGTTATTCTGGAAAGAGGTGCGGCAATGTAGAAGTGACAGCGGAAAGAAATGTAAAGTGTGAAGGATGTAAGTGGTAGATGGTTAACCCATGGGGATGAAGTAAGGACCAGATGGAAAGAATATTTTGGAAGCCTGATGAATGGGAATAGAGAGAGCAGAGCTGCTTGAAAAATGAGTGGTTTGGGGAGTGTGCAGAGAAGGAATGCAGTGCCAGGAAACGTGACACTCGCACAGGTGAAGAATGCTGTGAAACGGCTGAAAAATGGGAAAGCAGCTGGGGTTGATGAGGTGTATGCAGAGATGATTAAATATAGTGGAGAGAGCAGAATGAAGTTTTTGTTGGAGATATGTAAGAAGGCATGGATGATTGAAACTGTGCCAGCAGAGAGAAGAAAGGCTGTGATTGTACCCCTGTAGAAAAATAAAGGTGAGTGAAGTGAATGCAAGAATTATCATGGCATTACTTTATTGAGTGTGGTAGGGAAGGTGTATGGAAGAATTATTACAATATAGAGGAAGTAAGATAGATATCAGAGTCCTAATGAGCGATGAACAGGATGGCAGGGTGGCTGCAGGAGTGGCAGAGGATGTGTGAATGAAATATTTGAGTGAAACAGACAGTGGAGAAGGCTTGAGAGAAGGACCATAAGGTGTTTATGGCATTCTGGATCTGGAAAAAGCATACAGTAAAATAGACAGAGAAGGATTGTGGAAGGTTTTGCGCATGCATGATGTAGATGGTAAGCTGCTAGATGCCATCAAGAGTTTTTATGATGGTATTGAAGCATGTGTAAGGGTAATTGGGCATCTAAGTACTGTAATGGTTCACAATCGATGTGGGCTTGCGACAAGGTTGTGTGATGTCCTCATAGTTGTTCAATATATATATATGGATGGAGTGATGAGAGAAGTACAAATGCGAGTAATGGAGAGGGGGGTGAGGTTCGTAATGAATGGTAATGGATGGAATATCTCAGATTTGTTGTATGCTGATGATGCAGATGATGCAGTATTACGTGAAAATACTGGACGAGTACTTGGTAGACTAGTGCAGAGTTTTGCTGATGTCTGTGAGTGTCGTTCCTTGATAGTAAATGTAAAAAAGAGTAAAGTGGTGGTTATTGAGAGAGAAGGTGACTCCCAGTGTGATGTTACAGTGAATGGAGAGAGACTGGAATTGGTGAGAGAATTCAAAGACCTGGGTACAGTGATAGAAAAGAGAAGAAATTGTGCAAAAGAAGTTGAAACTAGAGTGACACAAGGAAGGAAAGTAACTGGTGTAATGAAGGCCTTGATAAGAAACAGAGGCTTGAGTGTTGCAACTTCATGAGGCTTACAAGAAGGAGTGTTAGTGCCAACTTTAACATACAGATATGAGCCCTTGGTGTGGCATGAAAATGAAAAGTCTAGAGTGAGAGGAGTGGAGATGGGACTGCTGAGGAATGTGTGTGGAGTACAGAGAGTGGATAGGATACAAAATAATGTGGTTCATGAAAGATGTGGAGTGAGGAAGTCTGTGGACACCAGAATCGAAGAGAGTGTACTGAGATTGTATGGTCATGTGGAGACAATGAATACCAATAGAGTGGTGAAAAAGGTATATCTGGGTGAATCTGAAGGAGGGAGGAGGTGAGGTAGGCCAAGGAGAAGGTGGAGGGATATGGTGGATGAGAGTGTGAGGAAGATAGGTTTGGAAGTTGGTGAGGCTAGGGGATCCACAAAGATCGAGCTGGCTAGATGAATATTGTGAGAAGTGCATGGTCAGGAGGCGCTGATAAGAAACAGAGGCTTGAGTGTTGCAACTTCATGAGGCTTACAAAAAGGAGTGTTAGTGCCAACTTTAACATATAGATATGAGCCCTTGGTGTGGCATGAAAATGAAAAGTCTAGAGTGAGAGCAGTGGAGTTGGGACTGCTGAGGAGTGTGTTTGGATTACAGAGAGTGGATAGGATACAAAATAATGTGGTTCGTGAAAGATGTGGAGTGAGGAAGTCTGTGGACACCAGAATCGAAGAGAGTGTACTGAGATGGTATGGTCATGTGGAGAAAATGAATAACAATAGAGTGGTGAGAAAGGTATATCTGGGTGAATTTGAAGGAGGGAGGAGGTGAGGTAGGCCAAGGAGAAGCTGGAGGGATATGGTGGATGAAAGTGTGAGGAAGAGAGGTTTGGAAGTTGGTGAGGCTAGGAGATCAACAAGAGATCAAGATGGCTAGGTGAATATTGTGAGAAGTGCATGATCAGGGATTTGGCACCCATTTTTTAACATGACAGTGTCTGGATTGACTCCATCAAATATGATTATGCGAAGCTGCAGTACGTGGTGAATTTTTTTGGCGTATCAGATAGAGCCAGGATTCCGGGGGCTTGAATGGTGAGTGAATTTAAGCGTGACCCGTTGGACTGGTGAAATTTGGGCTGCCTGTACATTGCTACTCCTCACCATGCCCTAGGGTGGGAAAGGAGGTCCAGATGATGATCATGATTATTATTATGGAGGGTGAAAGACTGACGAAGAGAATGCATATGAGTGAGGTGGAGGGGGGAAGAGGGAGGGGGAGACCAAGGATGAGATGGAGAGATGGGGTGGAGAGGTATATGGGAGAGGGGGGTGTGAGTTGGGAGCAGGGCAGTGAAATGGCGGGGGACAGGGTGACATGGAGGCGATTTGTTTGTGGCCACCCCAATCAGGATTAAGGCATCTGGCAATAGATAGATAGATTTTTATCAGTAGTAGTAGTGGTAGTACTTGCCCCTGCCCCGGAGGGGCTCGTGGGTGGGTATTTTTTTCACTCGGTTTTTCTGTTTGTTTGTTTTTTGTCTCTGTCTTTCTGTCTGTCTGTCGGTTAACATGTTATGCATCTGTCTGTTAGCAGCTTTATTCAAAAATTAGTGGTGCGATATTGATTTAGATTACAGGAATGATTGGCAGTGACCTTCTGATTGCCTGATTTAATTTTGGGCCAAGGTCTAGGCTGTAGGACCACAAAATTTATAGAATCTGGAACAAGTAAAAATTGTTTTTTTGCCATACCTCCTTTCAGATTCATCTTCTATCTATCTATTGCCAGACGCCTCAATCCCATTTGGGGTGGCCACAAACAAATCGCCTCCAAGTCGCCCTGTCCCCCGCCATTTCACTGCCCTGCTCCCAACTCACACCCCCCCTCTCTCATATACCTCTCCACCCCATCCCTCCATCTCATCCTCGGCCTCCCCCTCCCTCTTCCCCCCTCCACCTCACTCACATACACATTCTTCGTCAGTCTTTCACCCTCCATCCTCTCCACATGGCCAAACCACCTCAGTGTGTTCCTCATAACGCTTCCTATCACATCCACATCCACACCACAACGCTCCTTTATATCCTCATTCGTCAGCCTGTCTCTCCATGTGACTCCACAGGCTCCTCTTAAATAACTCATTTCCACTGCTCTCACTCTTGACTTGTGTCCTTCCAACCACGTTCAAGCTTCACTTCCGTACATTAGAGTTGGTATCACAATACTGTCATGTAGTAACTTTTTCACTTCCATGCTCACTTCCCTGTTTCTTATCACTGCTTTCAAAGAACCAGCAACCTTTCTTTCCTGCTGTACCCTTTCAAGCACATCACCCTCCAAACCTCCATCCTTACTCATCACACTACCCAAGTACTTAAACGTACTCACATTTTCCAATTCCTCACCATCCAACCTCGCTGTACATTTACTGACTTCACCTCTCTCAAAGACCATCACTTTACTCTTCCCTACATTCACCTTTAGATTCCGTTTCTTACACACTCTCTCAAACTCATCCACCAAGCCTTGCAGCTCCCCTTCGTCTTCACTCAACAACACAGTATCATCTGCAAACAACAGTACAGGGAGTTTCCAAACACTATCCTCTCTCACCAGGGCCACTCCAACATCCACTACCCTACCTTGTACCTCTTTTATTACGGTACCCCATCCATGTACAGATTGAACAACCATGGAGACATGACATCCCTGTTTCAACCCAACTTTCAAAGAGAAAAATTCACTTAGTTCACCATCCACACGCACTGCAGCCTTTGCACCATCGTACATACTCTTCACAGCATTCAACAACTTCCCATCTACTCCATATATTCTTAACACTTTCCACAATCCTTGTCTATCCACCCTGTCATATGCTTTCTCCAAATCCATGAAAGCCGCATACAACTTCTTTCCCTTCTCTAGAAACTTTTCCACTAAAGATCTAAGAATGAATATCTGATCTACACAACCTCTTCCCTTCCTAAAGCCTCCTTGTTCTTCTCCAGCTAATTTCTCTGTTCTTTCTCTGACTCTGTCACTTTTCCTTTTATACTAAGAAGACAAATGCCCCTATGATTACCACACACTTCCTTTTCCCCTTTTCCTTTGTACAAGGGAATAATTATACCTGACTTCCAATCCTCCGGGACTCTACCTTCCTCCCAGGCCAATCTGCACATCTTCCACATCCATTCTACTACTATCCCTCCCCCATGCTTCAGCATTTCACCACACACTCCATCAATTCCTGGGGCTTTCCCAGATTTAACTTTCTTCATTGCGTCCACAACTTCTATCCTACTGATTTCTTCCTGTCTTCTCACCTCCCTCCTTCTCTCAGCCATTCCCCAGCCACTTATACTCGCATTACTTCCATCCTCTATGTTCAACAATTCATCATATTGACATGAAACCATAACTTAAAGGTGCATCTTTCAAATCTGCATCTCATAATATGCCCCAGTACATCCCAGGGGGTCATCCCTCATTTAGCTGTAGTTGGGTCAGTGTCAGTTGGGTACGGCCAATAATTTCAAATGGAAATTTTCACCCGATTTACTCCAAATTTGATGTGACATCTTTGACTAGATATCCTGTTGTGTTTATATGTCAGCACTAAAATGACTGCCAGGGACAGGTTTGCTCTGCCTTGGCACCAATTCTTGTTATTATATGAAAATGTAAGTGCTAGCTAGTAATGATAATGGTGCTGGAAAGGGATACCTTGACGTGGTGGCACCAGTGTAACTGGATGTCTCTATTGTACTTCCTAGTTAAATATTTGTCCTTTAACCCCCCTTTCCATCTCATACCTACTGCTATTGCAGCTGCTACTACAGATGCAGCTCAAAAGGAGAGGATAGGTTGCAGGAAAAGGCAAGTTTCATCTTGTAGTTCACTGGGTTCAGGTCTGGGTGGGTCTGGGTCCACAACAACAAGAACAACAGCCTAAAGTCCACTGGGTTTATATCCAGATGAGGCCAGGTCCATCACAGTAAAATTGAAGTAATGAGTAATGTTAATTCTGTCACCAGATTACTACCTGCGGCTCCTCTTCCAAATGTGCACCTTCGCCTTGGTGAATTCTCCAGAACATTTTGCACCTTTAATTACTCTTGTTTTTGAACGGTAAGAAATACAGGAATTTGTTTATCATTTATTTATTCATGGAGGTGATTTGTTTCTGGCCACCCCTTACGGGATTAAGGCATCTGCCAGTAGATAGATAGACAGATTATTATTATTATTATTATTGTTGTTATGATTATTGTTATTATGATGATGATGATGATTATTATTATTATTATTATTACAGTAACCATTCTAGTATCCGGACGCCCATTAAGCGGACACCCCACTACCCAGACATTTTGGGTCTGGGCCTTTGGGAAAAAAAAAAAAAAAAAAAAAAAAAAAAAAAAAATATATATATATATATATATATATATATATATATATATATATATATATATATAATTTGAACTTGGTGCATGGCACCGAACAGTTGTGTTTGCCTGTCGCCCCTTCCTCCTCTCCCCAGTTACCACCTAACTTCCTGTACCATCCTGACTAGATGTTCATCACAGTGGAAACCGCACGTGCTCGTTTTTGTGAATAAACAGTGAATAAGCTGCAATACCTCACCACTAGACCACATGGGACTTTACAGTGTTGTGCAGTTTTAAGAAATTAGAATTTAGAATGCAAAGGAGTGCGGAGTGCAAACTGGCGGTTGAAACTGACGTGGCACGGTTATGAGCAGAATGTACAGTATATTGTTAAACAGTTTTAACTCATGGTGCAAAGAATTAAGTGCCGCTCAACACTGGATTACTGTACATGCTTCAAGAGCATTTTCACCATTGCCAGAACCTTAGAGGAGGCAGGTTAATTTTCATAATGACCACAGATATGCTGTACTGTAAGTACCCTGTACTCTGCAAAATATTTTCCATACGCACTTCTAATTCATCATTCTCTGGTTCCTTTTCATTTATTTCATACTTTATGTCCCTTATTTGTGTGAATTGGGTCTTAAATAGGTGTTATGCATGTCCGGTAGGGAGTTAATTAGGTAGCTTTCAAAGTTAGGCTGGGTTAGGGTCCATAGGTACCAGTCCAGGAGGCAGGGCCCCAGTATCCAGACAAACCCACTTTCCAGACATGCCTTTGGCTGTATTACATCGGATATTGGAAAGGTTACTGTATTATTATTATTATTCTATCTGTCTATCTATTGCCAGATGCCTTAATCCCATTCGGGGTGGCCACAAACAAATCGCCTCCACGTCATCCTGTCCCCCGCCATTTCACTGCCCTGCTCCCAACTCACACCCCCGTCTCTCATATACCTCTCCACTCCATCCCTCCATCTCATCCTTGGCCTCCCCCTCCACCTCACTCACATACACTCTCTTCGTCAGTCTTTCACTCTCCATCCTCTCCATATGGCCAAACCACCTCAGTGTATTCCTCCTAATGCTTCCTATTATAATTATTATTATTATTATCATTATTATTATTATTATTATTATTATTATTATTATTATTATTATCATCATCATCCATCCATCCATCCATCCATCATCTAATCCTACATTACCCCATTAGGAGCATAGGAGCCCTGGGCTAGGCAAGTTGGTCCTGATATTTGAGATGAGAATGACCAGTCTCACTCATTCCTGATTGGCATTACATGAGCAATATACCCCAACCACCCCTTAGGCATAAACCTTCACCGGCTCAGTGCAGTTAGAGTGCTGTAATTACCCACTAAACCAGCATACTCTCTGGCTTTGGCTTTCTTGTCATTCTCTGACTAAATATATCTGCGCTGTTTACTTATCTCCTAAGGCTACTGAGTATAAAAAATTCTTTGACTATCTTACTTCTACGATGGAACACATTCTGGCCATTTCTCCTTGGTCTGAAATCTCCATTCTAGGAGATTTCAACATTCACCACCACCTTTGGCTCTCCTCTCCTTTCACTGATCCACCTGGTGAACAAACCTACATCTTTTCTGTCCTTAATGACCTAGAGCCGCTTGTACAGCACCCTACCTGCATCCCTGACTGCCTTGAAGAGAGCTCCAACATACTTGACCTCTTTCTTACAACTAATCCTTCTGCTTACACTGTTAATCTTTCCTCTCCATTGGGCTCCTCCAATCACAACCTGAGTACCTTGACCTGTCCTATCACTCCGGTACGGCCTGTGGATCCTCTAAAGAAACGCCGACTGTGGCACTTTGGAGCTGTGGATTGGGAGGCCCTCAGGCAGTACTTCTATGATTTTCCCTGGAATAATTATTGCTTCCATAGCAGGGAGCCATCTGAGTGTCCCTTGCGCATTACGGAGGTTATTCTTTCAGGCATGGAAATATACATTCCCTTCTCATATCCAGTGACTAATGCAGGAAAGCCGTGGTTTACTCACACTTGTTCTAAAGCTGTCCGCAACAAGGAGAGGGCCTATAACAGGTAACAGAACCAACCCACCCCTGAATCACATCATGCTTATGTTTCTGCCTGGAATCATGCTAAGTCTATTCTTCACTCTGCTAAAAATGATTTCATCCGTACTAAATGCTCTCAACTCTCCAACTCGAATTCTTCCCACTCCTTCTGGCACCTTGCCAAAAACCTTTCTAACAACTTTACCTCATCATCCTTCCCTCCTCTTTTCTATTCTGATGGCTCTGTAGCTATTTCTTCTACTGATAAAGCAGATCTCTTTGCTCAGACTTTCTCCTCCACTTCCACCTTAGACAATTCCGGTGCTGTTCCTCCATCACTTCCCCCCCTCTGACTTCCTCATGGCTGACATTAAAATTTCTTCAGCTGATATATTTTCTGCTAGCACTGGCCTTAATACTAACAAGGCATATGGGCCTGATGGAGTCCCTCCTGTTGTCCTCAAGAACTGTGCTTCTGTGCTTACACCCTGCCTAGGTAAACTCTTTCGCCTCTGTCTGTCAGCTTGTGCCTTTCCTTCTTGCTGGAAGTTTGCTCTCATTCAGCCAGTCCCAAAGAAGGGTGACCATTCCCAACCCTCTAACTATTGTCCAATTGCTTTAACATCCTGTGTCTCAAAGTTTTCGAGTCAATTCTTAACAAAAAATTTTTTAAGCATCTTTCTTATCACAACTTTCTTTCTGATCGTCAGTATAGGTTTCATCAGGGACGCTGTACTGGCGATCTTCTCACCTATCTTTCAGACTCCTGGTCATCCTCCTTTCGGGACTTTGGCGAAAGCTTTGCCATCGCAAATGACATCTCAAAGGCTTTCGATTGAGTCTGGCATAAATCTTTAATTTCCAAACTCTCCTTTTATGGTTTCTATCCTATCTGTTCCTTGATCTATTGCTTCCTTTCTGGACGTTCTATAGCCACTGTTGTAGACGGCCATCGTCCTTCTCCTAGATCTATCAACAGTGGTGTTCCTGAGGGCCCTGTCCTATCATCGACTGTCTTCCTTTTATTCATCAGTGACCTAAGCTGTACATCTAACCCCATCCACTCATTCGCTGATGACTCCACCCTTCACCTTTCTATTCGGTTCCCGCAATGTCCATCTCACCAGTTACTTCAGCAAACAAGGGATGAGGCTATGGCAAACCTAATCTCTGACTTGGCTTGTATCTTTGACTGGAATAAAGATAATCTTGTTGTTTGTAATGCATCATAACCCAGTTTTTACACCTATCAACCCGAAATAATCTTCGACAGGAGTACCCATTAATGTTTAATAATATCCAGCTCAACCCTGCGTCATCCTTGAACGTACTTGGGGTTTCATTCACTCGGGACTTATCTTGGAAAGATCATATTGCATCTCTTGTAAAATCTGCTTCCAAGAGATTGGGTGTGCTAAGCTGAATGCATACCTACTTTACCCCCGCACAGTTGTTGACTTTATTCACCGGTTTTATTCGCCCCTATCTAGAGTACAACACTCGTGTGGGGAGGCTCTCCACATACAGCTCTTCTAAATAGGGTGGAGTCAAAGGCTTTTCGTCTTACCAACTCTCCTTCCACTCACTCGATGTAGTGCTGCTCTCGGGTGTCTGCCCTTTCCTCCATCCTTCTTTCCTTCCATCCTCTTCTGTCTTTCTTTCCTTCAGTCTTTCCTCATCTTTCTGCCTATGGGTGACTTTACACTCCCTCTTCTTTCTTTCCTTCATTTTTTCCTCTTCCTTCTGCCTGTGGGTGACTCTACACTCAGTGACAAGCCAAATGGTTTCCTGTACACCAGGGAACCATTTACTGCGGTGGGTGGTAACCATAAAACCAAATTTTGGCGCCTTTTGGTTAGGTGAGTAATTATTGCGCTCCAAACGTATTGAGCCGGTGAAGGTTTCTATCCAAGGGGTGGTTGGGGTTTATTTCTCACTTAATACCACTCAGGGATGAGTGAGGCTGGTCACTCTCATCTTAAATGTCAGGACCAACTGCCTAGCCCCGGGCTCCTACGCTCCTCATGGGGAAACATAGGATTGGCTGATGGATGGATGGAACTCTCCTTCTCTTACTGACTCCGTTCAACCTTTGTCTCTACGTCACACTGTTGCATCTTCATCTTTTTCCTATCGCTACTTCAGTGGTCACTGCTCCTCTGAACTGTCTGGTCGCATCCCTCCACCTCTGTGACGGGCATGTTGCACCCGTCTGTCAACAAACTCTCATCCCTTTTCTAATGCAAGAGTTAACCGTTACTCCCAGTCCTTCATTTATGCAACAGGTCGGCTCTGGAGCTGTCTCCCTCTGTGTTTTTCCTACTTCCTATGATCTCCAGTCTTCCGAATGCAGTGTGTCCAGGTATCTCGAAATGAACGGATCTTGAATTTGGCTCTCTTGTATTTTGTTTTTTTTCTTGGAAGGAACAGTTTGTGGGTCCCTGGCCTTTGGTTCTTTCTTCCTTGCATACAAATAAAGAAGCGCCAAATTTTGGTTTTATGGTTACCACCCAGCATAGTAAATGTTTACTGGTGTACAGGAAACCATTTGGTTCATCATTCAGTGTAGAGTCACCCACAGGCAGAAGGAAGAGGGAAGAATGAAGGAAAGAAAAATAGAAGAGGGAGTGTAAAGCCACCCGTAGGCTGAAGGATGAAGAAAGAATGAAGGAAAGAAAGGCAGAAGAGGATGGAAGGAAAGAAGGATGGAGGAAAGGAAAGGTCAGACACCTGAGAGCAGTACTACATCGAATATCTATCTATCTATCTATAGCCAGACGCCCTAATCCCGCAAAGGGTGACCGCAGACAAAACGCCTCCAAGTCACTCTGTCACCCACCATTTGACTCCCCTCCCCCCAACTCACCCCCCCCTCCCTCATATACCTCTCAACTCCATCCCACCACATCGAATATGATGATGATTATTATTATTATTGACTGTCAGGACATTGCTATTCCTCACCCTGCCCTAGGGTGGGAAAGGAGGTCTGGATGATGATGATGGTGATGATCTCTATCTATCTATCTATTGCCAGACACCTCAATCCCATTTGGGGTGGCCACAAACAAATCGCCTCCACGTCGCCCTGTCCCCTGCCATTTCACTGCCCTGCTCCCAACTCACACCCCCCTCTCTCATATACCTCTCCACCCCATCCTTCCATCTCATCCTCGGCCTCCCCCTTCCTCTTCCCCCCTCCACCTCACTCACATACACTCTTTTCGTCAGTCTCTCACCTTTCATCCTCTCCACATGGCCAAACCACCTCAGTGTGTTAATCATAACGCTCCCTATCACATCCACATCCACACCACAACACTCCTTTATATCCTCATTCGTCAGCCTGTCTCTCCATGTGACTCCTCAGGCTCCTCTTAAATAACTCATTTCCACTGCTCTCACTCTTGACTTGTGTCCTTCCAACCACGTCCAAGCTTCACTTCCATACGTTAGAGTTGGTATCACAGTACTGTCATGTAGTAACTTTTTCACTTCCATGCTCACTTCCCTGTTTCTTATCACTGCTTTCAAAGAACCAGCAACCTTTCTTCCCTGCTGTATCCTTTCAAGCACTTCACCCTCCAAACCTCCATCCTTACTCATCACACTACCCAAGTACTTAAACGTACTCACATTTTCCAATTCCTCACCATCCATCCTCGCAGTACATTCACTGACTTCACCTCTCTCAAAGACCATCACTTTACTCTTCCCTACATTCACCTTTAGATCCTGTTTCTTACATACTCTCTCAAACTCATCCACCAAGCCTTGCAGCTCCCCTTCGTCTTCACTCAACAACACAGTATCCTCTGCAAACAACAGTACAGGGAACACTATCCCCTCTCACCAGGGCCACTCCAACATCCACTACCCTACCTTGTACCTCTTTTATTACCCCATGCATGTACAGATTGAACAACCATGGAGACATGACACATCCCTGTTTCAACCCAACCTTCAAAGAGAAAAATTCACCTAGTTCACCATCCACACGCACTGCAGCCTTAGCACCATCATACATACTCTTCACAGCATTCCTCATCTTCCCATCTACTCCATATATTCTTAATACTTTCCACAATCCTTGTCTATCCACCCTGTCATATGCTTTCTCCAAATCCATGAAAGCCGTATACAACTTCTTTCCCTTCTCTAGAAACTTTTTCACTAAAGATCTAAGAATGAATATCTGATCTACACAACCTCTTCCCTTCCTAAAGCCTCCCTGTTCTTCTCCAACTAATTCTTCTGTTCTTTCTCTAACTCTGTCAATAAATATCCTACTATACACTTTTCTTATTATACTAAGAAGACAAATGCCCCTATGATTACCACACACTTTTTTTTCCCCATTTCCTTTATACAAGGGAATAATTATACCTGACTTCCAATCCTCCGGGACTCTACCTTCCTCCCAGGCCAATCTGCACATTCTCCACATCCATTCTACTACTATCTCTCCCCCATGCTTCAGGGTTTCACCACACACTACATAAATTCCTGGGTCTTTCCCCAGTTTAACTTTCTTCAGTGCTTCCACAACTTCTGTCCTACTGATTTCTTCCTGTCTTCTCACCTCCCTCCTTCTCCTAGCCATTCCCCAGCCACTTATACTCGCATTACTTCCATCCTCTATGTTCAGCAATTCCTTAAGTGTTCTCTCCATCTGCTCACTTTTTCTCCCTTCTCCACTAGTAATCTACCATTTTTATCTTTCACTCCTCTACTAACCTCACTTCCACCCTGTCTTACTCTCTTCACCTCTTTCCAGAACATTTTCTTACAGTCCCTCCACTTTACACTCAAATTCCTTCCGAATTCCTCATCCACTCTCTTCTTACTCTCTCTGACTAATCTTTTCACCTCTCTCTTTCTTTCTACATATAACTCTCTCTTCCGCCTCTCAACTTCTTCCACGCCCCTATTACTCATCCATTCATTGTATGCGTTCTTCTTCTTTTGTGCCACAGCCTGTCTCACCTCTTCAGTCCACCACGCTGTTTCTTGCACCCCCCTCCGTCTTCTCTTCCTCCTACACACCACATCACATGCTGCACATATTTCTTCTGTGAATATCCTGCACACACCTTCCATGTCCTCCATCTGCTCCATTTCATATTTGCCCAATCATTCCTCCACTTCTCTCTTATACTCTGCCTTTTTCTCATCCTCTTGTAACCTTTCCACTCTCCTTGCAACTACTCCTTCCTCTCTGCTTTCCCTTCTTCTATTCCTCCATCTTACTTGGATCCTAATTCTGTCCACCACCAAGTAGTGGTCAGAGAGTCCACTCCCCCAACCTCTATAAGCTCTTGCATCCATTACACATCTTCGCATCCTTTCATCCACACACATAATCAATCATTGCCTTCCTTTCATTCAGTTCACCACCCACCCTTCTCATCACTCGCCATGTATACCTGTGGATCATTTTATGCATGAAGAGGGTATAGGCTATGATGATGATGATGATGATGATTATTATTCATATTATTGTTAACATTATTATTATTATTATTATTACTTTCATCATTATTAGTATAATCATTATTATTATTATTTCACTGGGTGTAGAGTTCATAGTTCTCCCATTTTATTTCCTTCTCTCAGTTTTGAATGGAATGTCAAAAAGACAGTGTACAAATGAGAATATACTGCACCTTTAATAAGTATGAACATTTTTATGTACAGTATAAAATATTTAATGTATTAGCAGAGACATTTATACTCTTTAGTTATTGTATCGTACGGTGTTGTGGTGTTGATGTGGGTGTGTGGGGAAGCATTAGGAGAAATACATTGAGATGCTTTGGCCATGTGGAGAGGATGCAGAATGAGAGGCTGACTAGGAGAGTGTACGTGAGTGTGGTAAAGGGAAGAGAAGGCCGAGGTTTAGATGGAAGGATTAGGTGAGAGATACATGAGAAAGGAGGGTGTGAGTTGGAGGGAGGGCAGCCAAATGATAGATGACAGGGTGGCATGGAGGCAATTTGTTTGTAGCCACCCCTTATGGAAGTAAGGTGTCTGGTGATAGAAAGAGAACAAGGCATTAGTGATGATGATGACAATGATAAGAGTGATGATAATGATGATGTATTCTAGCATCTTTCCTCATAAACCCTTTTCTAAACGTATATCTGTAGCTTGGTGCCTCTGTGCCGGAGAGGGAGTGAGGTATGTGAGAAGTGCATGGAGATCCTCCAGAGTATAATGGATTGTCAGCATCCTGATATACAGATGAGGCTTTCTGACCTACCTCCACTGCCTGATCAAGAGTAAGTATAGTCTTGTTACTTGTCTTATTTTCCATGATAATTATAGAACAAGATGAGAAGCCTACATAAAGTGTTGTGTACCATGGGTGGAGAGGAGCAGCTACAGTGTTCACCCAGGAGCCAAACCACCTCATATTTCCCCACACCTTGCCATGGGGAATTAATTCAGATTGGCTGGCTTCTTGCAGGCATTCTCATTGGCTGGTGCATTGTGGGGTTCTCCCAGGCACTGGTTGGCTTTTGCGTATGAGCAGTTGATACGCCTTGCACCCCGATATTGCATAGAACCATCAGTTACTTCCCATTTCGACACCGGATTTTATATATATATATATATATATATATATAAATATATACTGTGGGCAAAGACTTCAGGGCATATCCCCAAGGCCTAGTAGTCCTCCTGCATCTCCACGTCACCACATCGGCACGAACACCCACCACCCATATTGAATATATGCTAGAGCTGTCTCATACAGGACTGGTGTATTGGTATTAGCAAGGGTGTTTCCACGACATGTTGGCAGGTCATCTGGTAGATCAGTTAAGTTTACTTTTTATGAAATTCAAATCTATAAACTGTTCCCTGCCCCAGTGGGGATTTGAATCAGGGTCTGTTAGGACTGCAGTCCACCTCTCTACCGATTGAGCCACTGCTGGATATTGCTTTAATACCACCCTTGTGCAGTGCGGTGCGGTGAGGATCTGTCCGTTCTCCCCTTTGGGGCTAAGATGCGAATGAATGTGTTTGAATGGATGAGTAAATGGGGAGTGTGTCGTCCTGTCTCGGCTACCTCCCTTTCCTTGGGGGAAGCAGCCTAGGTATATAGATAGATAGATAGACCACCGACCCAACCAGGGGCGCACCCAGAAACTGAGTAGGGGAGGTTTCCAAATTACTGACAAGTCCTTGTGAGCAAAACAAACCCATACAGCTGTGGGGTCCTGGGAGGGAGTACTGTAGGCCCCTCAGAATTTTTTTTTGGATATCTAACCAATAATTGATGAACAGATCCATCCATCCATCCATCATCCAATCCTACGTTGCCCCATGAGGAGCGTAGGAGCCCGGGGGTAGGCAGTTGGACCTGACATTTAAGATGAGAGTGACCAGCCTCACTCATCCCTGAGTGGCATTACGTGAGCAATAAACCCCAACCATCCCTTGGATGTAAACCTTCACTGGCTCAATTCAATTGGAGTACAATAATTACCCACTAAACCACCAGGCACCAAAATTTGGTTATCTGGTTACTGCCTAGCATAGTAAATGGTTTCCTGGTGTACAGGAAACCATTTGGTTTGTCACTCAGAGTCACCCACAGGCAGAAGGAACAGGAAAGAATGAAAGAAAGACAGAAGAGGGAGTGTAAAGTCACCCGCAGGCAGAAGGACGAGAAAAGCCTGAAGGAAAGAAAGACAGAAGAGGATGGAAGGAAAGAAGGATGTAGGAGAGGAAAGGGCAGACACCTGAGAGCAGCACTACATCGATTGAGTGGATGGTGAGTGCCCCCACCTCACTGCAGAAATTCAAATCCATAAACTGTTCCCTGCCCCAGTGGGGATTTGAACTGGGGTCCGTTAGGACTGCAGTCCACCTCTCTACCGATTGAGCCACCGCTGGATATTGCTTTAATACCACCGACCCAACCAGGGGCACACCCAGAAACTGAGTAGGGGAGGTTTCCAAATTACTGACAAGTCCTTGTGAGCAAAACAAACCCATACAGCTATGGGGTCCCGGGGAGGGATACTGTAGGCCCCTCAGAATTTTTTTTGGATATCTAACCAATTATTGATGAACTGATCACTGCACTAAAATAATTCAATCAATGTATTAATTGTTTTGCTTTAATGCTTGGTGGTAGGTGGGGGTGCTCACCATCCACTCACTTGATGTAGTGCTTCTCTCAGGTGTCTTCGCATTCCTCTCCTCCATCCTTCTTTCCTTCCATCCTCTTCTGTCTTTCTTTCCTTCATTCTTTCCTCGTCTTTTTGCCTATGGGTGACTTTACACTCCCTCTTCTGTCTTCCTCTCCTTCATTCTTTCCTCTTCCTTCTGCCTGTGAGTGACTCTAGATTGAGTGACAAGCCAAATGGTTTCCTGTACACCAGGAAACCATTTACTATACTGGGTGGTAACCATATAACCAAATTATGGCACCTGGTGGTTTAGTGGGTAATTACATCACTCCAGTCGGATTGAGCCGATGAAAGTTTATATCCTAGGGGTGGTTGGGGTTTATTGCTCATGTATTGCCAGTCAGGGATGAGTGAGGCTGGTCACTCACATCTTAGATGTCAGGACCAACTTGCCTAGCCCCTTGCTCTACGCTGCTCATGGGACAACATAGGATTGGATGATGGATGGATGCTTTAGCGCTCTTACAATTTAATAAGGGTGCGAAAGGGAGAGTCTGGGAAAGAAGAATGAGTAAAAGCAGAGGATGGAAGGATGTTAATTGGGATGGATGCAGTAAGGAAGAGATGGGCAGAGTATTTTGAAAGATTGTTAAATGTAGAGGAGGAAAGGGTGGCTGAGATTGTGGCAGATGGAAGGGTGCAAGGAATAAATGTGTTGGGAGAGTTGAATGATTCTTTGATCATGAAGGAGGAAGTGGAGAAGGCAGTAAAGGAGATGAAAACAGGGAAAGCTGCAGGTATGGATGGGTGTGCTGTGGAATGCCTGAAAGGTGGTGGAGTGACCATTGTTGACTGGTTAGTAAGATTGTTGAATGTGTGCTTTGTGAAAGGTATGGTGCCAGTTGACTGGGCAAGTGCTTGTGTGGTCCCATTGTATAAAGGCAAGGGTGGTAAGTATGAATGTACTAGCTTTAGGGGTATAAGTCTGTTGAGTGTTGTAGGTAAAGTTTATGGTAGAGTGTTAATTATGAGAGTTAGAGAGGGTACAGAGGGAGTGATTGGTGAAGAGCAGTGTGGCTTTAGGAGAGGGAGGGGATGCGTGGATCAGGTGTTTGCTGTGAGACAAGTGTGTGAAAAGTATTTAGCGAAAGGCAAGGATGTGTTTTGGGCATTCATGGATTTAGAGAAAGCGTATGATAGAATTGATAGGGAGGTTTTGTGGACTGTTTTAAGATTGTATGGACTTGATGGTAGGTTACTAAAAGGGGTGAAAAGTTTTTATGTACATAGTAGAGCGTGTGTAAGATTGGGAAATGCTGTGAGTGACTGGTTTCCTGTCAGAGTGGGGCTGTGACAGGGATGTGTGATGTCGCCTTGGTTGCTTAATATTTACATGGATGGTGTTGTAAGGGAGGTGAATGCAAGAGTTGTAGGTGGAGGTCTGAGTCTGGTGAATGTTGATGGTGGAGAGTGGAATCTGAAGCAGCTGCTGTTTGCAGATGATACTGCACTGGTGGCTGATTCAGAGGAGAGATTGAGACAGTTGGTAGAGGAGTTTGGAAGGGTGTGTGAAAGGAGGAAATTGAAAGTAAATGAGAATAAGAGTAAAGTGATGAAGTGTACGAGGTTGGTAGATGGTAGGGGGATGAATATAGCTTTGAATGACGAGTTGCTTGAGGAGGTAGAGTGTTTTAAATATCTAGGGTCACATGTTGCTGTGGATGGAAGAATAGATGCAGATGTGAAGTTTAGAATAAATGAAGTAGGAAAGGTGCTGGGAGGAATGAAAAAAGTGTTTAGATGTCGTTCGCATAGAATGGATGTAAAGAGAAGGTTGTATGAGGGTGTTGTGGTACCGACTGCGTTATATGGGGCTGAAACATGGAATATGGGTGTAGCAGAAAGGAAAAGTTTGAATGTAATGGAGATGAGGTGTCTGAGGAGTATGTGTGGAGTGACGCGTATGGATCGAGTGCGAAATGATGAAGTGCGAAGGAGAACTGGAGTTGTTCGGGAGATGGCTGGTAGAGTTGAGCAGAGGGTGTTGCGATGGTTTGGGCATATGGAGAGAATGGATAATGAGCGATTGGTGAATAAGATAACTAGATCTGATGTGAGAGGTGTAAGGCTGAGAGGAAGACCACGAATAGGATGGATGGACAGTGTGAAGAGAGCACTGGATGCGAGAGGGATGTCTGTTGAGCAAGGAAGAGTGGCTGTGCGTGACAGAAATAAATGGAGAGAAATTGTGAATGAATAAGTGATGACGCAGCCCTGAGGGGATATTCTCCTGCATTTGGTCTGATCAGCTAGTCAGGTCAGGTGCAGGTAAGGGGATGGGTCTGTTATGATGTGGCAGGGGTAAACCAGCTCTGCTGTCGGGCCCTGCTGCAGATGTCACTGATTGCATTGCTCAGTTGACCCTTGTGTGGTGTGGTGCGGTGAGGATCTGTTCGTTCTCCGCTTGGGGCTAAGATGCGAATGAATGTGTTTGAATGGATGAGTAAATGGGGAGTGTGTCGTCCTGTCTCGGCTACCTCCCTTTCCTTGGGGGAAGCAGCCTAGGTATTTAGATAGATAGACAATTTAATAAACGCACATCATAACAATGCACATCATATCATAACTTATTAAACAGACATCATCAATATTTGACATTGCATGGCAGTGCTGAATTGTATTCAGATGATTCAGGTGTATAAAGTTATCTGGCGTGGGGTGAAGTCTGATTGTCAGAGTAGGCCTGGTCAAACTGCAAGGAATCAGACTGAGCGGGGTTTCCGGGCAACCAGGAAACCCCTCTAGGTGCACCCCTGGAGCCAACTGTGCCTGCAATTGCATTGGTGTGGATATTGCAGCAACGGATAATTGAGAGCTTACTATACTGTACATACATATATATCTATCTATCTGTCATCCAATCCTACATTGCCCCATAAGGAGCGTAGGAGCCAGTGGCTAGGCAGTTGGTCCTGACATTTAAGATGAGAGTGACCAGCCTCACTCATCCCTGAGTGGCATTACATGAGCAATCAACCCCAACCACTCCTTGGATATAAACCTTCACCGGCTCAATCCAACTGGAGCGCAATAATTACCCACTAAACCACCAGGTGCCAAAATTTGGTTATATGGTTACCACCCAACGTAGTAAATAGTTTCCTGGTGTACAGGAAACCATTTGGCTTGTCACTCAGTGTAGAGTCACCCACAGGCAGAAGGAAGAGGAAAGAATGAAGGAAAGAAAGACAGAAGAGGTAGTGTAAATTTACCCGTAGGCAGGACAAGGAAAGAATGAAGGAAAGGAAGACAGAAGATGATGGAAGGAAAGAAAGATGGAGGAGAGGAAAGGGCAGACACCTGACAGCAGCACTACATCGATATATATATATATATATATATATATATATATATATATATATATATATATATATATATATATATATATATATATATATATATATATACAGTATATATATATATATATATATATATATATATATATATATATATATATATTATATGTATGTGGAATAACTGAAACTAAATGGAAAGGTGAGAGGGTGAGAGTATGGGAGTATGGATGGGGTATATGTGCAGGAGTAGGTGGGAATGAGAGGGCAAAAGAAGGAGTGTGTATAGTTGTGACTAAAAGATGGAAGAACATATGAGAGTATAGATCAGTTGGGTCAACGATTGTGCGGATTGAAAGTTGGAATACAAATGTGGGCGATTGTGTGTGTGTATGTGCCAACGCAAGATCGTGCAAGCAGAGTGAGAGAAGAGCTCTGGACAGTTGTGGAAGTGTGCATGGAAAAGTTTGGAAGGAATGAGAGAGTGTTTTTGATCAGTGATATGAATGGTAAAGTAGGGAATGTGAAGGCACAAAAGAAGAACACATACAATGAATGGATGAGTAATAGGGGCATGGAAGAAGTTGAGAGGTGGAAGAGAGAGTTATATGTAGAAAGAAAGAGAGAGGTGAAAAGATTAGTAAGAGAGAGTAAGAAGAGAATGGATGAGGAATTTGGAAGGAATTTGAGTGTAAAGTGGAGGGACTGTAAGAAAATATTCTGGAAAGAGGTGAAGAGAGTAAGACAGGGTGGAAGTGAAGTTAGCAGGGGAGTGAAAGATAAAAATGGTAGATTACTAGGGGAGAAGGGAGAAAAAGTGAGCAGATGGAGAGAACACTTTAAGGAATTGTTGAACATTGAGGATGGAAGTGATGCGAGTATAAGTGGCTGGGGAATGGCTGGGAGAAGGAGGGAGGTGAGAAGACAGGAAGAAATCAGTAGGATAGAAGTTGTGGAAGCAATGAAGAAAGTTAAATTGGGGAAAGCCCGAGGAATTGATGGAGTGTGTGGTGAAATGCTGAAGGATGGGGGAGAGAGAGTAGTAGAATGGATGTAGAAGATGTGCAGATTGGCCTGGGGGGAAGGTAGAGTCCTGGAGGATTGGAAGTCAGGTATATTTATTCCCTTGTACAGAGGAAAAGGGGAAAAAGAAGTGTGTGGTAATCATAGGGGCATTTGTCTTCTTAGTATAATGAAAAGTGTATGGTAGGATACTTATTGACAGAGTTAGAGAAAGAACAGAGAAATTAGTTGGAGAAGAACAGGGAGGCTTTAGGAAGGGAAGAGGTTCTGTAGATCAGATATTCATTCTTAGATCTTTAGTGGAAAAGTTTCTATAGAAGGGAAAGAAGTTGTATGCGGCTTTCATGGATTTGGAGAAAGCATATGACAGGGTGGATAGACAAGGAGTGTGGAAAGTGTTAAGAATATATGGAGTAGATGGGAAGTTGTTGAATGCTGTGAAGAGTATGTACGATGGTGCAAAGGCTGCAGTGCGTGTGGATGGTGAACTAAGTGAATTTTTCTCTTTGAAAGTTGGTTTGAAACAGGGATGTGTCATGTCTCCATGGTTGTTCAATCTGTACATGCATGGGGTAATAAAAGAGGTACAAGGTAGGGTAGTGGATGTTGGAGTGGCCCTGGTGAGAGAGGATAGTGTTTGGAAACTCCCTGTACTGTTGTTTGCAGATGATACTGTGTTGTTGAGTGAAGACGAAGGGGAGCTGCAAGGCTTGGTGGATGAGTTTGAGAGAGTGTGTAAGAAACGGAATCTAAAGGTGAATGCAGGGAAGAGTAAAGTGATGGTCTTTGAGAGAGGTGAGGTTAGTGAATGTACAGCGAGGTTGGATGGTGAGGAATTGGAAAATGTGAGTACGTTTAAGTACTTGGGTAGTGTGATGAGTAAGGATGGAGGTTTGGAGGGTGAAGTGCTTGAAAGGGTACAGCAGGGAAGAAAGGTTGCTGGTTCTTTGAAAGCAGTGATAAGAAACAGGGAAGTGAGCATGGAAGTGAAAAAGTTACTACATGACAGTATTGTGATACCAACTCTAACGTACGGAAGTGAAGCTTGGACGTTGTTGGAAGGACACAAGTCGAGTGAGAGCAGTGAAAATGAGTTATTTAAGATGAGCCT
The DNA here is from genome assembly GCF_032717465.1 of Coenobita brevimanus. Lineage (NCBI taxonomy): Eukaryota > Metazoa > Arthropoda > Malacostraca > Decapoda > Coenobitidae > Coenobita > Coenobita brevimanus. Next base: position 5,524,904 of record NC_137061.1, on the reverse strand, counting down.
GTGGAGTCACATGGAGAGACAGGCTGACGAATGAGGACATAAAGGAGCGTTGTGGTGTGGATGTGGATGTGATAGGAAGTGTTATGAGGACCACACTGAGGTGGTTTGGTCATGTGGAGAGGATGGAGGATGAAAGACTGACAAAGAAAGTGTATGTGAGTGAGGTGGAGGGGGGAAGAGGGAGGGGGAGGCTGAGGATGAGATGGAGGGATAGGGTGGAGAGGTACTGTATATGAGAGAGGGGGGTGTGAGTTGGGAGCAGGGCAATGAAATGGCGGGGGACAGGGTGACTTGGAGGTGATTTGTTTGTGGCCACCCCAAACGGGATTGAGGTGTCTGGCAATAGATAGATAGATAGATAGAAAGGGAGGCGAAGGAAAGGTTTAGGAAGTGGAGAGATGGTATGGGGCACAAGGGCTTAAGGGTACATGCAGATAAAGCAAAAGTGATGATATCTAGGGTTGGTGACGATACTGTCAAAGACAAGGGAGAGTGGCCATGTGTAGTTTGGCACAAGGGCATGGGAAGTAATTCTATCTTGTGCAGTGTTTGTGATAAATTGGTGCACAAGAGATGTAGTGGTATCAGAGGTAGACTGTGAGATACTGTTGATTTTATGTGTATGGTGTGTCGGGGAGAGCAGGTGGAGATTGTCTGGCGTGAAAGGATTGAACTTGCTGGTGAATCTCTTGAGTGTGTGGAAGAATTTTGTTATTTAAGAGACATGTGTGCTGGAGGTGGGGCTGGATCTAGCACTGTGGCTAGGGTGAGAAGTGATTGGAAGAAGTTCAGGGAGCTCTTGCCTCTCCTGACATTAAGAGGACTCCCCCTACGTGTTAAGAGGTCTTTGTATGCAGCATATGTTAGGAGTGTAATGCTGTATGGTAGTGAGACCTGGACAGTAAAGGAGGAGGTTATTCACCAGCTCAGACGTACAGAAATGACAATGATTAGGTGGATCTGTAGTGCGTCCCTGCATGCAAGGTCCGGGGGGGCTGGGTTTACAATGGTAGAGTTGAGAGGTAGGATGGGACTGGAGTGTATTGGTGTTGTGATGAGGAGAGGTAGATTGAGATGGTTTGGACATGTGGAGAGATTGGGGGATCATAATTGGGTGAGGAAGGTGAGAAGTGTTAATAATGGAGGTGGGGTTATGAGGGGTAGACCGAGAAAGACATGGGACGAGGTCATTAAGTGTGACCTAAGGGTTAAAGGACCAAACAGGGAGGCTGCAATGGATCGTGCAGCAGGAAAGCTGCCATTAGGTGACCAAGGCCGACTCCTGGAAGCATGTTGGAGCCTTTAAAAAATAAAATGAAATGAAATGATGAAACAATATACCGTATATATGTATATATATATATATATATATATATATATATATATATATATATACAGTACAATCCCAGTTAACCGGGTGGCTTGGGGAATTTACCTTCCCGGTTACAGATTTTTCCCGTATTTCTGATTTTCAAGTCAAATCTATACAAAGGCTATCACAGCAGTAAATATAATTCAGGTACTCACCAGTCACATTAGGGGTTACACTAAGAGATTCCACCTGAAAAACTGCCTTGTAAACACACACCATGGTCATAACGGACGTGCGTGCAATGTCTAGCAATATGCAGTACTGCAAATTGCACTAGTCCATTGTTTACCGAATTACTGTATTCATTATATGTACTGTACTCATAAAAATTGAAAAATAAAATAAAGAAATAAAAGCTTGAACATTTATTAGTGAACTGATGATGTGTTAAGACTGCACTGCAGAATTATCATGACACCTGTGCCCCCGCGTGAGTTTGTTTACGTTTCCGACTGTTCTTCTTCTTCCCCACTTGACCTCCATCACTCCACACGTTCTTCTTCTTCCCCACTTGACCTCCATCACTCCACACCTCACCCGCCACTCAGCTGTTTTGCAGAAAATAAAATAAATGATGTATGTATGAAATGCAGGCATATTATTTATTTATTTTTCTTCCAACAAAGTAAACTTTCATTCTTATTAACATTCATATTCGGCCATTAGTGTTTTATAATGTTCGCCTTTTTCAAGTCTGTTGCATGTGTCCAGCTTCTGTTTCAAGGTAAGCACGATACGCTTACGTTTAGTTTGCAATTTAGGCATTTTGGAGTGTACAAATTACCATCTATCAGTGGAACACAATGGCAAGAGAGCTTGTTTACTGTCTGGTGGCAAAACGCAGACTGGTGATTTTTGGAGGGTGTGGAGGATGACTGAATTCATGTAGGGGAAAGAGGGGGAGAGGAGGGGTGGTTAAGAGGATTTGCTAGGGATTTACATTAGCCGGAAATGCTTTCACCTCGCTTTGTCTGACTTCACCCAGCCTCGCATGACACGATCAAACGGCGGTTTGGCGGTCCATTCAAATTGGCGCACTAATATAACTTACCGACATTTTTACCAGCCCTTGAATTTTCCCGTTGTTCTGAGTATTCCGTTTGTCTGGATACCAGATAGCTGGGATTGTACTGTATATATATATATATATATATATATATATTTATGCGAGGAAGAAGGAACCAAAGGCCATGAGCCCGCAATAAGAGTTCCCCCCTAGAGAAAAACAAAATACAAGAGAGAGCCAAATTCAAGATCCATTCATTTCGAGATGCCTGGACACACTGCTTTGGAAAGACTGGAGATCATAGGAAGCAGGAAATACAGACATAGGGATACAGTTCCATGGTTGACCTATTGCATAAATGAAGGACTGGGAGTAACGGTTAACTCTTGCATTAGAGAGTTGGACAGAAAAGGGATGAGAGTTTGCTGCTAGATGGGTGCTCCGCACCCATCATAGAGGTGGAGGAATGCATGCAGACAGTTCAGAGGATCAGTGACCATTAAAGTAGCAATAGAAAAGAGATAAAGATGCAACAGTGTGGCGAAGAGACAGAGGTTGAAGGGAGTCAGTAAGAGGAGGAGAGTTAATGAGATGAAAAGCCTTTGAGTCCACCCTATTGAGAATAGCTGTATGTGGGGAGCCTACCCACACATTAGAGTTGTACTCCACACAGGGGCGGATAAAACCACTGTATAGAGTCAACAATTGTGCACGGGGGAAAGAAAGAACGGATTCGGCTTAGCACACCCAATATCTTGGAAGCCGATTTTACAAGAGGTGTAATATGATCTTTCCAAGATAATTCCCGAGTAAATGAAACCCCAAGCATGTTCAAGGATGATGCAAGATTAAGTTGAATATTATTAAACATTAGTGTGTATTCCTGTGGAAGATTTTGACGGGTTGATAGGTGTAAGAACTGAGTCTTTGATGCATTAAAAACAACAAGATTATTTTTACTTCAGTCAGAGATACGAGCCAAGTCAGACATTAGGTGTGCCATAGCCTCATCCCTTGTTTGTTGAAGTAACTGCTGAGAAGGATGTTGCGGGAACCGAATGGAAAGGGGAAGGGTGGAGTCATCAGTGTATAAGTAGATAGGGTTAGATGTACAGCTTAGAAGGTCATTGATGAATAAATGGAAGAGAGTTGGCAGAAAATACATCAGCTGAAGAAATTTTTATGTCAGCCATGAGGAAGTCAGAGGGGAGAAGTGATAGTGGAATAGCACCAGAATCGTCTAAGGTGGAATTGGAGGAGAAAGTAAGTGCGAAGAGATCTGCTTTATCAGTAGAAGAAATAGCTACAGAACCATCAGAGTAGAAAAGAGGAGGGAAAGATGTTGAGGTAAGGTTGTTAGAAAGGTTTTTGGCAAAGTGCCAGAAGGAGCGGGAAGAATGCGAGTTGGAGAGTTGAGAGCATTTAGTACGGATGAAATTATTTTTAGCAGAGCGAAGAACAGACTTAACACGATTCCGGGCAGAAACGTAAAGATGATGTGATTCATTGGTGGGTTGGCTCCGGTACCTTTTGTAGGCCCTCTCCTTGTTGCGGACAGCATTAGAACAAGCATGATTAAACCAAGGCTTTCTTGTGTTAGTCAGAGGATATGAGAAAGGAATGTATGCTTCCTTGCCCGAGAGAATAACCTTCGTAATGCGGAAGGCACACTCAGATGGCTCCCAGCCATGGTAGCAATAATCATTCCAGGGAAAATCAAAGAAGTACTGCTTGTGGGCCTCCCAATCCTCGGCTCCAAAATGCCACAGACGGCATTTCTCTGGAGGGTCCACAGGCCGTACCGGAGTGATAGGACAGGTTAAGGTGATAAGGTTGTGATCGGAGGAGCCCAACGGAGAGAAAAGATTAACAGTGTAAGCAGAAGGATTAGTTGTAAGAAAGAGGTCAAGTATATTGGAGCTCTCTCCAAGGCGGACTGGGATACAGGTAGGGTGCTGTACAAGCTCCTCTAGGTCATTAAGGATAGAAAAGAGATATATATATATATATATATATATATATATATATATATATATATATATATATATCTATCTATCTATCTATTGCCAGACGCCTCAATCCCGTTTGGGGTGGCCACAAACAAATCGCCTCCAAGTCGCCCTGTCCCCCGCCATTTCACTGCCCTGCTCCCAACTCACACCCCCCTCTCTCATATACCTCTCCACCCCATCCCTCCATCTCATCCTCGGCCTCCCCCTCCCTCATCCCCCGTCCACCTCACTCACATACACTCTCTTCGTCAGTCTTTCACCCTCCATCCTCTCCACATGGCCAAACCACCTCAGTGTGTTCCTCATAACGCTTCCTGTCACATCCACATCCACACCACAACGCTCCTTTATATCCTCATTCGTCCGCCTGTCTCTCCACGTGACTCCACAGGCTCCTCTTAAATAACTCATTTCCACTGCACTCACTCTTGACTTGTGTCCTTCCAACAATGTCCAAGCTTCACTTCCGTACGTTAGAGTTGGTATCACAATACTGTCATGTAGTAAATTTTTCACTTCCATGCTCACTTCCCTGTTTCTTATCACTGCTTTCAAGGAACCAGCAACCTTTCTTCCCTGCTGTACCCTTTCAAGCACTTCACCCTCCAAACCTCCATCCTTACTCATCACACTACCCAAATACTTAAACGTACTCACATTTTCCAATTCCTCACCATCCAACCTCGCTGTACATTCACTAACTTCACCTCTCTCAAAGACCATCACTTTACTCTTCCCTACATTCACCTTTAGATTCCGTTTCTTACACACTCTCTCAAACTCATCCACCAAGCCTTGCAGCTCCCATTTGTCTTCACTCAACAACACAGTATCATCTGCAAACAACAGTACAGGGAGTTTCCAAACACTATCCTCTCTCACCAGGGCCACTCCAACATCCACTACCCTACCTTGTACAGTACCTCTTTTATTACCCCATCCATGTACAGATTGAACAACCATGGAGACATGACACATCCCTGTTTCAAACCAACTTTCAAAGAGAAAAATTCACTTAGTTCACCATCCACATGCACTGCAGCCTTCGCACCATCGTACATACTCTTCACAGCATTCAACAACTTCCCATCTACTCCATATATTCTTAACACTTTCCACAATCCTTGTCTATCCACCCTGTCATATGCTTTCTCCAATTCCATGAAAGCCGCATACAACTTCTTTCCCTTCTATAGAAACTTTTCCACTAAAGATCTAAGAATGAATATCTGATCTACACAACCTCTTCCCTTCCTAAAACCTCCCTGTTCTTCGCCAACTAATTTCTCTGTTCTTTCTCTAACTCTGTCTATAAGTATCCTACCATACACTTTTCCTATTATACTAAGAAGACAAATGCCCCTATGATTACCACACACTTCTTTTTCCCCTTTTCCTTTGTACAAGGGAATAATTATACCTGACTTCCAATCCTCCGGGACTCTACCTTCCTCCCAGGCCAATCTGCACATCTTCCACATCCATTCTACTACTATCTCTCCCCCATGCTTCAGCATCTCACCACACACTCCATCAATTCCTGGGGCTTTCCCAGATTTAACTTTCTTCATTGCTTCCACAACTTCTATCCTACTGATTTCTTCCTGTCTTCTCACCTCCCTCCTTCTCCCAGCCATTCCCCAGCCACTTATACTCGCATTACTTCCATCCTCTACGTTCAACAATTCCTTATAGTGTACTCTCCATCTGCTCACTTTTTCTCCCTTCTCCACTAGTAATCTACCATTTTTATCTTTCACTCCCCTGCTAACTTCGCTTCCACCCTGTCTTACTCTTTTCACTTCTTTCCAGAACATTTTCTTACAGTCCCTTCACTTTACACTCAAATTCCTTCCAAATTCCTCATCCACTCTCTTCTTACTCTCTTTTACTAATCTTTTCACCTCTCTCTTCCCTTCCACATATAACTCTCTCTTCCGCCTCTCCACTTCTTCCACGCCCCTATTTCTCATCCATTCATTGTATGGTTTCTTCTTTTGTGCCACAGCCTGTTTCACCTCTTCAGTCCACCACGCTGTTCCTTGCACCCCCCTCCGTCTTCTCTTCCGTCCACACACCACATCACATGCCGCACATATTTCTTCTGTAAATATCTTACACATACCTTCCACGTCTCCCATCTGCTCCAATTCATATTTGCCCAATCGTTCCTCCACTTCTCTCTTATACTCTGTCTTTTTCTCATCCTCTTGTAACCTTTCCACTCTCCTTGCAACTACTCCTTCCTCTCGTCTTTCCCTTCTTCTATTCCTCCATCTTTCTTGCATCCTAATTCTGGCCACCACCAAGTAGTGGTCAGAAAGTCCACTCCCCCAACCTCTATACACTCTTGCATCCTTTACACATATATATATATATATATATATATATATATATATATATATATTGGGTAAGTATGGATTGGACCAGATGGGCGACGTGGAAAGTGTGCAAGATATTCACAGGAGAAATCTGTGCAGCATGTAAGGTGATGTGTGGGGTGAAAGGAAGATGATACGGGGTGCAAGGAACAACGTGGTAGAATGAAGAGGTGTGACAGGCTGTGGCAGAAAAGATGAAAGGATACACTGAGAGGATGAAAATGGGTGTGGAATAACTTCAGAGACCCAAGAGAAAGTTATATGTAAAGAGAAAAAGAGAGGCGAAAAGATTAGTAGGAGAGAGTAAGAAGAGAGTGGATGAGGAATTTGGAAGGAATTTGTATAATGGAGGGAATGTAAGAAAATGTTTTGGAAAGAGATAAAGAGAGTTAGACAGGGTGTCAAACAACTTAGGCTAGTCGGTGGGTGAAAGACAAAAATGGTAGATTACTAGTGGAGAGGGGAGAGGAAGTGAGCAGATGGAGAGAACACTTTAAGGATTTGTTGAACTCAGAGAATGAAAGTAATGCTAGTATAAGTGGCTTGGGAATGGCTGGGAGAGGGAGGGATGTGAGAAGACAGGAAGAAATCAGTAGGATGGAAGTTGTGGGAGCAATGAAGAAAGTCTGAATGGAGAAAGCCCCAGGAATTGATGGAGTGTGTGATGAAATGCTGAAGCATGGGGAAGAGATAGTAGTAGAATGAATATGGAAGATGTGAAGATTAGCGTGGGAGGAAGTTAGAGTCCTGGAGGATTGGAAGTCAGGTATAATTATTCTCGTGTACAAAGGAAAAGGGGGAAAAGCAGTGTGTGGTAATCATAGGGACATTTGTCTTCGTATTCCATCTTTCTATCTATTACCAGACGCCTTAATCCTGTAAAGGGTGGCCACAGGTGGCCCTGTCCCCTGCCATTTTACTGCCCTGCTCTCAGCTTACATCCCCCTCTCTCATATACCTCTCCACTCCATCCCTCCATCTCACTCTTGGCCTCACCATCCCTCTTCACCCCTCCACCTCACTCATATACACTCCCCTCGTCAGTCTCTCACTCTCCATCTTCTCCACATGGCCAAACCACCTCAGGGTGTTTCTCCTAACGCTTCCTATCACATCCACATCCACACCATAACGCTCCTTCACTTCCTCATTTGTCAGTCTGTCTCTCGATGTGACTCCCCATGCTCCTCTCAAATAACTCATTTCCACTGCTCTCACTCGTGACTTCCGTCCCCCCAACAAGGTCCAAGCTTCACTTCCATAAGTTACAGTTCGTATCACAATACCATCATGTAGTAACTTTTTCACTTCCATTCTCACTTCCATGTTTCTTATCACTGCTTTCAAGGAACTAGCAACCTTTTTTCCTTGTTGTACCCTTTCAAGCACTTTACACTTTAAACTTCCATCCTTACTTGTCACAATACCCTAGTATTTAACACACATTTTCCATTTCCTCCTCAGCCAACCTCACTGTGCATTCACTGACTTCACTTCTCTTGAAGACCATAACTTTGCTCTTCCCTACATACACATTTAGATTCCGTTTCTTACACACTCTCCCATACTCCTCCACCAAGCCTTGCAGCTCTCCTTCGTCTTCACTTAACAACACAGTATCATCTGCAGACAACAGTACAGGGAGTTTCCAAACACTGCCCTCTCTCACTATGGCTGCTCCAACATCCACTGCCCTACCTTGTATCTCTTTTATAACCCCATCTATATACAGATTAAACAACCATGGAGGCATGACACATCCCTGTTTCAATCCAACCATCAAATAGAAAAATTAACTCAGTTCACCTTCCACACGCACTGCAGCCTTAGTACCCTCATGCTTACTCTTCACGACTTTCAACAACTTCCCATCTACTCCATATATTCTTAATGCTTTCCACAATCCTTGTCTATCCACCCTGTCATATGCTTTCTCCAAATCCATGAAGGCTGCATACAACTTCTTTCCCTTCTCGAGAAACTTCTTAGTGTAATAGGAGAAGTATATGGTAAAATACTTATTGACAGAGTTAGGGAAATAACAGAGGAATTAGTTGGAGAAGAACAAGGAGGTTTTAGGAAGGGAAGAGGTTGTGTAGATCAGAAATTTATTCTTAGGTCTTTAGTGGAAAAGTTTCTAGAGAAGGGAAAGTTGTATGCGGCCTTCATGGATGTGGAGAAAGCTTATGACAAGGTGGATAGACAGTTAATCTATTTATCTATCTGTCTATAGCCCGACACCCTAATCCAACAAAGGGCGGCCGCAAACAAAACGCCTCCAAGTCGATCTTGTCACCCACCATTTGCCTACCCTCCCCCCAACTTACTCCCCCTCCTTCATATACCTCTCAACTCCATCCCTTCACCTCATCCTCGGTCTTCCCCTCCCTCTCCCTCCCTCCACCTCACGTACATACTCCCTCCTAGTCAATCATTCATTCTCCATTCTCTCCACATGTCCAAACCACCACAGTGTATTTCTCCTAATCTTGTCAACCACATCCACTCCACAACGTTCCTCCACTTCTTCATTCGTCAGCCTGTCTCTCAATGTCACTCCACATGCTCCTCTCAGGTAACTCAGTCCACTGCTCTCACCCTTGATTTGTTCTCCTCTATCAAGGTCCATGCCTCGCTTCCATACGTCAGGGTAGGGATCACAATACTGTCATGCAGTGACTTCTTAACTTCCATACTCACCTCCCTGTTTCTCATCACTGCTTCAGTGAACCAACAACCTTCCTTCCCAGCTGTATGCTTTCATGCACTTCATCCTCGAAAGTTCCATCCTTACTCATCACACTACCCAAGTACTTGAATGCACTCACATTCTCCATATCCTCACCATCCAGCCTTACTGTGCATTTTGTGACTTCATTCCTCTCAAACACCACAACTTTACTCATGTTTACATTAACTTTCAGATTCCTCTTCCTACACACTGCCCCAAATTCATTCACCAAACCTTGCAACTCCTATTGTTCATCACTCAACAACACTGTATCATCAGCAAACAACAATGTTAGAATCTTCTACATCTCACCCTCATTCGTTAGAGCCACCCCCACATCCACTACCATATCTTGCACCTCCTTTACAACCCCATCCATGTATATATTTAACAGCCTTGGAGACATCACATAACCCTGTTTCAGTCCCACATTGAGATAAAAGAAGTCACTCAGCTCACCATCCACTCACACCGTAGCCATAGCTCCTTCGTACATACTCTTGACAGCACTCGGCAATTTCCCCTCCACTCCATGTATTCTCAGTACCCTCCACATACCTTGCCTATCTATTCTGTCATTAGCTTTCTCCAAGTCCATGAAGGCAGCATACACATTCTTTCAATTCTCTAGATACTTCTCCACTAAACATCTTAGAACAGCTATCTGATCTACACACCCTTTTCCCTTCCTAAATCCCCCTTGTTCTTCTCCAACTAGCCCCTGTGTTATATGCCTAACCCTATCAATGAGTATTCTATCATATATTTTTCCAGTTACACTAAGAAGGCAAATACCCCTATGGTTGGCACATACTTCTCTCTCCCCTTTTCCTTTGTAAAAGGGAACAGTTATATGTACCGGATTTCCAGTGCTCTGGAACCCTTCCCTCTTCCCAAGTCAATCTACAGAACTTCCATATCCACTCCACTACAATCTCACCCCCATGCTTCAGCATTTCACCACACACTCCAACAATTACTGGGGCCTTTTCCATTTTGATTGTCTTCATTGCTTCCACTACTTCTGCCCTACTGATCTTTTCCTCCCTCCTCTCATTTCTTCTTCTCCCAGCCATTCCCCAACCACTTATACTCACACTGCACTCACTCTCTACATTCAACAAATCCTCAAAGTTCTCTTTCCATTTCCTCAATTTCTCTCTCTTCTCCACCAACAATCTATTATTCCTATCTTTCACTCCCCTACTATTTCCCCTTTCACACTGCCTTGCTTTCTTTACCTCCCTCCAAAACATTTTCTTATTCTCCCTCCATTTCATACTCAGATTCCTCCCAAACTCTTCATTCACTTTCATCTTACTCTCCATCACCAGTCTCTTCATCTCTCTTTTCTCTCTCTCTCCTCTCTCTAATCTTCTTCCCTACCTCTACTCACTAGCCATTCACTTTATGCTTTCTTCTTTTGTTCCACAGCTCGTTTCACCTCATCATTCCACCATGCTGTTCTTTGCACACCCCTGAATCTCCTCCTCACTCTACAAATGACCTCACACGCTACGCCTATCTCTTCCATGAACATCTTATATACGTCTTCCATCCCCTTCATCTGCTCTAACACGTACCTTCCCAATTTTTCTTCCACTTTGCTCTTATACTCTGCCATTTTCTCACTATCTTGCATCTTCTCCACTCTTCTCATAGGAGCTGTTTCCTCCTGTCTTCCCCTTCATCTCTTCACTCATTTTCTTTGCAGCCTTACCTTGGCCATCATTAAGTGATGGTCCGAGATTTCGTTTCCCCATCCTCTCCACACTCTTGTATCCAACACTTGTCTGCTCATTCGCTCATCCACACACACGTATTCTGTCACTGCCTTTCGTTCAACAAGTTCACCATCCATCCTCCTCATTACTCTTCATGTATACCTGTGGATCATCTTATGCCAAAAGTAGGTGTTGGCTATTGCCCATCCACTTACCAGCACAGATGTCCACCAGAGAGCACTGCCATTCCCATCTACTTCAGCTGGCACACCCCACTGACCAACCACTCCATCCACTCATACATTCCCAAATTTACCATTCATGTCTCCAATCAAAAACACTCTCTCGCTCCTCTCAGACATGTCCATACATGGTTCTACAAGGATTGTGGAAGGCATTATGAATATGTGGAGTAAATGGGAAGTTGTTGGATGACGTGAAGAATATGTATGAGGGTGCTAAGGCTGCAGTGCCTGTGGATAATGAACTGAGTGAATTTTTCTATTTGAAGGTTGGATTGAAACGGGGATGTGTCATCTCTCCATGGTCGTTCAGTCTGTATGTGGATAGGGTTTAAAAGAGATACAAGGTAGGGCAGTGGATGTTGGAGTGGCACTAGTGAGAGAGGGTAGTGTTTGGAGACTCCCTGTACTGTTGTTTGCAGATAATACTGTGTTGTTAAGTGAAGATAAAGGGGAGCTTCAAGTCTTGGTGGATGAGTTTGGGAGAGTGTGTAAGAAACGGAATCTAAAGGTGAATGTAGGGTGGTTGTTCAGTCTTATATGGATGGGGTAATAAAAGAGGTACAAGGTAGGATAGTGGATGTTTGAGTGGCCCTGGTGAGAGAGAGTAGTGTTTGGAAACTCCCTGTACTGTTGTTTGCAGATGATACTGTATTGTTGAGTGAAGACGAAGGGGAGCTGCAAGGCTTGGTGGATGAGTTTGGGAGAGTGTGTAAGAAATGGAATCTAAAGGTGAATGTAGGGAAGAGTAAAGTGATGGTCTTTGAGAGAGGTGAAGACAGTGAATGTACAGCGAGGTTGGATGGTGAGGAATTGGAAAATGTGAGTACGTTTAAGTACTTGGGTAGTGTGATGAGTAAGGATGGAGGTTTGGAGGGTGAAGTGCTTGAAAGGATACAGCAGGGAAGAAAGGTTGCTGGTTCCTTGAAAGCAGTGATAAGAAACAGGGTAGTGAGCGTGGAAGTGAGAAAGTTACTACATGACAGTATTGTGTTACCAACTCTAACGAATGGAAGTGAAGCTTGGATTTTGTTGGAAGGGCACAAGTCAAGGGTGAGAGCAGTGGAAATGAGTTATTTAAGAGGAGCCTGTGGAGTCACATGGAGAGACAGGCTGACAAATGAGGATATAAAGGAGCATTGTGGTGTGGATATGGATGTGATGGGTAGCGTTAGGAGTAATACACTGAGGTGGTTTGGCCATGTGGAGAGGATGGAGGGTGAAAGACTGACAATGAGAGTGTATGTGAGTGAGGTGGAGGGGGGGAGAGGGAGGGGGAGGCGGAGGATGAGATGGAGGGATGGGGTGGAGAGGTATATAAGAGAGGGGGGGGGGTGAGTTGGGAGCAGGGCAATGACATGGTGGGGGACAGGGCGACGTGGAGGCGATTTGTTTGTGGCCACCCCGAATGGGATTAAGGCTTCTGGCACTAGAGGAGGCTGAGGATGAGATGGAGGGATGGGGTGGAGGGGTATATAAGAGAGGGGGGGGTGAGTTGGGAGCAGGGCAATGACATGGTGGGGGACAGGGCGACGTGGAGGCGATTTGTTTGTGGCCACCCCGAATGGGATTGAGGCTTCTGGCACTAGATTGATAGATCATAGAAAGAATAAACCACCATCACCTTTATAACTCATATAATTCGAAAACTAATGTACTAGGTAAACAAACTGATATATATATAAATGACGGGATATTGACCTGATGGTGAATTGTCCTGAAATCATGGACTCAACTGAGAAGTGTGCGAAAAACTGTTTACCAGAGAGGGGTTAGCACGTTTCCTTGCCGCAAGTGAGGGCCCATTTTGAATTTTTTGTATTTCCTTTTGTATCGCTTTTCGTATCATTGAGATAGATACTTTCGTATTGTGGAACTTGTCCTATATTGATCACTTTTGTAACATCGAAAATTTATACTTCAGGTTTTCGTTCATCAAGGACTCATTGTACTTGCATTACTTTCATTCTCTGTGTTCAAAGTGTTCTCTCCATCTGCTCACTTTTTCTTCCTTCTCCGCTAGTAATCTACCATTTTTATCTTTCACTCCCCAACTAACATCTTTGGCATCCTGTCTAGCTTTCTTTACCTCTTTCCAGACCATTTTGTTACATTCCCCCCACTTTACACTCAGATTCCATCCAAATTCTTCATCCACTCTCGTCTTACTCTCTTACTAATCTTTCCATGTCTCTCTTCATCTCTACATATAAGTCTCTCTTCTGTCTCTCAACTTCTTCGATGTCCGTTTCTCATCCACTCACTATATGCAATCTTCTTTTGTGCCACAGCCTCTTTCACCTCTTCAGTTCACCATGCTGTTCCCTGCATCCCCCTTCATCTTCTTACCCCCACACACCACCTCACATGCTGCACACATTTCTTTTGTGAATATCTTGCACACACCTTCCATGTCCCCCATCTGCTCCAGTCTATATTTACCCAATCGCTCCTCCACTTGCCTCGTATATTCTGCCTTTTTTCCATCCTTTTGTAACTTTTCTACCCTCCTTGTAAGAACTACTTCCTCCTGTCCTTCTCTTCCTCTATTTCTCCATTTTGTTTGGACTTTGATTTTGACCCCCACCATGTGGTGGTCCAAAAGTCCACTTCCTCGGCCTCTATATACTCTTGCATCCATTACCCACCTTCTCATCTTTTCATCCACACACACATAATCAATCATTGCCTTCTGTTCATTCGGCTCACCATCTACCCTTCTCATTACTCGCCACGTATTCCTATGGATCATTTTGTGCCTGAAGAAGGTATTAGCTATCACCAACCCCCTCCTGGCACAAATGTCCACTAAAGCTCTGCCATTCTCATCCATCTCTGCAGGCACACGCCACTCACCAACTACTCCATCCACCTTCACATTCCCTACTTTTCCATTCATATCTCCAATCAAAAACATTCTCTCATTCCTTTCAAGCTTTTCCAAGCACTGTTCCACATTTGCCCAGAACTCTTCTCTCACTTTGCTTGCACGATCTTACATTGATGCATACTTGCACACTATTGCCCACATTTGTAGTCCAACTTTCACTCTTACCCACACAATCCTTGAGCCTACTGATCCATACTCTCTTATAGTCTCATTCCATCTGTTACTCACAACAATAAACACTCCTTCTTTTGCCCTCACATTCTCACCTACTCTCACGCATATACCCCATCCATACTCCCATTCTTTCATATTCGCATCATTCCATTTAGTTTCAGTTAGTCCGCATACATCCACTTTCGCACCTTCCAGCACCTGGACAATCTCTCTTTCTTTCACCTCATCATTTGCACCCTTACGTTCCATGTAGCTATCCGTATCAAGTCCTTTGTTCAGTCCTTAGTCATCTCCTTTTGGTCAGGCCTGGTCCGAGGCTTCTTGTTCGTATTTTTGGTCAGTTGTTTTGCGGGTAGGGTCTTGTAGGGAACACGTGTTGGTTGGTTATAAGGTTACCACCCAGCATTGTAAATGCTTTCTTGGTTTACAGGAAATCATTTGGGTTGCCACTTAGTGTAGAGCTACCCCAGAAACAGGGTATCACTACACTAAGTGGGTGGATGATGGGTGCCCCCACCTACCACACAGTAGTGTGGTAGTGTGTAGATAGGGTGTTTTGTGGTTTTCATTTTTTTTTTTTTTTTCTTCATGGTTTTCTTGGTGCTGAAAATTATTTTGTATAATCCTGTTTTTTCTTCATGGTTTTCTTGGTGCTGAAAATTATTTTGTATAATCCTGTGTATGTTTTGATGTCAAAGTATTGCAGAATGACCAGAAAACACTGCCAAAGCAAGGAAGGGTACTGTACAAATGTGTTAGGTATAGGTTGGAGGCTGAGTATTGGTAGGGTCTTGATATGGTAGGGGAATAGTGTTCATTATCCGGGTGTTGCCACTACCCGTACTTGCCTTTGACTCTATTATGTCTGGATAATTGAGGGATTTCCATGGATACAGTAATCCCTCATTTATCCGGACCTGCAGTATCCGGACCTGTTTATTATCTGGATACCAGATCTTGGCTCTGTTAAACCATTATCCAAATTTACATGCCATTATCTGGCCCTAAAAGTCCCCGAGAACTTCGGCCTGCAAGGCGACATGTTCAAACATTCTGTATCATGGCTTTTGGGCTTGAGTCGTGAGCGGGAAATAAGCTGTAACTCACAACCAGAGCTAATGTGTCTGTCCGCCCCTGCACTTGGTTAAAGCCGCTCGCTTGCCTGATCACTTCCAACGAAGCTCCAGCGCCCAAGTACAGTAATACAACTGTAACGCACAAGCGGTGTCAAAACATCTGCACTCATCCCACCGAATGTCCAAAGTCATGCGGCCACTAGGCACAGTCTTTCCCAATTGCCACCACGCATCAAACACAGAGCACAGTTTTGATGACAGTGGCCGTCTGCCCCTCTACTGAATGTCCAAAGTCACCCAGTCACCAGGAGTTATGTTACTGAATGGCCACCACACATCCAGCAGACCACAAGCCTTGGTTTAATCATGCTTGTTCTAATTCTGTCCACAACAAAGATAGGGCCTATAAAAGGTACCGGAGCCAACCCATCCCTGAATTACATCTTTTATACGTTTCTGCCCGGAATCGTGCTAAGTCTGTTCTTTGCTGTGCCAAAAATAATTTCATTCATACTAAATGCTCTCAACTCACCAACTCGAATTCTTCCCGCTTCTTCTGGCATCTTGCCAAAAACCTTTCTAACAACTTTACCTCATCATCCTTCCCTCCTCTTTTCTCTTCTGATGGCCCTGTAGCTATTTCTTCTACTGATAAAGCAGATCTCTTCGCACAGACTTTCTCCTCCAATTCCACCTTAGACGATTCCGGTGCTGTTCCTCCATCACTTCCCCCCTCTGACTTCCTCGTGGCTGACATTAAAATTTCTTCAGCTGATGTATTTTCTGCCATCACAGGCCTCAATACTAATAAGGCATATGGGCCTGATGGAGTCCCTCCTGTTGTTCTCAAGAATTGTGCTTCTGTGCTTAAACTCTACGTAGGTAAACTCTTTTGCCTTTGTATTTCAACTTGTACCTTTCCTTCTTGCTGGAAGTTTGCTCTCATTCAGCCAGTCCCAAAGAAGGGTGACCACTCCCAACCCTCTAACTATCATCCAATTGCTTTAACATCCTGTATCTCAAAAGTTTTTGAGTCAATTCTTAATAGAAAAATTTTAAAGCATCTTTCCTATCACAACCTTCTTTCTGATTGTCAGTATGGGTTCCATCAGGGATGCTCCACTGGCGATCAGCTCACTTACCTTTCAGACTCCTGGTCATCCTCCTTTCGGGACTTTGGCAAAAGCTTTGCCATTGCATTTGACATCTCCAAGGCCTTTGATCGAGTCTGGCATAAATCTTTAATTTCCAAACTGCCCTCTTAGGGTTTCTATCCTCCTATCTGTGCCTTCAACAAGCAGCTGCCTTTCTGGTCATTCTATAGCCACTGTTGTAGACAGCCATCATTCTTCTCCTATATCAACAGTGGTGTTCCTTAGGACTCTGTCCTATCACCAACTCTCTTCCTTTTATTCATCAATGACCTTCTAAGGTGTACATCTAACCCTATCCACTCATATGCTGATGACTCCACCCTTCCCCTTTCCCTTCGGTTCCCGCAACATCCTTCTCAGCATTTACTTCAACAAACAAGGGATGAGGCTATGGCAAACCTAATGTCTGACTTGACTTGTATCTCTGACTGAGGTAAAACTAATCTTGTTGTTTTTAATGCATCTGAAACTCAGTTTTTACACCTATCAGCCTGACAAAATCTTCCACAGGTATACCCACTAATGTTTAATATTATTCAGCTTAATCCTGCATCATCCTTGAACATGCTTGGGGTTTCATTTACTTGGGACTTATCTTGGAAAGATCATATTACATCTCTTGTAATTTCTGCTTCCAAGAGATTAGGTATGCTAAGCCGACTCCGTTCCTTCTTTATCTCCGCACAATTGTTGACTCTATACGGGGGTTTTATCCGCCCCTGTGTGGAATACAACTCTCATGTGTGGGGAGACTCCCCACATACAGCTCTTCTCAATAGGGTGGAGTCAAAGGCTTTTCATCTCATTAACTCTCCTCCTCTTACTGACTCCCTTCAACCTCCGTCCCTTCGTCGCACTGTTGCATCTTTATCTCTTTTCTATCGATACTTCAATGGTCACTGTTCCTCTGAACTGTCTACATGCATTCCTCCACCTCTACAACGGGTGCGTAGCACCTGTCTAGCAGCAAACTTTTCTGTCCAACTCTCTAATGCAAAAGTTAACCATTACTCTCAGTCCTTCATTTATGCAACAGGTCAGCTCTGGAACTGTCTCCCTCTGTCTGTATTTCCTGCTTCCTATGATCTCCGGTCTTTCAAACACAGTGAATGATCGGATCTTGAATTTGGCTTTCTTTTGTATTTTGTTTTTCTCTTGGAAGGAACCATAATTGCGGGCTCGCAGCCTTTGGTTCCTTCTTCCTTGCATTAAAAAAAAAAAAAAATGTACACTAAAAGCGCCCGTCTACCTCACGACAGAAGGGTGAAAATCTTGCCCAAGGGCTTGTTTTTCCCCCCCTCCCATCCGTCCTTCATACCCTACCGGCTTCCCCCCCCCCCTCACTCCATCAGTCACTCCCCTCCTTAACGCTGAGAGCACTGGCTCGTGAATTTTTAAAGCTATTTGTGATTTGTTCGAATACTGTTGGTCGTATTGAAATTCCAAATTGAGCAAAAGAAAGCTCATGAAATTCTGCATAGACAGTGCATTCAAAATTTTACACTTGAATGATGGAAAATTATATGAAGGTAAGTTTTACTCTTGATCACTATTTATTTTTACTGCATTTTTGTACTTTTACTCATCTGTTTTCTACCTGTTTATTAGCTTATCTTATAGTATAAGCACCAGCGAAGATGATGGTATACTTTTATACCAATGTTCAGTGGCATATTTGGCCATGGAATTTTTTATGTGGTCCGGAAGCAGCTATCACCGGTTTCAGGCAACTGATTTTCCAACTGCCCTGAGTTTTTTTTGTGGATTTTTGTTGTTGATGCATTGTTTCCTTGGTGTATAGCATTAATAGGGATAATCCTATGTGTGTTTTGATGTCCAAATGCTGCAGATTGACTTGAAAACAGTGCTAAAATTAGGAGGGGTACTGTACATACACCAGTGTATAGGTAGGGTGTTTTTTTTTTTTTTAATGGTTTTCTTGTTCTTTAGCATTACTTTGGATATTCCTATGTACAGTATGTTTTTATGTCTAATTATGGCAGATTGATGTGAAAACAGTGCCAAAATTAGGAGGGCTACTGTACATGTAAGAGGAGTGAATGATGAGGTGAAAGAGAGAGAGATTGTCCAGGTGCTTGAGGGTGCGAAAGTGGATGTATGTGGAATAAGTGAAACAAAATGGAGAGGAGAAAGTGTGAGAGAATGGGAGTATGGATGGGGTATATGTGCAGGAGTAGGTGAGAATGAGAGGGCGAAGGAAGGAGTATGTATAGTTGTGAGTAAAAGATGGAAGAAGAGCATAAGACAGTATGGATCAGTTGGGTCAAGGTTTGTGTGGGTAAAGTTGAAAGTTGGAATACAAATGTGGGCGATTGTGTGTGTGTATGCGCCAACGCAAGATCGTGCTAGAAGAGTGAGAGAAGAGTTCTGGACAAATGTAGAAGTGTGCATGGAAAAGTTTGGAAGGAATGAGAGAGTGTTTTTGATTGGTGATATGAATGGTAAAGTTGGGAATGTGAAGGTGGATGGAATAGTTGGTGAGTGGGGTGTGCCTGCTGAGATAGATGAGAATGGGAGTGCGTTAGTGGACATTTATGCTGGGAGGGGGTTGGTGATAGCCAATACCCTCTTCAGGCATAAAATGATCCACAGGTATACATGGCGAGTGATGAGAAGAGTGGGTGGTGAACTGAATGAAAGGAAGGCAATGATTGATTATGTGTGTGTGGATGAAAGGATGCGAAGATGTGTAATGGATGCAAGAGTTTATAGGGGTTGGGGGAGTGGACTTTCTGACCACTACTTGGTGGTGGCCAGAATCAAGGTCCAATTAGAATGGAGGAATAGAAGAAGGGAAAGACGAGAGGAAGGAGTAGTTGCAAGGAGAGTGGAAAGGTTACAAGAGGATGAGAAAAAGGCAGAGTATAAGAGAGAAGTGGAGGAACGATTGGGCAAATATGAATTGGAGCAGATGGGAGACGTGGAAGGTGTGTGTAGCATATTTACAGAAGAAATATGTGCAGCATGTGATGTGGTGTGTGGAAGAAAGAGAAGACGGAGGGGGGTGCAAGGAACAGCGTGGTGGACTGAAGAGGTGAAACAGGCTGTGGCACAAAAGAAGAAAGCATACAATGAATGGATGAGAAATAGGGGCGTAGAAGAAGTTGAGAGGCGGAAGAGAGAGTTATTTGTAGAAAGAAAGAGAGAGGTGAAAAGATTAGTAAGAGAGAGTAAGAAGAGAGTGGATGAGGAATTTGGAAGGAATTTGAGTGTAAAGTGGAGGGACTGTAAGAAAATGTTCTGGAAAGAGGTGAAAAGAGTAAGACAGGGTGGAATTGAAGTTAGCAGGGGAGTGAAAGATAAAAATGGTAGATTACTAGTGGAGAAGGGAGAAAAAGTGAGCAGATGGAGAGAACACTTTAAGGAATTGTTGAACGTAGAGGATGGAAGTAATGTGAGTATAAGTGGCTGGGGAATGGCTGGGAGAAGGAGGGAGATGAGAAGACAGGAAGAAATCAGTAGGATAGAAGTTGTGGAAGCAATGAAGAAAGTTAAATCTGGGAAAGCCCCAGGAATTGATGGAGTATGTGGTGAAATGCTGAAGCATGGGGGAGAGGTAGTAGTAGAATGGATGTGGAAGATGTGCAGATTAGCCTGGGAGGAAGGTAGAGTCCCGGAGGATTGGAAGTCAGGTATAATTATTCCCTTGTACAAAGGAAAAGGGGAAAAAGAAGTGTGTGGTAATCATAGGGGCATTTGTCTTCTTAGTATAATAGGAAAAGTGTATGGTAGGATACTTATTGACAGAGTTAGAGAAAGAACAGAGAAATTAGTTGGAGAAGAACAGGGAGGCTTTAGGAAGGGAAGAGGTTGTGTAGATCAGATATTCATCTTTAGATCTTTAGTGGAAAAGTTTCTAGAGAAGGGAAAGAAGTTGTATGCGGCTTTCATGGATTTGGAGAAAGCATATGACAGGGTGGATAGACAAGGATTGTGGAAAGTGTTAAGAATATATGGAGTAGATGGGAAGTTGTTGAATGCTGTGAAGAGTATGTACGATGGTGCGAAGGCTGCAGTGCGTGTGGATGGTGAACTAAGTGAATTTTTCTCTTTGAAAGTTGGTTTGAAACAGGGATGTGTCATGTCTCCATGGTTGTTCAATCTGTACATGGATGGGGTAATAAAAGAGGTACAAGGTAGGGTAGTGGATGTTGGAGTGGCCCTGGTGAGAGAGGATAGTGTTTGGAAACTCCCTGTACTGTTGTTTGCAGATGATACTGTGTTGTTGAGTGAAGACGAAGGGGAGCTCCAAGCTCCAAGGCTTGGTGGATGAGTTTGAGAGAGTGTGTAAGAAACGAAATCTGAAGGTGAATGTAGGGAAGAGTAAAGTGATGGTCTTTGAGAGAGGTGAAGTCAGTGAATGTACAGCGAGGTTGGATGGTGAGGAATTGGAAAATGTGAGTTCGTTTAAGTACTTGGGTAGTGTGATGAGTAAGGATGGAGGTTTGGAGGGTGAAGTGCTTGAAAGGGTACAGCAGGGAAGAAAGGTTGCTGGTTCTTTGAAAGCAGTGATTAGAAACAGGGAAGTGAGCATGGAAGTGAAAAAGTTACTACATGACAGTTTTGTGATACCAACTCTAACGTACGGAAGTGAAGCTTGGACGTTGTTGGAAGGACACAAGTCAAGAGTGAGAGCAGTGGAAATGAGTTATTTAAGAGGAGCCTGTGGAGTCACATGGAGAGATAGGCTGACGAATGAGGATATAAAGGAGCGTTGTGGTGTTGATGTGGATGTGATAGGGAGCGTTATGAGGACCACACTGAGGTGGTTTGGTCATGTGGAGAGGATGGAGGGTGAAAGACTGACGAAGAGAGTGTATGTGAGTGAGGTGGAGGGGGGAAGAGGGAGGAGGAGGCCGAGGATGAGATGGAGGGATGGGGTGGAGAGGTATATGAGAGAGGGGGGTGTGAGTTGGGAGCAGGGCAGTGAAATGGCGGGGGACAGGGTGACTTGGAGGCGATTTGTTTGTGGCCACCCTAAACAGGATTGAGGCGTCTGGCAATAGATAGATAGATAGATACTGTACATACAGTTGTGTATAGGTAGGGTGTTTTCTGGTTTTCATTTTTTTTTTTTTTTTTTTTTTCATGGTTTCCTTGGTGTTTAGCATTACCTTAGATATTATTATGTGTATTTTGATGTCTAAATTTGGCAGATTGACCTGAAAACAGTGCCAAAATTAGGAGGGGTACTATATATAGTAATCTGTTTAATATCCGGATGCCCAGTATCTGGACTTCCCAATGTCTGGACATTTTGGACCCAGGCCTTCGGAACCCAAAAATGGCCAAAAAATGTAAAAAAGCCAAAAAAATCCTTTATTTTTTTTCACCCGTAATTTGAACTTGACACGCGACATGGACCAGCTGTGTTTTGCTGCATAGTTCTGCCGACGTCCGGTAGGGCGACACTGCCTCCTCCCCATTTCCTGCCTACCCAACGTCGTGAGGGCATGCTCCTCACCATGGCCACCCACATGCTTGCTTTTGTGGTGGTGCCGTATCTCCTGCAGGCCCTGTTGTTCCTCTGCTGCCTCTTCCTGGTGTGTTTGGTGATGGCCCCACCACCTGAGAAGAGGAAACAAGTGGTTCTGACTCTGGAGAAGAAGAGGGAGATATTGGAGAAGGTGGACACGGGATGATCGACGTCACTCATCCTCCGTGAATTCAGCTGGCCCACTCTACCTTGTTTGATATTAAGAAATCCCGTAACAAGTTCACCCAGTACACGGCTGACTTCTCTTCGAAGACCAAATGCAACGAGGTGAGGAAGGTTATGTACACTCCCCGGTTTGCAGAAATCAACTGCTCCACGCAAATTTGGTACCAACAAGAAGTCTACAACAGTGACGAAACTGGTCTATTCTATTGCTCGTTGCCAACGAACACTCTAGCCAAGGAGAGGGAGAGGCGTGTACCTGACCACAAGCTCTCAAATCAACAGATATCTGCATTGTGTTGTGCCATTGCTAACAGCATGCACTGGCTCAAGCCTGTTATTGTCGGCCATGCAAAGCAGCCTCAGTGTCTTCGTGGGGTGATAGATGTCCTTCGTGTCGTGTGGTACCATTCTGTGAAGGCTTGGTTCACAGCCAAGATCTCCTTCGTCAAGGAGGTCATCCATTACTGGACAAAGACACTGGGAATCCTCTGCAACCAGATAATGGCTCTCCTTCTTCTGGACAATGCACCTGCGAATCCATCCGACAAGGAGTTGGTGGCTGAGAATGGCCACATTAGTTGCATATTTTTGTCGCCTAATACAGCTGCTCTCATCCAACCAATGGACCAAGGAGTGATCGTGGCAACGAAGAGACTACCGTCGGAAGTTCCTGGACGAGGTGATGGTTGTTCTCGTGGATGAGGATGAGCACAGGGAGGGACGGGACACGCAAGGGAAGCGGACTCTGGAAAACATTCACCGCTACATCATCAAGTCAGCCATCTACAACTGGGCCAGTGCATGGAGGGAAGTCTCTGTCAAGACTCTGGAAAATGGTTGGTCTTGTCTGCTTCTCGGAGCCGATGTGGTGCACGACTTTCTGGGTTTTGACGTGGATGACTTCCATGCACGTCTTCATGCAGCCGGTGACGACGTTGATGTGGACGAAGTGCGTGAGTGATTGGATGATGATGAGGGCGATCCTGGGTAACAGATCATGCCTGATATCGAGATCGCATCTTCAGTTGCTGGTACAAGTACCCAGCTTGAAGATTCCGACGAGGACAGCAACAATGATGTGGACTCCTCTCAGTGTGCCACTCCTCCAGCCATCCCCAAGCTGAGCGCACTCCGGGAGCACGTTGAGTTTGTTCTCGACTACCTAGAACACCCGGACTGCTACAGGGAGATGGGGCCCCTGGGCCTTGTGGAGGAAGTGTGTGCTTTTAGGCAGCGCATCATCAGTCGCCGGAATCGCCTTTCCTTACGTCAATCAAGCATTGACAGTTTTTTCAGGCCTGTGACCCCTGCTTTGCCCAGCCGTGGCTCCACACTGCTGCCTCCCCAAGACAGGCGTTCCACCTCCGAGCCACAGCCCAGCACATCGGACCACGGTGGAGTCACCACTGGTTGGATGGACGAATATGGAATGAAATTATGGATTGAGCATGTGTGGTGTAAGCAACCTGGTGGCTTGCTAGAAAAGCTTAGCCTGATAGTATGGAACATGTTCAGAAGTCATTTAATGGAGGGAACAAAAACCTACGTGGCAAGAAACAACAGTGATGTTGCTGTTATTCCTGGTAGATTAACTTCAGTTCTACAACCACTTGATGTCTGTCTGAATAAACCATTCAAGGACCGCATCGTGAGCAATGGAACGTGTGGATGATCAGCGGTAAAAAGTCGTATACAAAAGGTGGGAATATGTGTGCTCCAGGTCTGGATGTGCTGTGTGATTTTATTATCAAGGCATGGAATGATATTTGTATGGAAACAGTCATCAAAGCTTTCAAGAAATGTGGAATTTCCAATTCAATGGATGGCACGGAAGATGATATTTTGTGGACAGATGAGGAAGAGGAAGCCGATGCCAAAGCTACACCTTTGAATCCAGAGTTTGATCCTTACGATGAAGAACTGCAAACTTTGGCCCAGGATGAAGTTGATGAACTGATGATGTCAAATGTGGATGATACCAATTTTGAAGGTTTTTAACCACTGTAAGCTGATGTGATGAACTTTAATAAAATATAAGTGTTTATTAACCTTATGTATAAAATTCATCTTAACATGATCTTAAGTTTTTAATATAGTATGAGATAATGCTGGAATCTTTAATGTATACCCCATTTAGATGTCAGAGGTGGCGCTTGTACCCTAGATAGTATGTGAAACCCACAGAAGCTGGTTTAAGGTAAAAACCTGACCAAAGGCTGTGTTGCTTAGCAAGGTGTTGGTAGTACTGTATCACTTCATTTGTCAGCGGGGAGAGTGGTAAAGGATGGGTTACTGGGGTAGCAAGCTCTCAGTATCTAAAGAGTTGGGGGTCGTCTTATGCACAGAGTATACCTCTAAACCCACATTTTGTATGCAAATATCGAGGGTAGTCTTATACACAGGTTGGCCCTATACACCGGCAAATATGGTATGCATGTCCGGTAGGGAGTTATTTAGGTGGCTTTCAAAGTTAGGCTGGGTAAGGGTCTGAAGTACCAGTCCAGCAGGCAGGGGCCCACTATCCGGACGGGACCATTTTCCGGACATGCCTTTGGCTCTATTACGTCGGATAGTAGAGGGATATATATATATTGCCAGATTCCATAATCCCATAAGGGGTGGCCATTTGACTTTGAGTTATTTGTTTTACAGGAAGGGACACTAACCCTCCACCAACCCACTTGTTGACACATAGGGAGCACGTAAGGTTTGGTTATATGGTTTCCACCCTGCGGTGTAAATGGTTTCCTGGCTTACAGGAAACCCTTTGGCTTGTCACTCAATATAAAGCACCAGTAAAGGAAAGAAAAGCAATAAGAAGTGACAGGAAAGATGGGAGAATTAGGAAGAGAGGAGGGCAGGCACAGAAAAAGAATGATAAAGGCTAAGGAAGAAGTAGGCAACACTACATCAAGTGAGTGGATGATGGTTGCCACCACCTACCACTATATATATATATATATATATATATATATATATGTTACAGGCAGACTGTGAAATCAATGAACGCCTAGTCAGTTTGTGAAATGGGTCTAAATTGAGGTGGATTAATGTAGGTTAGGGTAATTTAGGCTGCGGTTAGGTCACGCTGGGATGATCTAGGTTAAGTTTAGGTTAAGTTAGATTATGTTACACTGGGTTTGGTCAGGTTAGGTTAGGTTAATTTAGATGAAAGCTTAACATAACTTAAGTTCACCTAAAGTAACCTAATCTAACCTAACTTCACCTAACCAAACCTAGCCTCATCTAACCTAAACTTGACCCAGGTTATCCCAGCCTAACCTAACCTCAGCCTAAATTAACCTAACCTAAGTTAACCCATCCCAATTTAGACTGGTTTCACGAATTGACTAGGCATTTCACGAATTGACTGATTTCACAGTATGCCTGTAACATACTATATACATAGATATCTATCTGTATCTATCTATCTATTGCCAGACACGATAATCCCGTACGGGGTGGCCATTTTACTCTGTGTTATTTGTTTTTACAGGGAGGGGCACTAACCTTCCACCAACCCACTTGACACGTAGGGAGCACGTATGGTTTGGTTATATGGTTACCACCCATCATTGTAAATGGTTTCTTTGCTTACAGAAAACCATTTGGCTTGTCACTGAATGTAAAGCCACCTGTAACTGAAAGAAAAGCAATAAGTAGTGACAGGAAAGATGGGAGAAATAGGAAGAGAGGAGGGCAGGCACAGAAAAAGAATGATAAAGGCTAAGGAAGAAGTAGGCAGCACTACATCAAGTGAGTGGATGATGGTCGCCACCACTTACCACTATTTTTTTTTTTTTTTTTTTTTTTTTTTTTTTTTTTAAAGGGACCAGAGGAAGATGTAGGGTTGACCTTGAGACACCTTTGTTAGAATGTATTTATTGACATGATGAAAAATACTTAAAATCTGGAAACTGGTGGGAAAGGCATGGCACATATCAATCTGAAAATTTATATACACACACAGTACTTCATTACACTGTCTGTGAGCCACTATACATAGTATGACCTAAAGCAGCTG
Organism: Coenobita brevimanus; assembly: GCF_032717465.1. Classification (NCBI taxonomy): domain Eukaryota; kingdom Metazoa; phylum Arthropoda; class Malacostraca; order Decapoda; family Coenobitidae; genus Coenobita; species Coenobita brevimanus. The sequence goes on along the minus strand of NC_137061.1, from coordinate 5,498,435 downwards.
GAGACGCTTCACAAAAAGAAATCTTTCTGGCATGTTGCACATAAGATAATTGATTTTCCTGTACCACTGTTTATGGATGAATATTCACATAAAATGGTTAGAGGTGAGATAAACACTAGGTCTCAGATGAGAAAGAGACAAGATGAGCCATAGGTAACAGCCAAACACTGTTCAGTAAACCCTCGCTATCACGAAGTAATTGGTACCAGACCCTTGATACTAAAGTTGAACACCATGCTGTTTGGTAATTTCCGGGGCGTTGTGGCTTTTACCTTACAAAGATTGTTAAATAAAGAGCTTCATTCAGCCATACACTGGTACATAGTAATGTACAGGTACGTCTAAATCTCCTTTTTTCTCAGTAAATGCTCTATTTACTAAATTACATGTGAACTTTTGCTGCATTCTTCAGGATGCAGAGGAGAGAGAGAGAGATAGAGTGGGTGTGGGTGTGTTTAGGGATGCCATGCTGATTGGTGTTTCTCTCATATCCATTCTTTTACCGAACGAACTTTGTCAGATGAACATAATGTTCAGGCAGCTCAGGGTTGTCATTAAAACTGAAATTTATTAAAAGAGGGTTCAGTATATCAAGGGTTTACTGTATCTGTGAAAGGTAGGGGAGTTTAGTGTAATAACTCTGTTTATTACGTATTTTTTTATGGAGCAAAAAGGATTGGATGACGATCATGATGACATTCACTCTTATATTTAACAGGGAATTTGTAAGTTTGAATGAACTTCGAGCGACACATGGACAGCTGCTGCAGGAGTGGCGAGGAAATCTTACATTAGAAGAGGAGGTGGAGGCATTCCTTGCCCTCAAGCCTGACCAAGTCCATTCCCAGGGACTCACTCACCTGCTTAAAATGGTAAGGCATAATAAACCACAGCCACAGCAATCACAGCTTCATGTTGCCACAGTTGCATCAACCACAGCCTCATTTTATCACAGCCAGATCTATCACAGCCTCACTTTACCACAGTCACAGTAACCACAGCCACACTTTTCCACAGCTACACAAACCACCACATCAACCACAACCTCATTTTACCACTGCCATAGCAACCACCACATCCACTTTTACCACAGCCACAGCAACCACAGCCACATTTTATCCAACAAAACAACCACAGTTGGTGTAGGTGCAGGACACCTTCGTGTGGTGACACCAATATAGCCACACAACTCCACTTCCTCACTGTACAAACATCGAATCCCAGCTAGGGCAGGGAACAGTTAAAAGGAGTTGAATTTCACAAAATTAGACTTTACTGATCTAGCATAACACCCGCTGATTTGTAAATATATATATATATATATATATATATATATATATATATATATATATATATATATATATATATATATATCCATCCATCCATCATCTAATCCTACATATATATATATATATATATATATATATATATATATATATCTATATATATATATATATATATATCCATCCATCCATCATCCAATCTTATATAGATAGATAGATATATATATATATATATATATATATATATATTTTCATTCATCATCCAATCCTACATTGCCCCATGAGGAGCGTAGGAGCCCGGGGCTAGGAAAGTTGGTCCTGGCATTTAAGATGAGAGTGACTAGCCTCACTCATCCCTGAGTGGCATTATGTGAGCAATAAACCCCAACCATCCCTTGGATATAAACCTTCACCGGCTCAATCCGATTGGAGCACCTTTATTACCCACTAAACCACCAGAAGCCAAAATTTGGTTATATGGTTACCACCCAGCATAGTAAATGGTTTCCTGGTGTACAGGAAACCATTTGGCTTGTCACTCAGTGTAGAGTCACCCACAGGCAGAAGGAAGAGGAAAGAATGAAGGAAAGAAAGACACAAGAGGGAGTGTAAAGTCACCCGCAGGCAGAAGAAAGAGGAAAGAAAGACAGAAGAGGATGGATGGAAAGAAAAATGGAGGAGAGGAAAGGGCAGACACCCGAGAGCAGCACTACATCAAGTGAGTGGATGGTGAGTGCCCCCACCTACCACACTATATATATATATATATATATATATATATATATATATATAAAAGAAATGAAAAAAGTGCCCCTTAATGTCACTAATATACCAATATGGATGGGTGGTTTAACACCATAGTGGTGACATGTGGAGGTATATGATATGCAGAACTGCTGGGCTTCAGGGAATGAGCTATTAAAACCTATGTCCAGAGCGGGATGCAGTAAAAAAAATACTAAAAGTAATAAACAAATTCTGGCACCATATTTTAAGTTTTCCATGTGATGGATAAACTGTTATGATGGACACCCTTGCCCCCTAAGTAGCCCATCTTAAAGTGGCTTTACTATATGTACTGTTGAACTCTCTAGTAATCATGTATACTTCAAAATGGCCCAGTTTGAGCTATAACTGTTGTATCTCCGCACTGAGCAACTTCTAAATGTAAGTGCAGTATAAATCTCCCTTTTAAACAGTTCATAGTACAAGTGAGTCCAGTTATACGAGCATCTGATATACAGTACAAGAAATCAATGATAACTCGAATTCGGTGATGCAAGCATGACCAGTTAGCTTAATCCTATTTTTCCCAGAAGTTATATACTGTACTCTGTTATACAAGTTTTCATGAAATCCTGTTTTTTCATTCCGTTATATGAGTTTTCTGTATCTGAGCAGTCCTCCATGAATATATCCCATTCGGATAATGGGACCCACCTATACCATGTTTTGAAAGTTCAGTAATATAATACTTTTTCTTTCCTCTCCACAGCTGCAGAAACAGCATAATCAAGTGAACAGACTATACAGATGGCGAGGAGTTGGTCAGGAATCACTTGGACATCGCCTGGTACATTTCTTGGTCAGTCTGGCATCTTCAAATAGGAAGAAGGTAAGATGAAGGAACTTTTCTGTCCCTTAGATGTATGCGAAGTTACATGTGGATTTTTGTACCTACTGGGTGGGGCCATATTTCCTGGGGCTTGAATGGTGAGTGAATAGGAGCGGGGCCCATGCAGTTGGGCAAACTTTGGTTCGTTTCTTATTCCATCAGTTTTTTGTGGTTCTCTGGTCCCTACCTCACCCCACTCTTGGGTGGGATAGGATGTCTGGATGATGATGATAATGATGATTTTGAGGAGGAGGAAGATTTGGAATGGCACAAGTCAAGAAAGAGAGCAATGGCAATGAGTTATATGAGAGGAGGATGTGGAGATATGGGTAGACAAATGAGAAAGTGAAGAAGTGCTGTAATATTGATGGGGATGTGCTAGGAAACATTAGAAGTAATTTGAGATTGTTTGGCCATGTGGAGAGGATGGAAATCAGAGATAGACAAGTAAAGTACAGTATGTGATTGATGTATCAGAGTGGGAGTGTGTGTTTAAAGATGAGATAGAAGGATGGGGTGGAGAGGTATGTGTTAGGGGGTTGTGAGTTTGGTATAAAGCAGTTTAATGGCAGAGGACGGGGTGACATGCAGACAATTTGTTTGTGGCTACCCTTTCTTTGATTAAGATATGACTAGAGATAGACTTTTATTGAGGGCTTATTGTATTTCTGCACATTCTTATATTGTGTCGACATTTGTGTTGTACTGTAGGTGGCACTGGAAGCATGCAAGTGTCTGGGTGAGGTGGGTCCAGCATCGTTTGGCACCACAGTCTTCTCCATCAGTGGCCCCAGCCACTACTCGGACTCTGTCGGTGACCCTGAGAGCCAGATTGCCCTTACAGTCATCAGAGAGCTCAACAAGTAAGACGAATATAGATGGTGTTGTAGTTGCTGCTAAACCTGGTCTCTCTGGCTGAGCAGACCTGTCAACCACAGGTAAGCAACTGCTTGTGTGGAGCTCTCCTACAAGTACAGTACACACTGTGTGGGAATCCAGTCCCCCTTTGTGGTACACAGTGCCTCACCAGGAATGGACCAGGGTCCTTCTCACGGTGAGGTGCAGGGAATTTAAGGTTTGGCTGTGGTCATATGTTATGACACAATACTGTATGTAACTGATATGTAACTATATACTGTAGTTATAGGTAACAATATGTAAAACAGGTAGTTATGTCTGAAGTTCTCCAGGAAGAGACAGCTACACATCCCCTTGCGTAGACTAATCAAGAATGCCAAACATCTCTGATCAGCTGCAGGAAACATGACTGACACACACATATGCATATACATACGCACACCTACACCTACACACTTTAGCCAGAACCAGAGGGGGATATAAGTCTGAAGTCACATGTATGAGGGTTAGAGAAGGAGAGAGAACCAGAGAGAGAGCCAGAGAGAAGGGGTTAGAGAGAGCCCGAGAGAACAATCCAGGGCAGAGGGCAGGAGATAGGGTCAGCTAGGAGGTTTGCCGTCACACTACGTTACGCTGTCAATCACACTTCGATATAACTGTGTACAGTAAACTCCATAACCCAAGAGTGCTTTGTAACTCACCTCGCTTACGATACGCAAAGAGGGAATATGAGAAAGAGAGATACCTACCTGTTCACTCAACACGGCAACGCACCATTTTACTAAGCAGCAGCAAGTTCAAGCCATGCGACGCCTCATGACTTTACACTGGCGGTGCTTAAATGATCTACAGTTACAACCAACCTCCCTGTCTCTCTACGTCTGTCTATGGCGACATTCATTGATATGGCTCCCAGATGGACACAACAGTTGCTCCACCCAGGATGCACAGTGCCACTACATGTAGGCATCTTGTCAGCATTTAGTAGGTGTGGTAAATGAGTGTGTGTTAAAAAGCAGTGCATAGAGGTTAATGAGACTAAGATGCTGATACCACAAGGGATTCCGCTAGTTGGAAAATTTTTGTGTGGAAGGTTTAGCATCCCCGTTCTTTACTCTTGATATGACAGTAATTGGATTAATCCTGGCTGATAGGTATACTGTAATGTGTAGCACAAGTGTGGATGGTTTTACCCATAGAGTGGAGTCAAGATTCCAGTAACTCGAAAAGTGAATGAATGAGAGTGTGGCCCATTTAACTTGGCAGGCTGTTAATAGTTCTCCCTATATCAGGTTTTTTCATGCTCTCTCGACTCTACCTGACCCCATTCTCAAGATAGGAAAGAGGTTTTGATGATGATGACATACCTGCACAGATATTTGACGGATGATGACGTGAATGTGGTGGTAGCAGCCAGTGGTGTGCTGCAAAAACTATTGAGAACCTCTGTCGGGTTTGGTGTGGTTTCCTTCTTGCCTCTCCTTACACAACAGTACCTCTGCATCTTATCACCACCATCCAAACCCAAGACCACAGTGCCAGTACTTGAAGGTATGTCAGAGTTCATTTGGTTGGGTAGTCATAGTAGTAGTAGTTTTAGTAGCAGTAGTAGTGGTAGTAGTGGTAATAGTAGTAGTAGTAGTAGTAGTAGTAGTTGTCATTCCTAGGCAGCCAAAATGGTTATTATGATAACTGTGATGGTAATGATGATGATGATGATGTTCCATACTGTATACAGTATTACTTTCAGCAATGGATGCAGAAGGATACAAGGCAGAGGTTGGTAATGACGACTTGTGGCTGTTTGGTGGAGGGGAGTACCAGAGTTGGGTAACGGGACTGGTCACAGCACTGATCCGGGCAGGCTGCGGCAGTTACATCATGTCTCACCTCCTGCCGATATGCGCAATTAAGGTTAGTACAATACCCCACACACATCTATCCTTAACACCTTCATTCCAGTGGTGTACAATATTTTTATTTATTTCATGGCAGACAGCAGTGAAGAGGAAACTACATGTGGTGGTGCTGTGTACCCAGGCTGGGCAAAGCAGTTGTGTCATCCAAGAGCCAAATCTCCTCCATATTTCCCTGCATTTAACCTGGTCCAACCCAGGTGAGGTGCTCTCAGCCACAAAGTGGTATCAGATGCCTACACAGTGTAGGCATCTGATGCCTACTTTATCACAGAAGCAGTTGCATACTTGTTGTTGACAAGTCTTCATGAACAGACAGGCCTGGGTTTAGCTGGAACAACAATCAGACAATTTATTAACCTTTGGAAAAGTCCTTTAATAATTTAATTGGTAATGAAGACTATATCTAACCTCCTGAATTCAAAAAGTTTCTCCAAAGCCGCATAAAATAGGAGATAACTAGAAGGAAAAGATGGCATCGTACAGGAAGGGTTAAGGTTGGTACAGTGTTATACGCATCATCATCATCATCATCATCCAGACCTCCTTCCCACCCTAGGGCAGGGTGAGGAGTAGCAATGACCAGACAGCCCAAATTTGCCCAGTCCAATGGGCCACGCTTCCATTCATTCATCATTCAAGCTTCCGGAATCCTGGCTTTAGCGCATACGCCAGAAACATTCACCACATATTGTAGCTTCACATAAACGTATCCGATTGAGTCTGTGCTCTGCACACTAAAGTTAAATGAATTCAAACTGAGATAAGGTGATAATGATGATGATTTTTCTGGTTAATTAAATTCAGTATGACTTGTAAACTGAGACAGGTTGATGATGATTATGATGATGGATGACAGTGATGATTTTTCTTGCAGACAGAGTTCAGTGCCTTGGTGCTGCCTCTTGTCATCCATGCGGCTCTTAAAACAGACCAGGTGGGTCGAAGGGATGTGTTATCACAACAGTTCTCAAGCTTCTTCCATCATCATGTCCAGGTCACAAAGCCAGGTGCAGATGGGAACCAGAGAGGTGAGTTGTATACCATATGATGTATATCTATCTACCTATCTGCCATAGAGACATATTATGGCAGAAGTTCTCGTACTCTCTTCCATCATCATATCCAGGTCAAAGAGCAAGATGCTGATGCCAGCTGGAAAGGAGAGTTGTACACCACATGCAGAGCACCATGTGAATGACTATACAACCCATTTTGATAGGCATGCTGTTGATAGTTTTCCCACTTTCTTACTTTCTCTTTCCTTGTTTCTGGATCCTGCCCCACCCCCTTCTTAGGTGGGAGAAAGGTGTCATGACAGTGATGATGATGATATTTATATAAATATGTGTGGACAAAATCTTCTGTAGCTTTGTGATTATCATTTTGAGGTAGCCAAAGTAGTAGTTGCAACCCCAGGCTCATCTGTACATGAACCCAGTGGGCTTGTGGTTGAAGTTTTCCTCTTCCCTCCTACAGTGTTCATTTTAGGGGATAGTGGTAAAGGTGTTATGCCTGAGAGAATAAGTCATGGTTTCTTTTTTAGGGAAGGAGATGGTGATCAATAAGGCAGCTATCCAAGTGCTCCTCAATGTGATAGATTACTTACGCACACAGATGCCGCACGGGAACTTCTTGGGGTAATGTATTTATTTTACATATCCTTTATGTTAATTTATAATACTTTGTACTTAATTTTGGGTTTTATCAATGGCGTTTGGGCCTCTGGCAACCAAGTTGTCATCTGCCATTCTTATTGATCTGGATTCAGCCCCACCCTGGGGTAAGTGTTTAAGATGTATACTCTGTTCACTATAACTTGGCATGAAATTACCATCTCCATCATGAATGCTTTAATTGAATTTTATTATTTATTCAGTGACTTCATACTAGACTCCTATGTTTTCATAACTAGCAGGAGATTATTATATACAGTGTACTGTATGGTTTAGCTTTACCACCAACAGGGAATTTCTGATTTATATTTCTTTAGTCATCTGCGGGATCTAGTGTGAGTAAATATTTGTTTTTTCATAAATAACAAGAACAATCTCCTGAGAGTTACTTATTCATTGTGTGTGGATGGACAATGGGGTCCCCCAGGGCATAAGGTCACTTGGTGGTGGGATGAGGGTGTAGAAGCTGCAGTTAACCCCTTAACCGCGGGGCGTCACTTTCGTGACGCTTGGGAGAAAGGGATCATACCGCGGGGCATCACTTGTGTGATTCTGTGTTATTTTGAATTCGCCCGGGCTTTCAAGTGGTGGCTTGTATCATCTATCAGTACTGCCAATGTCCAACACTAGTCAGCACTCCTAATCTCATCTGTACTCCCATCCATTGTTGACAATTTAGCCATTTCTCCCTGTTCTTGACTCCCCTCCCTACCTCCCCTCCATTACCCTCTCCTCTCGCATGCCCGGCAGGCCACCACACTGTATTCAGTTTACTGTCGTCTTTCAAGGTGAAAACACGTCGGATTCGCACCTGTCAAATTCCGCCGCTTTTTAGCCCCATGCAAAGGGCCCTGTGACCTCTGCCCCCTACTAAACCTCGTGTGGAAAGAGGTAAAGGACTAAATGACTGCTGTGGAACGTGAACTGGCTAATTTGTCAATGAAAATGATAGAGAGCGACTACGATCTTTCTGGTGAGTAAAACAATGCAAGTGGAAATGTAAATAATGTGTAAACAGCAAGTGAAAGCAATGAATGTAAATATAAGTTAACAGTGGAAAATAGTTTTATAAGTTACTGCAAGTGGCAGTGCCTAACACAGTGTAAATAAAATAGAAATGTAAATAATGTAAATAAAACAGAGAATGTAAATAGAAATGTAAATGAATAGTAATATAAGAATACGAGTATATATACTAGGAGTAATGAAAGTTTCACTCTAGCATGTATGAATACTATGAGTTATGAAAGTGAAGGTGAAAGTGACAGATTCACTCTCAGCGCTAGTATACAGGACGAGAAAGTGAATGCTACGTATTTTAATGAAAGAGAAATTGAATGCCTACAGTGACAATAAACTACTATTACTGAAGGAAACTTATGGATAAAGACTGTAGATATATATGTTATATAGTAATAGAAGTATAAAGTGTGAGGGGTTTTATGAATAATAAATGACAGAACACCAGCGGCGAACGATCGCAAGTGGGAAGGTCATACGCGCTCCTAATTTTCATTGCTTTCACCTTTTTTTTTTTTTTTTTTTTTTTTTTTTTTTTTTTTTAGTATGGATTCCAAACTATTTGAGAATCATGGAATAGTGTTTCTAGTGATAATATCAGGCTGTGATAATCATATTACGGGTTGTTGGGAAGTGTAAAGTGGAGACTTCGTTACCCAACTTCAGAGGTCTCCACAAGTCCTACGGTACTCGACGAAGGCTCAACAAACATCCCAGGAGAAAGCTGAAGGTATTTGCCATATGCATATGTAATTTTAATATTCTAGGACTAATAACTGATTTTTGGCAAATATTTTTAGAGAGTCTGTCGGAGCGCGAATATGCCCACAGGACACGCAAGTCAAAGCAAAACAAGCCCGTGGTTTAGGGGTTAAGGAGAAAAGAAGGCTTTTCCAGGAATGGAAAAGAAGAGGTAACAAAGAGGAATACTTGGCTGCCAACCACAGGGCTAGAAAAAAGATATACAGGGCAAAATCTGAGTCAGAGACTTTTCCTGGATAGCCTAAATGGTGTGGAAAGGAATATGATATTTACCCCTTCGTACACGATGACGCATTCAGCGTCATTAGGGTCTTTCCTTGTAAATACAATAATCCCTCTAATATCCGAACGCCCAATATCCGAACATCCCCACTAACTGGACATATTCGTCCCGGGATCCAACATTCCCAAAATGGTCCAAAAACCGCAAAAAAATCGGAAAAAAAAAACACGAATTTTTCCCTCCCGTAATTTGAACTTTCCGCGCGCAGCGCGGGACACCTTTGTTGTGGTGCGTCATTCCTCCGACGTCCGATAGAGCGCTGCTGCATCCTCCCCACTTTCTGCCTGTCTCTCGCCGTGAGTGCACGCTCGTTGTCATGGCTGCCCACGTGCTCGCTTTTGTGGTGGTTCCTTACCTGCTGCAGGCACTCCTGCTGCTCTCGGACCTCTTATTAATGTGTGTGATGATGGCCCCGCTGCCTGAGAAGAGGAAGAGAGTGGTGTTGACTCTGGAGAAGAAACGGGAGATATTGGAGAAAGTAGATGCGGGGTGGTCTTCTTCCTGCATCCTCCGCGAGTTCAGCCTGGCCCGATCTACTTTGTTCGATATCAAGAGATCCCGAGACAAACTCATGCTGTACATGGCTGACTTCTTGTCGAGAAGCAAACGCAACGTGGAGAGCAAGGTGATGTTTACTCCCAAGTTTGCTGAAATCGACCGCTCCACGTTGATTTGGTATCGACAGCAAAGTGCTGCTGGTGTGATAGTACGTGGAACGGAGCTGAAGGCTGCTGCTGAGAAGTTTGCCAGGCTTCACGACGCCCTAGACTTCAAGGCATCCGAGGGTTGGCTCTTCGCGTTCAAGTACCGGTATGGCCTTACCAACAGTAAAGCTCATGGCGAAGCTTTGGACGCTAACGAGGATGGAGTTGACGAGTTTCGGCACAAGGTGAAGGGCTTGATCGACAGGGAGGGCCTCACTCTCGGTCAAGTCTACAATGCTGATGAAACTGGTTTATTCTATCGCTCTTTGCCAACCAACACTCTAGCCGAGGAGACGGAGAAGCATGTACCTGGCTGCAAGCTTTGCATGCAACAGATATTTGCTTTGTGTTGTTCCAATGCTAACAGCATGCACCGGCTCAAGTCCATTATTGTTGGCCGTGCAAAGCAGCCTTTGTGTATTCATGGAGTGATGGATGTCCTTCCTGTCGTTTTGTATCATTCTGTGATGGCTTGGTTCACAGCCAAGATCTTCAAAGACTGGTTTTACTGCCACTTCGTCAAGGTGGTCATCCACTACCAGACAAACACACTGGCAATCCCACATGGCCAGGTAAAGGCTGTCCTTCACTGGACAATGCACCTGCACATCTGTCCGACAAGGAGTTTGTGGCTGAAAATGGCCGGATTAGGTGCATGTTTCTGCCACCTAATACGACTGCTGTCATCCAACTAATGGACCAAGGAGTGATCGTGGCAACAAAGTGCCTATACCGCCGGAAGTTCTTGGACGAGGTGTTGGTTGTTCTTGAGGACGAGCGCAGGGAGGGACGGGACACGCGAGGCCAGCGGACTTTGGAAAACCTTCGCCGCTACAACATCAAGTCTGCAATCTACAACTGGGCCAGTGCATGGAAGGAAGTCCCTGTCAAGACTCTAGAAAATGGTTTGTCTTGTCTGCTTCTCGGAACGGATGTGGAGTACGATTTTCAAGGGTTTGATGTGGATGACTTCCATGCACGGCTACATACGCATGGTGACGATGTTGATGTGGACGATGTGCATGAGTGGTTGGATGACGACGAGGGCGATCCTGGGTATCAGACATTGTCTGATATCGAGATTGCATCTTCAGTTGCAGGTGTCAGTACCCAGCTTGAAGATTCCAACGAGGACAGCGACGATGATTCGGACTCCTCTCAGCATGACACTACTCCAGCCATCCCCAAGCTGAGCGCACTCCGGGAACACCTAGAGTTCGTTCTTGACTACCTGGAACACTCAGACTGCGACAGGGAGATGGGGCCCTTGGGACTTGTGGAGGAAGTGCGTCCTTTCAAGCAACGCATCATCAATCGTCAGAATCGTCGGTCCTTGCGTCAATCAACTACTGACAGTTTTTTCAGGCCCGTGACCCCCGCTGTGCCCAGCCCTGGCTCCACTCCGTTGCCTCCCCAAGACAGGCCCTCATGCTCCGAGCCACAGCCCAGCACATCAGCCACGGTGGAGTCACCGCTCGACGTGAGTTTGCGTCTGTCTTCAGAGTCATCTGCAGTGGGTACGCCATCACCACGACCCAGTGACGCATCCCTAGGTCACCTGGCAGTGATACTCTCGGAGTCTGACAGTGATTAAACAGCAAGAACTTCTCAACTAGACCACACGGGAATTTACAGTGTTGTGCAGTGAAAAAAACAGTGTGTTGTGTTAAGGATTTACAGTTGTGAGTGAGAAGACTAATTTGGATCAAAATTTAACGTAAATAGACTTGTTTGTTTTTGCTTTAGAAAATGGTTAGAAGAGTGGGAAAAGTTAAAGTGCGGAGTGCAACACTAAGTTACAATGGAGCATAAGTTAGACAAGAGTGCGCACTGTGAAGAGAACGGACTTCTGAGTGCGATTGACTAAGTTCAGTGCAAGACTTCATGAACAATGTACTGCAAGTGCTTCAGGAAATCCTTCTTACTGTCAGAGTCCGAGAGGAGGCGGTAGTTTATCGAGATGGCCATGGACTTGCTGTAAGTAGGCAGAATGTTTCATACTGTACTTTTTTCCATACTATATCTACCTCAAACACCTCATTTCACTCTTTAATGTCCTTTATTGGTGTGAATAGGGTGTTAGGAGCTATGCATGTGCAGTAAGAAGGTGTTTTTCTGAGTTAGGCTAGGTTGGGGTCCATAAGTCCAGGAGCCAGTAACCAGAATGTTTAATATTGTATGAACCTACCTCTAAACCCTCATTTTATGCTTCTTTTGCATTTATTTCAGTCATTTATGTGCCTTATTGGTGTGATTTGGGTCTTAAATAGGTGCTATGCATGTCCAGAGGGAGTTGTATATGTGTTTCTCTGAGTTAGGGTCCATAAGTACAAGTCCATAAGCTGGGGCCCAATATCCAGACAGGACCACTATCCGGACCTGCCTGTGGCCCTATTACGTCGGGTATTGGAGGGATTACTGTACGCATTGATGCCTTTAGCATCATAACTAACTATTGCCAGATGCCATAATCCCGTAAAGGGTGGCCATTGACTCTGAGTTATTTGTTTTACAGGGAGGGGCACTAACCCTCCACCAACCCACTTGTTGACACTTAGGGAGCACGTATGGTTTGGTTATATGGTTACCACCCAGCGGTATAAATGGTTTCTTGGCTTAGAGGAAACCATTTCGCCTTTCACTGAATGTAAAGCCACCTGTAAAGGAAAGAAAAGCAATAAGAAGTGGCGTGGGAGAAATAGGAAGAGAGGAGGGCAGGCACAAAAAAAAGAAAAAAAGAAGAAAAAAAAAAAAAGGCTAAGGAAGAAGTAGGCAGCACTACATCAAGTGAGTGGATGATGGTCGCCACCACCTACCACTATTAGCGTCATAAAACCATAAAATATTCACCAAAAAAAAAAGTTTTCAGTCGATTAGTGTCATTTTTGGAGGCATTATAGCTTGCTCAGCTCTCTCAAAAGTAATGAGTTGGCAGCTGTGGGTCCCGATACCTGTGAGAGAGCAGACATGTTTTTCAGTACCAAATGAGCTGTGAGTGGGGAAGGTACTGTGCGGTCTTGTTCCTTTAAATCTCCTCTATTACCCCCGTCCCGGCCATGTAACATATTTCACCTTACAAATACAGTAATCCTTCCAATATCCGATGTAATAGAGCCAAAGGCATGTCCAGGAAGTGGTTTTGTCCGGATGCTGGGCCCTTGCCTCCTGGACTGGTACTTATGGACCCTAACCCAGCCTAACTTTGAAAGCCACCTAAATAACTTGCTACTGGACATGCATAGCACCTATTGAATACCCTATTCACACCAATAATGGACATAAAGCATGAAATAAATGAAAAGAAACGAGAGAATGAGGAATTAGAAATCAGTATGGAAAATATTTAGCAGTGTACAGGGTACTTACTGTATGTCTTGTGGCTGCCTCCTGTAAGGCTCTGACAGTGGTGAAAATGCTCTTGAAGCACATACAGTAATCCAGTGTTGTGCTGCACTTAATTCTTTGCACTGTGAGTTATAATTGTTTTACACTGCACATTCTGTTCTTACTTGTGTCATGCCTGTTTCAACTGCCAATTTGCACTCAACACTTAATCCTTTGCACTCTAAATTCCGATTTCTTAACACTGCACAACATTGTAAATTTCCATGGCTAGTGGTGAGGTATTGCAGTTTATTCACTGTTTAGTCACAAAAACGAGCACGTGCGGCATCCATTGCGATGAACATATACTCACGATGGTAGTTTGGCGGTAACTGGGGAGGGGGGAGGAACAGCAGGGGACCAGTGGCCATACGTGAACACAACTGTTTGGAGCCATGCACCAATTTCAAATTATGGATGGGAAAAATAATTGGATTTTTTTTTTTCTTTTTTTAATTAGTTTTTTGGCCATTTTGGGGTTCCCAAGGTCCAGGCCCAAAATCTCCGGGTAGTGGGGTGTCCGGTTAGTGGGCATGCGGATAATAAAGGGATTACTGCATATGTATAGTTTTAGGGCACTATTGTGATTAGATTTGGCGTTTGCAATAGGAAATTAGGAGTTTGTGAAGCGTTCCTGGTTGTTATCAGCCGTTGACTCAATGAAGATTGTGCTACTGTTTCTAACCAACTACACTGCCTCTACCCTGCACCAAATGTGAGTATTCAACTATAAAAACAGTGACAGTGAATCATGTGAATATAGTGTGCATATCTAGTGTACAAGGAATTGGTGAAATACGTGTAGGAGCTGAGAAGGAGTTGGGAAACCGCCCTACAGTCACGACATGGCGTGGGTACACCGTAGTTTTTTGCATTTTTCTCGAGAACTATGGGGCGTAGGAGAACCGTTTTGATCTCAAATGAAAACCCATGAAATTCTGCAAAAGATAAAATAAAAACAACACTGCCAAGAAAAATTTCTTGCTAGAGCTCCCTGAATAAAAACTCTTTTGTCTGTCAGAAATAGGTTTTGTTTTTTCGCTCATTACCCGAAAACCATGCCTTTTATCAAAACGCCAATGATTCCATTCGAAAGCTAATAAAATTCTCTTTCCAAGGATGTATAACATTTAGAAATAGATTAGTAAACAGTCGAGTTATGATGTTGGGAAGTGAGATGAATGTTCCCAAATGTTTATTCACACTGTCCTAACATGTATTTTTTTTTTTTTTTTTTTTTTTTTTTTTTTTGACTTATCGTGTAGAACAAACATTGACCAATAGGAATATGTGAGTTTTGGGGCAAAATAAAAATGTTTGGGTGGTGAAAAAAAGCCGAGAATACACTTTTTTGGAGCGCGTGGCAGGCGGCCGGGGTTGGGGAGAAAGCAATGTGTTATGGAATATGAAACTTATTCAAACTTAACATGCACGAAAAGGTTTAACTCCTCTGTGGCTATGCCAGAGCATGGCCAACAGTGGTGATGCAGTGCGACCTGTAGAAAAGTCCAAACAGTTTTGGGAAGGGAATGAAGGTCTGGGAGATGTTGACACAGACTTACTGTAGCCTCCAAACCATTCATGTGGTCAGTACATCCTGTGAATCAGTCATTAGTGTATTTTTTTTTTTTTTTTTTTTTTTTTTTCCCAGTTCAGAATATAAGCATCACTGCCTGCTCCCAAGGCCCAGTAGTCCTGCATACCACACACCTCCACGTCACCACTTCGGCGCTAACACCCACAGTCCATATTGAATACATGCTAGGGCTGTTTCATACAAGACTGGTGTATTGGTATTAGCGGGGATAATTTTACAGCATGTCGGGAGATCTTTTGGTAGAACAGTAAAGTCTGCTTTTATGAAATTCAAATCATTAAACTGTTCCCTGCCCCAGTGGGGATTTGAACCTGGGTCCATTAGGACTACAGGCCACCTCTCTACCGATTCAGCCACCGCTTCTCCATCTTTTGCTCCTCTCAGTTGTTAGTGTAAGTAAAAATAAAGTCGAGAAAAGAAAGAGTGTTTCCCTTAGAGTGAGTGCTTATCAGTGTTTGCTTTTGACCTGGGAAGGGAGAGGAGAGATAAGTATCCCTCCCACTCCCTTGCTGTCCCCACTCTACAACCCCCAACCCTACAGCATGAAGGGTAAGTTTTTTTCCTTTAGTCATTTTATTTGTGTCATTATTTCTTTTATTGTACTGTACTGTTTTCCTCTTTCTTTCTTTCTTTGTATTTGATGGAAAAGTATTCATATTGTTTATTGTACTTACAACTACAGTACAACTAACAACCGTACTTACAACTACAGTACAACTAACAACCTCACCAACCCTTTCCCCCTCCCCTGTCAGCCCACCATGCTTATCTCTGGCAAGTGTTGTCCCTACACAGATGCACCTGTTATCTTTCTCTTTTCTTTCCTCTTACTCTTTTTTCTAAACCACCCAGAGTTTCGTTTTCGTTTTTCGTTTTTAAAGTCTCCAACATGCTTGCATGTGTCGGCCTTGGTCACCTAATGGCGGCTCTCCATGCTGCACGATCCATTGCAGCCTCCCTGTTCAGTCCCTTAACCCTAAGGTCACACTTAATGACCTCGTCCCATGTCTTTCTCGGTCTACCCCTCATAACCCCACCCCCAATATTAACACTTCTCACCTTCCTCACCCAATTATCATCCCCCATCCTCTCCACATGTCCAAACCACCTCAATCTACCTCTCCTTATCACAACACCAATACACTCCAGTCCCATCCTACCTCTCAACTCTTCCATTGTAAACCCAGCCCCTCCAGGCCTTGGACGCAGGGACGCACTGCACATCCACCTAATCATTGTCATTTCTGTACGTCTGAGCCGGCGAATATCTTCCTCCTTCACTGCCCAGGTCTCACTGCCATACAGCATTACACTCCTAACACATGCTGCATACAAAGACCCCTTAGCACGTAGGAGAGCCCTCTCTATGTCAGGAGAGGCAAGAGCTCCCTGAACTTCTTCCAACCACTTCTCACCCTAGCCACAGAGCTAGCTCCAGCCCCACCTCCAGCACACAACATGGCCTCCCAAATAACAAAACTCTTCCACACACTCAAGAGATTCACCAGCAAGTTCAATCCTTTCACGTCTGACAATCTCCACCTGCTCACCCCGGCACGCCGTACACATAAAATCAGCATTATCTCGCAGTCTACCTCTGATACCACTACATCTCTTATGCACCCATTTATCACACACACCGCACAAGATGGAATTACTTCCCACGCCCTTGTGGCAAACTGCACATGGCCACTCTCCCTCGTCTTTGACAGTACCGCCACCAACCCTAGATATCATCACTTTTGTTTTATCTGCATTTACCTTTAAACCCTTTTGCCCCATACCATCTCTCCACTTCCTAAACCTTTCCTCCACCTCCCTTTCATTCTCTGCAATCAACACCAAATCATCAGTATACAACAACTCCCATGGGAGTCCGTTTCTAAAGTCACGTGAAAGGGCTTCAGGTACCATGATAAACAACATGGGACTCAAGACTGACCCCTGATGCACACCAACATTCACGGAAAACTCATCACTCAAATCTCCATTCGCTCTCATAGAGAAAAAAACACAGGAATGAACATCATCATCATCATCATCCAGACCTTTCCCACCCAAGGGCAGGGTGAGGAGTAGCAATGTCCAGACAGCACAAACTTGCCCAATCCAAATAGGCCATACTTCCATTCACTGATCATTCAAGCCCCCAGAATCCTGGCTCCACCGGATGCGCCAAAAACATTCACCACATTCTGCAGCTTCACACAGCGTATCCGGTTGAATGAACATTATAAACATAAATAAGGAGGAAAACATCCATAATCATTACATATATATATTTTTATTTATAAGTACAGTAAATTCTTCATAAGTCTAACTATATGGGGCTCTAGGGTAGTTCGAGTTACTGAATTTTCTGACTAACTGGAAATAATTGCAAAAAAAAAAAATGTATTACTTCCCCCAGAATTACATGTTTATTAACACTAAAGAAGCATTTATAGAGCAATAAAGATAATAAAAGTAGTTCGGTGCTTGTCATAGGCTAAGTTAGGATAGGAGATCGCTTAGGTAGAGGGGTAGGTGGAGAGGTGCAATAGTCACTTAATTACACATATTTCTGCATTTATTTACTTCACTTTACAATCATTTAAACTAAAATGTAACATTTGGAATATAATAAACTAAAATGTAGCACTTGGAATATAATACACTGTAGTGTAGCACTTGGAATATAAGAAACTGAAAGGTAACCCTTTGAATAAACACTGTCACACCTCGGTCAGAGTTCCACTTATTGGAAATTTCACCTTCAGCAGGGTCGACTTATCGAGGTTTTACTATACACCCATACCCCGTTATCTGGCGCATCGGTGACTAGCACTTCGCTAGACTGAACACAAGAAATACGGGAACATTCCCGCAATCTGAACAATTTGAATGTCCGTTGTCTCGTTAGTGTGACACCCTGCCTCTCCCTAGGTTGGAAATGAGGCTCTTCCAGTCCTCCCATCCTCCCTCCATCCCTTCTCTTCTTCCCCCCCCCCCAACCTCCCTCCATTCCCTCTCTCCTATCCCCCCCATCCCTCCTCCATCCCCCACCACACTCACCACTGCCAGGCATGTCTCCCTCCCTCTCCTCCTGCCCTCCCTCACCCTGGTTGTCTCCCTCTCCATCCCCCCACCTTCCCCTACCCCTGCTTGTCTCCCTTTGTGTATGTGTGTGTGTGTATTTACCTAGTTATGATATACAGGATATGAGCTACACTCGTGGGGTCCCGTCTCTGTTTCTCAGTAAGTCAAATTTTGCTTTGAACTCGTTTAAGTTTTTAGACTGGATGATCTTTTTGTCCAGGCTATTCTACAGGTCTATGCGTCTATATGGAAAACTATATTTCTTGATATCCTTCAAGCAGCTTGGCTTTTTCAGTTTCATTCCATGTCCTCTTGTTACCCTCCCATCCCATACAAACAGATCTTTTCTGTCAGTTTTATCTACTCCCATCAAGGCCCTGAACACTGCAATCATGTCGCCCGTCTCTTTCTTTTCTTCTAAGGAAGGCATATCCAGCTTTTCCAGCTTCTCTCTGTATGACAGGTCTGCCAGGCTAGGGACCATCTTGGTTGCTGTTCTTTGTATTCTCTTGATCTTGTTTATATCTTACTTTTTGTGTGGGTACCACATTACTACTGCATATTCCAACCTGGTGCAGATCATGTCCACTATCAATTTTTTCATCATCTCCTCATCCATGTAATGAAATGTTACTCTTATGTGAGTCGAGGTTGTACGTCTCTTTAACTGTCTTGTTAATGTGTTTTTCATGTGACAAACTTTCCTGGACCAGCACTCCCAAATCTTTCTCTTCTCTCACATTTGTGATTGGTTCTTTACCCTTCAGTGATGGCCTCTTGGTACTCTTACACAATTCCAATATTTTACATTTCTTTGCATTGAATTTCGCTTCCCACATCTGGCTCCAATCATGAATCATATCCAGGTCCTCCTGTAGCATTGTACAGTCTTCCCCAACTTCTACTTTCCTCAAGATCTTTGGATCATCAGCAAACAGATTTGCATAATTGGTCATTCCATCTACCATATCTATCCATCCATCCATCAGCCAATCCTACATTGCCTCATGAGGAGCGTAGGAGCCCGGGGCTAGGCAAGTTGGTCCTGACATTTAAGATGAGAGTGACCAGCCTCACTCATCCCTGAATGGCATTACGTGAGCAATAAACCCCAACCATCCCTTGGATGTAAACCTTCACCGGCTCAATCTGATTGGAGCACCTTAATTACCCACTTAACCACCAGGCGCCAAAATTTGGTTATATGTTACCACCCAGCGTACTAAATGGTTTCCTGGTGTACAGGAAACCATTTGTCTTGTCACTCAGTGTAGAGTCGCCCACAGGCAGAAGGAAGAGGAAAGAATGAAGGTAAGAAAGACAGAAGAGGGAATGTAAAGTCACCTGTAGGCAGAAGGATGAGGAAAGACTGAAGGAAAGAAAGAAGAAGATGGAAGGAAAGAAGGATGGAGGAGAGGAAAGGGCAGACACCCGAGAGCAGCACTACATTGAGTGAGTGGATGGTGAGCGCCCCCACCTACCACAACTGTCAACCCGACAAAATCTTCCACAGGAGTATCCACTGAAGTTTAATAATATCCAGCTCAATCCAGCATCATTCTTGAACATGCTTGGGGTTTCATTCACTCGGGATTTATCTTGGAAAGATCATATTACATCTCTGGTAAAATCTGCTTCCAAGAGATTAGGTGTGCTAAGCTGACTCCATACCTTCTTTACCCCTGCACAGTTGTTGAGTTTATACACGGGAGTTATTCGCCCCTGTATGGAATACAACTCTCGTGTGGGGAGGCTCCCCACATACAGCTCTTCTTAACCCCTTAACTGCGGGGCGTCACACTCGTGATGCTCGGGAGCAAGGGATCATACCGTGGGGCGTCACTTTTGTGATTCTGTGTTATTTTGAATTCGCCCGGGCTTTCAAGTGGTGCCTTGTATCATCTATCAGTACTACCAGTGTCCAGCTATACTCAGTTCTGCTAATGTCATCTGCACCCCCATCAACTGTTGACAATTTAACCTTTTTCCCCCCTGTCCTTGACTCCCCTCCTTACCTCCCCTCCATTACCCTCTTCTCCTGCCTGCCCAGCTGCCCTGCGCTACACAAATCCTGGATGGATTTTTCCACTCATTTTATCCATTGAAATGTGCTCTATGCCCTATTCTTATACATAATAATATATAAAAGAAAGAGAAAAAGTAATTGATACTGCCATATGTCTGGAATGGGATAATTATCACCTGGCAACACCCCACGTGCACTCGTTCGCTAATTTTCCCAGTTTATTTACCCTTGAAATATGCCGTATGACCTATTCTCATGACAAAAATATATATAAGAAAGGAAGGGAGAAGCCTAAGTAATATTTACATTCACCTGGAACTACCTAATTTATTTTGTATTGTCTAGATTTCCTACCAATCATTTTATAGCATATAAATTAGCAGCTGTCACCATGCTGACATTGTCAACCCTTCCCTGCCCCTAGGCCACATCATTCAGTTTACTGTCGTCTTTCAAGATGAAACCATGTCCGATTCGTGCCTGTCCTTAGCCCCCATGAAAAGGGCCCTGTGACCTCTACCCTACTAAACCTCATGCGGGAAGGGGTAAAAGGCTAAGTGACTGCTGTGGAACGTGAACTGGCTACTTTGTCAATGATAATGATGGACAGTGACTACGATCTTTCTAGTTACTCTAAAACAGTGCAAGTGGAAATGCAAATAATGTGTAAATAGCAAGTGAAAGCAATGAATGTTAATATAACTGAACTGTGGAAAATTTTATAAGTTACTGGAAGTGACAGTGCATAACATAGTGTAAATAAAATAGAAATGTAATTAATGTAAATAAAATAGAGAATGTAAATAGTTAGTAATATAAGAATATGAGTATAAATACTTGGAGTAATGAAAGTGAAAGCTTTGCTCTAGCGTGTATAAATACTTGGAGTAATGAAAGTGCAAGTGAAAACTTTCGCTCTCTATGCTAGTTTTCTGAATGAGAAAGTGAATGCCTGGAGTGAAAATAAACTACTAATACTGAAAGAAACTTTTGGATAAATACTGTATATATAAATAAGTGTAATAAAGCACTAGGAATATAAAGTGTGAGTGTGTTTATGAATAATAAATGACGGCTCCGCCTCAGAACACCATCGGGGAATGAGCGTGAGTGGAAAGCTCATATGTGCTCGTAATTTACGTTGCTTTCACAGTGTGTGTGTGTGTGTGTGTGTGTGTGTGTTTTTTTTTGGAATATGGATTCCAAACTACCTGAATTCGTAGAATAGTGTTTGTAGTTATAATATCAGGTAGTGGTAACCATATTACGGGGTATCGTGAAGTGTAAAGTGGAGACTTCGTTACCCAACTTCAGAAGTCTCCGCAAGTCCTACGGTAGTCGATGAAGGCTCAACAACATCCCAGGAGAAAGCTGAAGGTATGTGCCATATGCTTATGTAATTATAATATTCTAGGACTAATAACTGATTTTTGGCAAATATTTTTAAAATGTCAGTCGGAGTGCGATTATCCTTGCAGGACGCGCACGGCACACTTCCAACATCCCCCCGGTTAAGGGGTTAATAGGGTGGAGTCAAAGGCATTTCGTCTTATTAACTCTGCTCTTCCTACTGGCTCCCTTCAACCTGTCTCTTTGCCGCACTGTTGCCTCTTTATCTTTTCTATCGCTATTTCCATGGTCATTGCTCCTCTGAACTGTCTGCTTGCATCCCTCCACCCCTACGACTGGTTCGTAGCACCCATCTAGCAGCAAACTCTCGTCCCTTTTCTGTCCAACTCTCTAATGCAAGAGTTAACTGTTACTCCTAGTCCTTTATTTATGCAACAGGTCAACTCTGGAACTGTCTCTCTCTGTCTGTATTTCCTACGTTCTATGATCTCTTCTTTCAAATGCAGTGTGTCCAGGGATCTTGAAATGAATGGATCTTGAGTTTGGCTCTCTTTTGTATTGTTTTTGTTTTTCCTTGGAAGGAACTGTTTTGCGGGCTTCTGGCCTTTGGTTCCTTCTTCTTTGCATTAAAAAAAAAAAGGGGGGGGGGGAGGAAAACCTTCCCTTTTGCTTCCCTTCACACTAATTCCCTCGTGCAAGATTACTGCATGACAGTACAGTATTGTGATACCAACTCTAATGTATGGAAGTGAAGCTTGGATCTTGTTGGAGGGGCACAAGTTCAAGAGTGAGAGCAGTCGAAATGAGTTATTTGAGAGGAGCATATGGAGTCACATGGAGAGACAGACTGACGAATGAGGAAATGAAGGAGCATTGTGGTATGGATGTGGATGTGATAGGAAATGTTAACAGAAACACATTGAGGTGGTTTGGCCATGTGGAGAAGATGGAGAGTGAGAGAGTGATGAGGAGAGGTGGAGGGGGGGAGAGGGAGGGGGAGGCCAAGGATGAGATAGAGGGATGGAGTGGAAAAGTATATGAGAGAAGGGAGTGTGAGCTGGGAGCAGGGCATTGAAGTAGCGGAGAACAGGGCGACATGGAGGCAATTTGTTTGTGGCCACCCCTTATGGGATTAAGGCATCTGGCAATAGACAGATAATAGATCATCTAATCCAATGTTGCCCCTTGAGGAGCATAGGAGCCCAGGGCTAAGCAAGTTGGTCCTGACATTTAAAATGAGAGTGACCAGCCTCGCCCATCCTTGAGTGGCATTACGTGAGCCATAAAATCCAAAACAGCCCCTGGATATAAACCTGCACCGGCTCAGTCCGATTGGAGTGCTCAGATTGATTTATAAATACACATATTATTAAGTGAATTTGTTCATTTTACATATTTCTTGTTTTGCACAAGCATTTCAGCAACATATGAGGTGTTCTCATGATGAATATATGGATGTAAACTCCCCCAGTATCCCTGCTTGTTGTAAAAGACGACTAAAAGGGTTGGCGGAGGGTTAGTGCCCCTCCCCGGAAAACAACTAACTAAAAAAACAAACAAGAAGCCTCGGACAAGGACTGACCAAACAATGACGACCCAGGACCGGACAAAGGACTTGGTAATGAGTACATGGAATGTAAGAGGAGCGAATGATGAGGTGAAAGAGAGAGAGAGATTGTCCAGGTGCTTGAGGGTGCAAAAGTGGATGTATGTGGAATAACTGAAACAAAATGGAGAGGAGAAAGTGTGAGAGAATGGGAGTATGGATGGGGTATATGTGCAGGAGTAGGTGAGAATGAGAGGGCAAAGGAAGGAGTATGTATAGTTGTGAGTAAAAGATGGAAGAAGAGCATAAGACAGTATGGATCAGTTGGGTCAAGGATCGTGTGGGTAAAGTTGAAAGTTGGAATACAAATGTGGGCGATTGTGTGTGTGTATGCACCAACGCAAGATCGTGCTAGAAGAGTGAGAGAAGAGTTCTGGACAAATGTGGAAGTGTGCATGGAGAAGTTTGGAAGGAATGAGAGAGTGTTTTTGATTGGTGATATGAATGGTAAAGTTGGGAATGTGAAGGTGGATGGAATAGTTGGTGAGTGGGGTGTGCCTGCTGAGATAGATGAGAATGGGAGTGCGTTAGTGGACATTTGTGCTGGGAGGGGGTTGGTGAGAGCCAATACCCTCTTCAGGCATAAAATGATCCACAAGTATACATGGCGAGTGATGAGAAGGGTGGGTGGTGAACTGAATGAAAGGAAGGCAATGATTGATTATGTGTGTGTCGATGAAAGGATGCGAAGATGTGTAAAGGATGCAAGAGTGTATAGAGGTTGGGGGAGTGGACTTTCTGACCACTACTTGGTGGTGGCCAGAATTAGAATGCAAGTAAGATGGAGGAATAGAAGAAGGGAAAGACGAGAGGAAGGAGTAGTTGCAAGGAGAGTGGAAAGGTTACAAGAGGATGAGAAAAAGGCAGAATATAAGAGAGAAGTGGAGGAACGATTGGGCAAATATGAATTGGAGCAGATGGGAGACGTGGAAGGTGTGTGTAAGATATTTACAGAAGAAATATGTGCAGCACATGATGTGGTGTGTGGAGAGAAGAGAAGACGGAGGGGGGTGCAAGGAACAGCGTGGTGGACTGAAGAGGTGAAACAGGCTGTGGCACAAAAGAAGAAAGCATACAATGAATGGATGAGAAATAGGGGCGTGGAAGAAGTTGAGAGGTGGAAGAGAGAGTTATATGTGGAAAGAAAGAGAGAGGTGAAAAGATTAGTAAGAGAGAGTAAGAAGAGAGTGGATGAGGAATTTGGAAGGAATTTGAGTGTAAAGTGGAGGGACTGTAAGAAAATGTTCTGGAGAGAAGTGAAAAGAGTAAGACAGGGTGGAAGTGAAGTTAGCAGGGGAGTGAAAGATAAAAATGGTAGATTACTAGTGGAGAAGGGAGAAAAAGTGAGCGGATGGAGAGAACACTTTAAGGAATTGTTGAACGTAGAGGATGGAAGTAATGCGAGTATAAGTGGCTGGGGAATGGCTGGGAGAAGGAGGGAGGTGAGAAGACAGGAAGAAATCAGTAGAATAGAAGTTGTGGAAGCAATGAAGAAAGTTAAATCGGGGAAAGCCCCAGGAATTGATGGAGTGTGTGGTGAAATGCTGAAGCATGGGGGAGAGATAGTTGTAGAATGGATGTGGAAGATGTGCAGATTGGCCTGGGAGGAAGGCAGAGTCCCGGAGGATTGGAAGTCAGGTATAATTATTCCCTTGTACAAAGGAAAAGGGGAAAAAGAAGTGTGTGGTAATCATAGGGGCATTTGTCTTCTTAGTATAATAGGAAAAGTGTATGGTAGGATACTTATAGACAGAGTTAGAGAAAGAACAGAGAAATTAGTTGGAGAAGAACAGGGAGGCTTTAGGAAGGGAAGAGGTTGTGTAGATCAGATATTCATTCTTAGATCTTTAGTGGAAAAGTTTCTATAGAAGGGAAAGAAGTTGTATGCGGCTTTCATGGATTTGGAGAAAGCATATGACAGGGTGGATAGACAAGGATTGTGGAAAGTGTTAAGAATATATGGAGTAGATGGGAAGTTGTTGAATGCTGTGAAGAGTATGTACGATGGTGCGAAGGCTGCAGTGCGTGTGGACGGTGAACTAAGTGAATTTTTCTCTTTGAAAGTTGGGTTGAAACAGGGATGTGTCATGTCTCCATGGTTGTTCAATCTGTACATGGATGGGGTAATAAAAGAGATACAAGGTAGGGTAGTGGATGTTGGAGTGGCCCTGGTGAGAGAGGACAGTGTTTGGAAACTCCCTGTACTGTTGTTTGCAGATGATACTGTGTTGTTGAGTGAAGACGAAGGGGAGCTGCAGGGCTTGGTGGATGAGTTTGAGAGAGTGTGTAAGAAACGGAATCTGGGGGTGAATGTAGGGAAGAGTAAAGTGATGGTCTTTGAGAGAGGTGAAGTTAGTGAATGTACAGCAAGGTTGGATGGTGAGGAATTGGAAAATGTGAGTACGTTTAAGTACTTGGGTAGTGTGATGAGTAAGGATGGAGGTTTGGAGGGTGAAGTGCTTGAAAGGGTGCAGCAGGGAAGAAAGGTTGCTGGTTCTTTGAAAGCAGTGATAAGAAACAGGGAAGTGAGCATGGAAGTGAAAAAGTTACTACATGACAGTATTGTGATACCAACTCTAACGTACGGAAGTGAAGCTTGGACATTGTTGGAAGGACACAAGTCAAGAGTGAGAGCAGTGGAGATGAGTTATTTAAGAGGAGCCTGTGGAGTCACGTGGAGAGACAGGCTGACGAATGAGGATATAAAGGAGCGTTGTTGTGTGGATGTGGATGTGATAGGAAGCGTTATGAGAAACACACTGAGGTGGTTTGGCCATGTGGAGAGGATGGAGGGTGAAAGACTGACGAAGAGAGTGTATGTGAGTGAGGTGGACGGGGGAAGAGGGAGTGGGAGGCCGAGGATGAGATGGAGGGATGGGGTGGAGAGGTATATGAGAGAGGGGGGTGTGAGTTGGGAGCAGGGCAGTGAAATGGCGGGGGACAGGGCGACTTGGAGGCGATTTGTTTGTGGCCACCCCAAACGGGATTGAGGCGTTTGGCAATAGATAGATAGATAGATAGATAGAAAACTCTCATCTTCCCTTCACACTATAAATCCCTCGTGCAAAGTGCTGGTCATGAGTTGTATCCAATTTTAGCCACTGTGGTTCAGCCTGTACATGCAAAAGAGGACCCTTATCTGGCTAGAGTCTAAAAATATCGTTTCTTGCCTCTCTTTGGACACAACTAAACCACCCACAACAGAAATAACTCGACACTTGCTTAATCACAGTAAACGTAAAAAAAAATATGAAAAAATTCATAATAATGAATTTTTATTATGAAACCTCCCATATTATGTACTGAGTTTGTTCCTAATACAGATATCTAGTCATTTCAAACCATTTCAGCACCTTTGAAGTTTTGGTGGGTGAAAATATGGATATTTCTTAGTGTGATGTTTTTTTTTACTCCTCTGCTTAGTTTTCACTGGCATGTATGTAGTCATTTCACAAATATTTATGCACTTCATTGCAAAGCACAGGATGGGTCTAGGCAGCTGAAAATTGCATTGCCTGGTGCACCACATGTTTCTCTTCAGTTTGCCAAGAAAAAGGGTCAATTTTTGAAACTTGAAAAATCAGAACCAGGGCCAGCTTGTGGGTCCTGATGATTTCCTGACCCATTGTCACGGAGAGGTTAAAGTGGCAAATCAGATGAAGAGGGAAAGCAGGGATATTATAGGTGAAAATTGTGTGAAGATGATGAAGGAAAGATAGTGGTGAACAGTGGGGATGTTAAAGATGCCTAGAGAAAGCATTATGATCGATTGCTGAATGAGGAGTTTGACAGGGACGGGGAAGGTTTGGAGTCAGCATATCCAGTGTTTGGCCCTTGGCCTCGATTGATGCTGTTACTATGAGCAGTGCAATAGGCAGGATGCAGGTGGGGAAAAAGGCAGGTGTGTCTGGTTTGACTGCTGAAATGCTGAAGACCTCAGGAGATATAGGATTGGGGTTAGTTACTGACTGGATAATTATGATTGTATATAAGTGTGTTGTCCCAGATGATTGGCTGAAGAGTGTGATTGTAAATGTGTACAAGGGGAAGGGCGATGCTGTGGAAAGAGGAAAAATTTTGGACCAGATAATGGAGATGGTTCTAGAAGGTATGATTAGAGTAAGAGTGAATATTGATGAGATGCAGTTTAGGCATAAAACTTCTGGACCAGATAATGAAGATTATGGAGAGAGTTCTAGAAGGTATGATTAGAGAAAGAGTGAATTTGATGAAATGCAGTTTGAGTTTATGCCAGACAGAGACTGCTGATGCCATATTCATTATTTGACAGCTTCAGGAAATATATAGGAAAGAAAAGAGATCTATATTGTACATTGTTTTTGTTGATTAGGAGAAGGTGTTTGATGGAGTCCCTAGGGAGGTGGTGAAGTGGGCAATGAGAAAGCTTGGGATTGAGGAGTGGATTGTTAAAGTGGTTATGACTGTGTACGTGGGTGCTCGCACCCAGGTAAGAGTGAATGGAGATTTAAGTGATGACTTTTCCGTGAATGTTGGTGTGCATCAGGGGTCTGTTTTGAGTCCCATGTTGTTTATCGTGGTACTTGAAGCCCTCTCACTTGACTTCAGAAGCGGACTCCCATAGGAGATGTTGTATGCTGATGATTTGGTGTTGATTGCAGAGAATAAAAGAGAGGTAGAGGAAAGATTTAGGAAGTGGAGAGATGGTACGGGGCACAAGGGCTTAAGGGTAAAGGCAGATGAAACAAAAGTGATGATATCTAGGGTTGGTGGTGGTACAGTCAAAGAAGAGGGAGAGTGGCCATGTGCAGTTTGCCACAAGGGCATGGGAAGTAATTCCATCTTGTGCAGTGTTTGTGATAAGTGGTTGTATAAGAGATGTAGTGGTATTGAAGGTAGCCTGTGAGGTAATCTGATTTCATGTGTGCAATGTGTCGGGGAGAGCATAGGGAAAATGTCAGGCATGAAAGGCTTGATCTTGCTGGTGAGTCTTGAGTATGTGGAAGAGTTTTGTTATTTGGGAGACATTTTATGTGCTGGAAGTGGGGCTGGAGCTAGCTCTGTGGCTAGAGTGAGGAGTGATTGGAAGAAGTTCAGGGAGCTGTTGCCTCTCCTGACATTGAGAGGGCTCTTCCTCCTTGCTGAGGGATTTTTGTATGCAGCATGTGTTTGGAGTGTAATGCTGTATGGTAGTGAAACCTGGGAAATAAAGGAAGAGGATATTCACAGACTCATACCTACAGAAATGACAGTGATTAGGTGGATGTGCAATGCATCGTTGAATGCAATGCCTGGGGGTACTAGGTTTACGAGGAAGAGTTACATGGTAGGATGGGACTGGAGCGTATTGGTGTTGTGATGAGGAGAGGTAGATTGAGATGACTGGAGCATGTGGAGAGGATGGGGGATGATACTTGGGTACAGAAAGTGAGTTATGTTAACGTTAGGGTTAGGGTTGCAGGAGGTAGACCAAAAAAACCCTGGGTCAAGGCCATTAAGTATGACCTCAGGGATAAGGGACTGAACAGGGAGGCTGCCAGAGATCGAGCAGCATGGAGAACTGCCATTAGGTGATGATGGTCGACGCATGCAAGCATGTTGGAGCCTTTCTAAATGTCATGTTTGACAGTGTAGGAAGGCTTGCAGACCCAGGTATAGAAAATGAACATGAAATATCCGACATTTACTTGGCATGTACAAGTATGTAATTACAAATATCTCCTTAACCTAATTATATACAATTAATCCCCCACCTGAATCAGCGCAAAAACCTAACCTAAAGAGAAGCAGTCCAGGCTCCACCGAACAGAGACTCCATCTCAGGAAACATATGGAATATATCTGGCTGGCAAGCTGTGTGTGACGGCTCCCTTTAGTCACTAGTTACATGGCAAAATACTTGAAATCACAGTCACAAATATGAAATTAACTCCACTGTGCACCGATCCCACTTCAGATGCACTGTACACCGACAATATCCTCGTCAACACACAGCTGCTTCGCCGACACTCTCCACTCCTGGTGGTAATCCTGTCTGTGGTGAGACCTGCACTACTCTCCCAGCTGTTGCCTTCCAGGGCCTCTCATCACCTCTGGTGGCGCGCTCTGGAAAACTGACGTCACATCAGGGAAAAATATTCCATACAAATATACGCAATAACAATTCAGACCCATAATTTGAATACTTGTTTTATAATAAACGAACATTAACAATCATAACCTCAAAAAAAAAAAAAAAAAAAAAAAAAAAAACCCACCCAAATGTGGTTTTATATATAAATATTGTACTATAATTCCCATTCTCTTATTCTTTAGGGTAAACCATCATAGTGAAATCTTGACACTAAACAAAATGAAACAAATGTATGCATTATAGGTAGGCTGCCAGAGATCGAGCAGTGTGGAGAGCTGCCACTGGATGACCAAGGCTGATGGATGCAAGCATGTTGGAGTCTTCATAAATTATATGAATATGTTTCAGCTTTACCATGAAAGGATTTGTGTGTGTGTGTGTGTGTGTGTGTGTGTGTGTGTGTGTGTGGAAAAACTAGAGGAAGTGGAGTGAGTATTGCCAAACATTGAGCGGTCTACCATTCCTCTCCACATTTTCTGGCAATCTTGAATCTTTCCCACACCCATGTAAATGAACTCTATCTATCTATCTCTTGCCAGATGCCATAATCCCATAAGGGGTGGTCATTTGACTTGAGTTATTTGTTGAAATGTTACCAAAAAAACACAGTTCATTGGTGCTGAAGACACAGTATATGGAAACTAACCAATTATTCTTTGTGGCCCTCAGGGGGAAAGTGACACCATTTGAGAGGAATCGATGGCTGAACCTCAACTACCTGCATGTTGCTCAGGCAGCTCACTACTGTGGTGCTCAATTATCAGCACTACTGTTCCTTCACCTTCACTGTAAGTTAACCAAAAGACATTACTGTACAGTCAGCCCTTCATATTCACAGTTTCACTGTTTTGTTGTGTATTTTGTATGTTATATTATGTTGTATAAAAGTTCCATCTTCGTGTTGTTTTAATTGAAATGGTAGGCTTAGACGTAAATAAGTATAGTTCTTTCACTTTAACCGGGTGGAGATTTTCATCTTGTTGTAGCCAGTTTCCTGTAGCTGAGTAACAGGTTAAAACAGTGCTACAGCTCTTTTTTCCGAGCACTTCTTCATGACTAGCACTATATTGTAGCAGTAATCTCTTGTTCTGGGTCAGCATTTTTTGCCATAATCAGGAAATGGAAAATATGACTGCATTTAAGTAATAATAATAATACTGTACTGTAATAATAATCTGGCCTTTTGTTTCTCAAAAGCACCAGTTCTTCCTTTTGGGAATTCACTAGTGCTCTACACACATACATTATTTTTACAATTACAAGAATTGTGACATTTCTTGTATACAATACAAGCTACATCGTATATACATGAAAGTGGCAATAAGTAAACCCTGTAATCATCCGTCATAGTACCTCTCTCCAGGTCATAGCATTTTGAAAAAAGAAAGGCTTTCAGCTGTCTCTTAAAGGATTCAACAGTAGAGAGTTGTCTTATGGACAATGGCAATCTGTTATATAATCTAGGGGCTCTATATGCAAAAGAACGATCAGAGAAAGATGACTGGTGAATGGCTCCTGGCTCATCAAGACGCAAGGAATCATTTTCACTGCGTAACATCACACCCGGACGTGTCAATGGGAGTTTTAACAATTCAGCAAGATACTTCGGTTTACCAAACTTAAAAACCTTGAATGTAATAAGACACAGTTTAAATTCAATTCTAGCCTTTACTGGTAACCAATGCAACTCAATCAGAAAACGGGGTAGTTGAGGTTCTCGGGGGGAGACCAAAGATAAGCCGTGCTGCCCTGTTCAACACAGACTGAACTTTTGTTAGTATATTATTTGGAAGACCAACCCACAGTGAATTACAATAATCAACACGAGACAAGACCACTGCATGGACCAATGTTAAGAGGTACCGTCTATTTAGGAATTTTCTCACAGAGTACAGATTTCTGATATGCAAGTTACACCCTCTTACAACGTGATTAATATGTTCCTTGTACTTTAACTTAGAATTAAAATAAACACCCAGATTTCGAACAGAACTGACTGGATGCAGCTCTGACACGCCAATGTTTAAAGCCAGGGCATTGTCAGTGTCGTCACCCCTTCTGTTTCCTCTGATGATGATGATCTCAGTTTTTCCATCATTCAGCTTAAGTTTCCTCTTAGCCATCCACATCTTAATATCAGACATTAGAGATTCAAACTTTGTCTTTGTATCGTTGATATCTGACATCTTAACATAGAGCTGGGTGTCATCAGCATAAAAATGATAGGACACATCATGAGCATCAAGTAGAGACGATAAACTACTTGTGTAGATAGTAAATAGAATTGGACCCAAAACTGATCCTTGAGGGACTCCAAATAGAAGAGGAGCAGAATCAGAGCTAGCGTAATCAACAACCACTCTCTGAGATCTGTCCGACAGATACGACTTAAGGAGCAAAAGGGCACTATCACGAATGCCATAAAAATACAGATCATCCAACAATAGTTTATAATCTACTGTATCAAAAGCTGCAGACAGATCCAACAGAACTAGGAGAGAGGACATCCCACTACAAGTGTTTGCCACCTAGTCACTCTGAATCCTTGTTAGTGCAGTTTCAGTTGAATGGTATTTTCTGTATGCTGATTGAACAACAGGAACAACTCTGTTGTGTTCCAGTAGTGGTAAGAGTTGATCGAGTATGGCCTGCTCAGTAATCTTGGATAAAAAAGACAGGTTAGAGACGGGACGATAATTTGTCATGCTCTCGACATCAAGGCCAGGTTTCTTAATTAGAGGCCTAAGCAAAGCACGTTTCTCAGACTGCACAAAATTACTTTCTAAGAAGCATCTATTTATTATGTTGCAGATAAAGTCTGCAGTGTGCTCATACACATCAGGCAGTTGTGACATGTTACACGGATCGAGTGAGCAAAATGTTTTATTAAGTTCTCTGATGTAACATTTGACTTTGTTTACATCCAGCTGATGAAATGTTGAGAGCAAATGATCCCCGGTGCACCGTGGCTGGAAGTCAACTGAGTACGCTTCACTAGGAGAACTGCTATCTAAATCACTTCTTATGCGAGATATCTTACTTGTAAAAAATGAAGCGAAATCAGAAGCCAATTGGGCATCAGATACAGAAGTTGGTTTAACAATTACATTCCTCCGACCAACCAAATTGTTCACAACTGCAGACAGTTTTTCTTGATCACCACCACATGAATCAACTTTATTTTGATAATACCTAGCCTTTTGGGCTTTTACAGTGTGAACGACTTCTTTTCTCGCAAAAACATAACGCAAACGAGTTACTTCGGTCCGGTGCAAGCGCCACTTACGTTCTGCCCTTCTACGTTGTCTACGCAAAGAATTAATGGATGGACCATACCACGGAGAATTATCACGTACAGTGATTGTTTTTACTACCTCAGGACGATAATGGTCAAAAATTGACCTGAGCTCGTTGTTGTAAATATCAACCAATTCACCAGAAGAAAGACTTGAAGAATTGATGGAGTTTAAACGTTGATCAATTTCAAAACGCATCAGCTGGCGGTCAACATTGTTGTAATTTCTGAACCTGATGACCTTTTTATATGAAGGGGATTTTGGGACATCAAAACTAAGAGTGATCAGAGCATGATCAGAGATGAGTGGGTCAAATGAGTCAACCTCCACATCTGATACATGCCTGCAACCAACAGGGGACAAGATCAAGTCAAGGACATGTCCTGAGACATGAGTTGGATTACTCACATGATTGAAAAAATTGTTCTGGGTGATCAACTCAAGGAATTCTGAAGAAAATGGTTTTGACTCTGGACTGTCAACCCAATAATTAAAATCACCACAAACAAGAAGTCCTCCAGGTTTAAGAGAAAACCCTTCAAGAAACTGCCCAAACTCCTCCATAGAACTTCGATCTCTGCCCGGATGACCTGGTCAATAGACAGTTGCAATTCTAATGGTATTCTGATGGAAATTTATTAATACTTCCATAAATTCAAATGAAGATGGGGTCAGGTCTGTATCAATGAGAGAAATGTTTGCAAGTGCTGCCGAGTAGATGAGTGCTACGCCTCCTTCTGGTTAGTCAGCAGCAGGCCTGGGAATGCTAATAATAGAATGTGTCTTAGGCAAAGCATTACGAATAATTTCGATATCAGACTCATACAACCGGGTTTCAGTCAAGCACAAAATGTCAAGCTCGTACTGATTTAGGGTTTCATTAATATAGTCGTTCTTATTACGGATGGAACGAATATTTAAAAGACCCATCCTTAACTGGTTCAAGAGGGACATAGTCAGTTTTTTGAATGGTCAAAATTGGTGTTTTCAATCAATCTATTCCTATGAGAAATCATAATTGGACATTCTCTACTTGATGCAAAATGGGCAACCGACTGTGACATTGAATTAGCATCTTGATTTCTTAAAGAGGAGCAGTTGATGCATTTGGGAGAATTTCTGTTACTACAGTCCTTAGATTTATGGGCTCCAGCACAAAAGACGCATTTAGGTTCATCACTTTTCCTAGAACATCTCTCAAATGTATGACCAAAGCCTTGACAGTGATGACACTGTGTAACCCAGAATCTATCAAAAGCGCGGCATCTTGTAAGATCCACATAGATGTAATTGCCCTGTACAACCCTAGATATGTGGAACCCTTTTTTAACTAATTTCGGTTTTAATGACCATCCTGGGCTGCCCAAATGTTATGTTCATGTAACGAATTTCGTTCGATAAAAGAATGGATGCGTTGGAAACACTAACCAGTGTGATGTCCGTACACACACACACACACATGCACGCACACACGCACGTACGCATGCATGCGCGCGTGCACACACACACAGGTCGTCGACAGAGACGGAGCTCTTCCTGGATCGTGCAGAAATAATCGCTAAATCAGCGGCGAATAAGGAGACCAGCCTATTGTGATTATGTAAATGAGTGCGTGAGTGAGGGTCCCGTCGGTCAATAACATAAAAAAAAAGCAAGTTTCGGTCAAAGAGTACAAGATACAGTGGAAATTGAAAGATTCCATATGGTTGCACAATGGCGGAGGGCGACGGAGCTATGTTTACATACGATGAAAAGGAATTCGAGGGCTTCTTCAAAGACGATGTGGGAAATGCAAGTACGTACTATGTTGAACCAAACAAGAGTAGCTGGAATAGAGAAAACAGCGGAGAGGAATGTCCAGGAAATTAAAAAGGTGTGGGTAGTAATTAGAGAGTTACAGGAACGAACCCAAGAGCAAGAGAGAGAGATCATAGCTCTACGAAGTAAACTGGAAAAAGTTTGCACACGCAGTGTAGAGCAAGAAAGGGAAGTCACAGAATTGAAAGTGAGTAACGAATCAGCATCAAATGAAATAAAACAGCTCAAGAGGGAGAATAAGAGGTTGGAAGAAGAAAGAGACAGGATGAAAAAGCAAACTAGATGAGTATGAATCCAAATCAAGAATACAGGACGAGCATATTAAAGAAATCAAGGAGCAACATAAGGGGTGGAAGAAAATTCAGGAAGAGGAAAATGTAAATTTGAAAGAGATTATAGAACAACAAAGCAAGGAAAAGGTGGAGAGGGAAGTGGTTAGGGTGCTGAGAAGTAGAGAATCTTTAGTTAGGGATGTAGCAGATAAGAAAAAATATGTAATAATTTCAGGAGGTAAGAAAAACGTATGACAAGATGATCAGAAAGAGAAAGAGAAGAACTGAGCAAGGTTAAAGAATTAATATCAGTAGTCATGGAGGAAAACAACAAAGCTCAAGAAGAGACTGAAGAGGTGTTTAGGTTAGGAAAGTACGAGGAAGGAGGGGCAAGGCCATTGAAGGTTAAGTTTTAGTCTCAGGCAGCAGTTAATGAAATTATCAGTAGAACGTGGAAATTATCAGACAAGGAAGGGTTAAAAAATGTTTGGATAAGGAGAGATGCAAATGAGGAAGAAAGAACTAAAATAAAGGAATTAGTAAAGGAAGCAATGGTAAAAAACAAACAGAGAATGCAGGAAGAGAAGATAGTGTTTTATTGGAGAGTCATGGATCAGAAATTAAGGAAGTGGTACCGGTGGAGAGAAGGAGAAAGAGAGTATAGAAAACATCAAAAATAATTGGAAGGTGGCATATACTAATGTTGATGGTTTAATATCGGCAAGGCTAGAAATCAACAATTTTTTTAGGGTACATGAACCTGATGTTATGTGCTTTGTAGAGACCAAATAAGAGAAGATATTGATGTTCATATGGAAGATGGTAAATACAGTACAAACTGTGGAGAAGAGACAGAAAAGAAAAAACGGGAGGAGGAGTGATGATAGCAGTGAAGAAAAACATAAATGTAGATACCATGGAAATGGGAGAAGGCAGGGCCGAAGTGATAAATATGAAATTAGAAACTGGAGAGAATAGCAAGAGAGATATGGCAGTAGTATATGTTACCCCTAAGACAAGAGCATGGAGTGATGATGAATACCAGGAAATGTTGTCAGATATGGCTAGCTATTTACAGAAAATGATTGAGAAAAGTAACAATATAATTTTAATGGGTGACTTCAATTGTAAAGAGGTCAACTGGGAGGAATGGGACTCAGGAGGCAGCGGAGATTTGTGGGGCACTACTTTATTAAATGTAGCAGCCGTGGCTTAGTGGGTTAGAGCGCTCCGCTCTGACCGAAGGGTCAGAGGATCGAATCCACCCAAGGGTCATTGGTAGACATCAGGAAGGGGATCCGGTCATAAAATGCTACACGCTCCACTCCAAAAGTCCTCTACCCAGGGGCAACGCCTTAGCCCATCGGGGATATCTGGCTTAAAACCAAATTTTTTTTTTTACAATGAACAGAGTGATGACGCAATGGGTCAAAGAAGAGACACGGTTCCGAGGTGAGGTAACACCATCAAGACTAGACTTACTGTTTACCAGAGAATCGATGTAATAGAGTCCTTGAAATATCTGGGTCCTATTGGAAAATGTGATCATGTGGTCATTGAGTTCCAGATGATAACAGGGAACGTGGAGCTAAGAGATGAGCTTTATAGGCAGGGAAGATACAACTTTGGGAAAGCAGACTTTACAGGATTGAGAAAATTTATCGAAAATGCAGATTGGAGAAAATTCCGAGAAACAAGAGAGATACAGAGGAAATGGGATATTTTTCTAGGCTTCTATAATTTGGGAGTGGAAAAATTTGTGCCAAGAGTAAAGTGGAAAGAAAACAGAAAAAAGGAGTGGTTTAATAGAAGGTGTATGATAGCAAAAAAAGAGAGAGACACGGCATGGAACAATTGGAGAAAGAGAGTAACAACAGAACAAAGGAAGAATATAAAAGAACTAGAAATTACTACACAAGAATACGTAGAGAGGAAGAAAGGAATTTTGAAAAAGGTATAATAGACAAATGTATGAATGAACCCAAATTGTTGTATGGATTTGTCAATGGCAAGCTGAAACAAAAGGAAGGAATCACCAAACTGAAAGTAGAAGGAAAGGTCTATAAAGATGCAGCAATGCAAGCAGAAATAATGAACAAATGTTTCCAATCAGTTTTCACTAATGAAAAGGAGTTTGTGGAAGAGGATGGGGTGACTAGAGATGTAGTGATAAAAGATATAGAAGTGGAAGTACAGGAAGTGTATAAATTACTGGAAACTCAAGATGTAAGGAAAGCCCCAGGACCAGATGGAATCTCTAATTGGGTACTGAAGGAATGCAGAAAACAATTGGCGGATGAGATTCACAGTTTAATTGTGTGTTCTTTGGAAGAGGGGAAAGTGCCTCAAGAATGGAAGAGGGCAAATGTGGTACCAATTTATAAGGGAGGAAACAGGGAAGAACCCCTGAATTATAGACAAGTGTCCCTAACCAGCATGGTCGCAAAATTGTGTGAAAGAAAACTGAAAGATAGATGGATAAAGTACAGTATCTGGAAGAGATGAATATTTTGCCTGATAGTCAGTTTGGATTTAGAAGTGAAAGGTCATGTGTTTCCAACTTGTTGAGTTTTTACTCGAGTGATTGACGTGCTACAGGAGAGAGATGGTTGGGTGGATTGTGTGTATTTAGATTTGGAGAAGGCCTTTGACAAGGTACCTCACAAGAGACTTATGTGGAAACTAGAGCATATAGGAAGACTGAAGGGGAACCTCCCAGAATGGATGAGAGACTTTTTGAGAGACAGACAAATGAGGACAGTAATAAAGGATAGGATGTCTGGATGGAGGGAAGTAACAAGTGGAGTCCCCCAGGGCTCGGTGTTGGTACAGACAAATGAGGACAGTAATAAAGGATAGGATGTCTGGATGGAGGGAAGTAACAAGTGGAGTCCCCCAGGGCTCGGTGTTGGCGTTAGTAATGTTCCTGGTTTATGTAAATGATATGGTAGGCAATGATTGATTATGTGTGTGTGGATGAAATGATGCGAAGATGTGTAATGGATGCAAGAGCTTATAGAGGTTGGGGGAGTGGACTTTTTGACCACTACTTGGTGGTGGCCAGAATTAGGATTCAAGTAAGATGGAGGAATAGAAGCAGGGAAAGACGAGAGGAAGGAGTAGTTGCAAGGAGAGTGGAAAGGTTACAAGAGGA
Organism: Coenobita brevimanus; assembly: GCF_032717465.1. Lineage (NCBI taxonomy): Eukaryota > Metazoa > Arthropoda > Malacostraca > Decapoda > Coenobitidae > Coenobita > Coenobita brevimanus. The sequence continues at coordinate 5,460,625 of NC_137061.1, read as the reverse complement.
TGAGAAAAACGCAGAGTATAAGAGAGAAGTGGAGGAACGATTGGGCAAATATGAATTGGAGCAGATGGGAGATGTGGAAGGTGTGCGTAGGATATTTACAGAAGAAATATGTGCAGCATGTGATGTGGCGTGTGGAAGGAAGAGAAGACGGAGGGGGGTGCAAGGAACAGCATGGTGGACTGAAGAGGTGAGACAGGCTGTGGCACAAAAGAAGAAAGCATACACTGAATGGTTGAGAAATAGGGGTGTGGAAGAAGTTGAGAGGCGGAAGAGAGAGTTATATGTAGAGAGAAAGAGAGAGGTGAAAAGATTAGTAAGAGAGAGTAAGAAGAGAGTGGATGAGGAATTTGGAAGGAATTTGAGTGTAAAGTGGAGGGACTGTAAGAAAATGTTCTGGAAAGAGGTGAAAAGAGTAAGACAGGGTGGAAGTGAAGTTAGCAGGGGAGTGAAAGATAAAAATGGTAGATTACTAGTGGAGAAGGGAGAAAAAGTGAGCAGATGGAGAGAACACTTTAAGGAATTGTTGAACATAGAGGCTGGAAGTAATGCGAGTGTAAGTGGCTGGGGAATGGCTGGGAGAAGGAGAGAGGTGAGAAGACAGGAAGAAATCAGTAGGAGAGAAGTTGTGGAAGCAATGAAGAAAGTTAAATCGGGGAAAGGCCCAGGAATTGATGGAGTGTGTGGTGAAATGCTGAAGCATGGGGGAGAGATAGTAGTAGAATGGATGTGGAAGATGTGCAGATTGGCCTGGGAGGAAGGTAGAGTCCCGGAGGATTGGAAGTCAGGTATAATTATTCCCTTGTACAAAGGAAAAGGGGAAAAAGAAGTGTGTGGTAATCATAGGGGCATTTGTCTTCTTAGTATAATAGGAAAAGTGTATGGTAGGATACTTATTGACAGAGTTAGAGAAAGAACAGAGAAATTAGTTGGAGAAGAACAGGGAGGCTTTAGGAAGGGAAGAGGTTGTGTAGATCAGATATTCATTCTTAGATCTTTTGTGGAAAAGTTTCTAGAGAAGGGAAAGAAGTTGTATGCGGCTTTCATGGATTTGGAGAAAGCATATGACAGAATAGATAGGCAAGGTATGTGGAAGGTATAAAGAATATATGGAGTAGATGGGAAATTGTTGAGTGCTGTGAAGAGTATGTACGAGGGAGCTAGGCCTACGGTGCGAGTGGATGGTGAGCTGAGTGAGTTCTTTGATCTCAATATGGGACTGAAACAGGGTTGTGTGATGTCTCCATGGCTATTTAATATATACATGGATGGGGTTGTAAAGGAGGTGCAGGGTAGGGCATTGGATGTGGGGGTGCCTCTAATGAATCTATCTATCTATCTATCTATCTATAGCCCGACGCCCTAATCCCGCAAAGGGTGGCCGCAGACAAAACGCCTCCAAGTCACTCTGTCACCCACCAATTGACTACCCTCCCCCCAACTCACCCCCCCTCCCTCATATACCTCTCAACTCCATCCCTCCACCTCATCCTCGGTCTACCCCTCCCTCTCCCTCCCTCCACCTCACCTACATACACCCTCTTAGTCAGTCTTTCATTCTCCATTCTCTCCACATGTCCAAACCACCTCAGTGTATTTCTCCTAATCTTTTCAACCACATCCACATCTACCCCACAACGTTCCTTCACTTCTTCATTCGTCAACCTGTCCCTCCACGTCACTCCACATGCTCCTCTCAAGTAACTCATTTCCACTGCTCTCACTCTTGACTTGTTCCCCTCTTGCAAGGTCCACGCCTCGCTTCCATACGTCAGGGTAGGGATCACAATACCATCATGCAGTGACTTCTTAACTTCCATACTCACCTCCCTATTTCTCATCACGGCTTTCAGTGTACCAACAACCTTTCTTCCCTGCTGTACCCTTTCACGCACTTCATCCCCCAAAGTTCCATCCTTACTCATCACACTACCCAAGTACTTGAATGCACTCACATTCTCCATATCCTCACCATCCAACCTCACTGTACACTCTGTGACTTCGTTCCTCTCAAACACCATAACTTTACTTTTGTTTACATTAACTTTCAGCTTCCTCCTCTTACACATTGTCCCAAATTCATTCACCAAACCTTGCAACTCCCATTCATCTTCACTCAACAATACTGTATCATCAGCAAACAGCAACACCGGAAGCTTCCAAATCTCACCCTCATTCATTAGGGCCAGCCCCACATCCACTGCCCTACCTTGCATCTCCTTTACAACCCCATCCATATATATATTAAACAGCCATGGAGACATCACACACCCCTGTTTCAGTCCCACATTGAGATCAAAGAACTCACTCAGCTCACCATCCACTCGCACCATAGGCCTAGCTCCCTCGTACATACTCTTCACAGCACTCAACAATTTCCCCTCCACTCCATATATTCTTAATACCTTCCACATACCTTGCCTATCTATTCTGTCATAAGCTTTCTCCAAGTCCATGAAGGCAGCATACACTTTCCTTCCCTTCTCTAGATACTTCTCCACTAAACATCTTAGAACAAATATCTGATCTACACACCCTTTTCCCTTCCTAAATCCCCCTTGTTCTTCTCCAACTAGCTCCTCTGTCATATGCCTAACCATATCAATGACTATTCTACCATATGAATGAGGGTGAGATTTGGAAGCTTCCGGTGTTGCTGTTTGCTGATGATACAGTACTGTTGAGTGAAGATGAATGGGAGTCGCAAGGTTTGGTGAATGAATTTGGGACAGTGTGTAGGCGGAGGAATCTGAAAGTTAATGTAAAGAATAGTAAAGTTATGGTGTTTGAGAGGAATGAAGTCACAGAGTGTGCAGTGAGGTTGGATGGTGAGGATATGGTGAATGTAAGTGCATTCAAGTACTTGGGTAGTGTGATGAGTAAGGATGGAACTTTGGGGGATGAAGTGCGTGAAAGGGTACAGCAGGGAAGGAAGGTTGTTGGTACACTGAAAGCAGTGATGAGAAATAGGGAGGTGAGTATGGAAATTAAGAAGTCACTGCATGATAGTATTGTGATCCCTAGCCTGACGTATGGAAGTGAGGCATGGACCTTGCAAGAGGGGAACAAGTCAAGAGCAAGAGCTGTGGAAATGAGTTACTTGAGAGGAGCATGTGGAGTGACGTGGAGGGACAGGTTGAAGAATGAAGAAGTGAAGGAATGCTGTGGGGTGGATGTGGATGTGGTTGAAAAGATTAGGAGAAATACACTGAGGTGGTTTGGACATGTGAAGAGAATGGAGAATGAAAGACTGACTAAGAGGGTGTATGTAGGTGAGGTGGAGGGAGGGAGAGGGAGAGGTAGACCGAGGATGAGGTGGAGGGATGGAGTTGAGAAGTATATGAGGGAGGGGGTGGGTGGGTTGGGGGGAGGGTAGTCAAATGGTGGGTGACAGGGCGACTTGGAGGCGTTTTGTCTGTGGCCACCCTTTGCGGGATTAGGGCGTTGGGCTATAGATAGATAGGTAGATAGATATGACAGGGTGGACAGACAAGGATTGTGGAAAGTGTTAAGAATATATGGAGTAGAGGGGAAGTTGTTGAATACTGTGAAGAGTATGTACGATGGTGCTAAGGCTGCAGTCTGGTGAACTAAGTGAATTTTTCTCTTTGAAAGTTGGGTTGAAACAGGGATGTGTCATGTCTCCATGGTTGTTCAATCTGTACATGGATGGGGTAATAAAAAAGATACAAGGTAGGGTAGTAGATGTTGGAGTGGCCCTGGTGAGAGAGGATAGTGTTTGGAAACTCCCTGTACTGTTGTTTGCAGATGATACCGTGTTGTTGAGTGAAGACAGAGGGGAGCTGCGGAGCTTGGTGGATGAGTTTGGGAGAGTGTGTAAGAGGTGGAATCTGGGGGTGAATGTAGGGAAGAGTAAAGTGATGGTCTTTGAGAGAGGTGAAGTCAGTGAATGTACAGTGAGGTTGGATGGTGAGGAATTGGAAAATGTGAGTTCGTTTAAGTACTTGGGTAGTGTGATGAGTAAGGATGGAGGTTTGGAGGGTGAAGTGCTTGAAAGGGTACAGCAGGGAAGAAAGGTTGCTGGTTCTTTGAAAGCAGTTATAAGAAACAGGGAAGTGAGCATGGAAGTGAGAAAGTTACTACATGACAGTATTGTGATACCAACTCTAACGTATGGAAGTGAAGCTTGGACGTTGTTGGAAGGACACAAGTCAAGAGTGAGAGCAGTGGAAATGAGTTATTTAAGAGGAGCCTGTGGAGTCACATGGAGAGACAGGCTGACGAATGAGGATATAAAGGAGCGTTGTGGTGTGGATGTGGATGTGATAGGAAGCGTTATGAGGAACACACTGAGGTGGTTTGGCCATGTGGAGAGGCTGGAGGGTGAAAGACTGACGAAGAGAGTGTATGTGAGTGAGGTGGAGGGAGGAAGAGGGAGGGGGAGGCCGAGGATGAGATGGAGGGATGGGGTGGAGAGGTATATGAAAGAAGGGGGTGTGAGTTGGGAGCAGGGCAGTGAAATGGCGGGGGACAGGGCGACTTGGAGGCGATTTGTTTGTGGCCACCCCAAACGGGATTGAGGCGTCTGGCAATAGATCGGTAGATAGAGATATGGTAGATGGAGTGAACAGTTATGGAAGTCTGTTTGTTGATGGTGGAAAGATCTTGAGGAAGGTAGATGTTGAGGAGGATTGTGAAATGCTGCAGGAGGATCTGGATAGGATACATGATTGGAGTCGGATGTGGGAAATGAATTTAATGCAAAGAAATGTAAAATACTGGGAATGGGTTAAAGTACCAAGAGGCCATCATTGAATTATTTGTTGGGTAATGAACCAATCACAAAAGCGAGAGAAGTGAAAGATTTGGGAGTGGTGGTCCAGGACAGTTTGTTACCTGAAAAACACATTAACAAAGCATTTTGGGAGACTTATAAACTCCTGACTAATATAAGAGTAGCTTTTCATTATGTGGATGGGGAGATGATGAAAAAATTGATAGTGGCCATGATTTGCCCCAGGTTAGAATATGCAGCAGTAGTGTGGTTCCCTTACAAAAAGAAAGATATAAACAAGATTGAGAGAATACAAAGAACAGCAAATAAAATGGTCCCCAATCTGGCAGATCTGTCGTACAGAGAGAGGTTGGAAAAGCTGGATTTGCTTTCCTTAGAAGAAAGGAGAAAGAGAGTAGACATGATTGCAGTGTTCAGAACCATGGTGGGAGTAGACTAAATTGGCAAAGAATGTCTGTTTTTATGGGATGAGAGAGTAACAAGAGGACACGGAATGAAACTCAAGAAACCAAGCTGCTTGAAGGATATCAAGAAATATAGTTTTCCTTATAGATGTATAGACCTGTGGAATAGCCTGGACAAAGAGATCGTCCAGTCTAAAAACTTAAACGAGTTTAAAGCTAAATATGACTTATTGAGAAACAGAGACGGAACCCCACGAGCGTAGCTCATTTCCTGTATATCACAATTAGGAAAATACAGTTAGGTAAATACACACACACACACACACACACACACACACACACACACACACACACACACACACACACACAGTATACCAAAGAAAAGGAACCACATACTGTATTTTTTGCCTAACTGGAAGAAAATTAACCCCAAAGATATCAAACAATACCCTAAACTTAGAGTAATATGGAGAAGAGAGAAATTTAAGAAAGGGAGGAGGAATTATAATCCTAACAAAGAAAAATCTACAAGTCAAAGAAAAAAAAATAAATATACCCACACCAATAGAACTTATTGCTTTGGAGATTAACACATCTGAAGGGATATTAATTGTGGCATATTTATATATGGAGTAGATGGGAAGTTGTTGAATGCTGTGAAGAGTATGTATGATGGTGCTAAGGCTGCAGTGCGTGTGGATGGTGAACTAAGTGAATTTTTCTCTTTGAAGGATGGGTTAAAACAGGGATGTGTCATGTCTCCATGGTTGTTCAATCTGTACATGGATGGGGTAATAAAAGAGGTACAAGGTAGGGTAGTGGATGTTGGAGTGGCCCTGGTGAGAGAGGATAGTGTTTGGATACTCCCTGTACTGTTGTTTGCAGATGATACTGTGTTGTTGAGTGAAGACGAAGGGGAGCTGCAAGGCTTGGTGGATGAGTTTGGGAGAGTGTAAGAAACGGAATCTGGGGGTGAATGTAGGGAAGAGTAAAGTGATGGTCTTTGAGAGAGGTGAAGTCAGTGAATGTACAGCGAGGTTGGATGGTGAGGAATTGGAAAATGTGAGTACGTTTAAGTACTTGGTTAGTGTGATGAGTAAGGATGGAGGTTTGGAGGGTGAAGTGCTTGAAAGGGTACAGCAGGGAAGAAAGGTTGCTGGTTCTTTGAAAGCAGTGATAAGAAACAGGGAAGTGAGCATGGAAGTAAAAAAATTACTACATGACAGTTTTGTGATACCAACGCTAATGTATGGAAGTGAAGCTTGGACGTTGTTGGAAGGACACAAGTCAAGAGTGAGAGCAGTGGAAATGAGTTATTTAAGGGGAGCCTGTGGAGTCACATGGAGAGACAGGCTGACGAATGAGGATATAAAGGAGCGTTGTGGTGTGGATGTGGATGTGATACGAAGCGTTATGAGGAACACACTGAGGTGGTTTGGCCATGTGGAGAGGCTGGAGGGTGAGAGACTGACGAAGAGAGTGTATGTGAGTGAGGTGGAGGGGGGAAGAGGGAGGGGGAGGCCGAAGATGAGATGGAGGGATGGGGTGGAGAGGTATATGAGAGAGGGGTGTGTGAGTTGGGAGCAGGGCAGTGAAATGGCGGGGGACAGGGTGACTTGAAGGCGATTTGTTTGTGGCCACCCCAAACGGGATTGAGGCGTCTGGCAATAGATAGATAGATAGATATTTATACATGCCACCCAAAACAAACACTTGGGAAAGAGGCATATCTCAAGACCTGGCAGAAAGTACAATTAAAAGTTTATGAACATTACTACATAGAATGGAAGAGAAATATGAAAGAATTATATTAACTTCATATTTCAGTACAAATATAAATTAGAATACTCTAGATGTAAGAAACCATGAAAGCTGTTGGGATCAAAAGTTCCTGGATCTTGTGCAGGAGGTTTTCCTAACACAGCATGTATAGGAAAACACCAGGAAAAGAGGACATGATGATCCATCAGTACTAGATCATATATTTACTAGGCAAGAAAATGATACTGAAAATATAATGTATCACCCTCTGTTCGGCAAAAGCAACCTTGTGATATTAAATTGCAACTTCAGGATTGGATAAGACATAGTTAACAGTAATGAGAGTCTCAAAAATAGTCCAAACTCCAAAAAGGGCAACTATCATGACCTGAAGAAGTATATACTTCTTAGAAATAGATTGGGAAAATGAGCTTAGAGGACAAGGTTTAAATATTATGTATAGAAAATTCAGTGATTTTTATGAAAATAGGAGTCCAAAACTACATCCCTCAGCACAGAGAAACAGAAATGAAAATAAAGAAATGGTTTAATAGAGAATGTCAAATATCAAAAGAAAAAAAGAGACTTGCTGTGGAATAGATGCAGAAGACACAATAGTGAGAGGGCATATAACAACTATAAAGAGGTAGGAAATGATTATACAAAGATACGGAGGGGGGCTCAGAGACAATTTGAGGAAGATATTATGGTAGGTGGGGGCGTTCACCATCCACTCACTCAATGTAGTGCTGCTCTCGGGTGTCTGCCCTGTCCTCTTCTCCATCCTTCTTTCCTTCCATCTTCTTCTATCTTTCCTTCATTCTTTCCTCATCCTTCTGCCTACGGGTGACTTTACACTCCCTCTTCCGTCTTTCATTCCTTCATTCTTTCCTCTTCCTTCTGCCTATGGGTGACTCTACACTGAGTGACAAGCCAAATGGTTTCCTGTACACCAGGAAACTATTTACTACGCTGGGTGGTAACCATATAACCAAATTTTGCCACCTGGTGGTTTAGTGGGTAATTATTGTGCTCCAATCGGATTGAGCCGGTGAAGGTTTATATCCAAGGGATGGTTGGGGTTTATTGCTCACGAAATGCCATTCAGGGATGAGTGAGGTTGGTCACTCTCATCTTAAATGTCAGGACCAACTGCCTAGCCCCGGGCTCCTACACTCTTCATGGGGCGACGTAGGATTGGATGATGGATGGATGGATATTATTAATAAAAGTAGTGATCAGCTTAAGCTATTTTACAGCTATGTGTGAAGAAAACCAAAGTTAAAGATAAAATACAGACCATTACGGATGAGGGGATCAATACACAAGAGAAAGATATTTGTGAAGCTCTAAATAAAAACTTCGAGTTGGTTTTTACAAAAGAAAATAATTTTGAAAGAGATGATATGGAACATACATACCCACACGTATTACCAAATACTGTATACAAGTATCAGAAAAAGAAGCACAGGAGGAGTTAAGTAAATTAGACAGAGGAAATGCATATGGTCCTGACAAAATTTCAGGTTGGGTGTTACATGAATGTGCAGGAGAGTTAAGCAGACCATTGTATTTAATATTCAAGGAATCCTGAGGTCAAGGTAAACTACCTGATATTTGGAAGAAATCAAACACTGTTCTCCTATTCAAGAAAGGGAATTGAAAGAATCCACTCAACTACCAACCAGTATCGCTGACCAGTGTTGTAAGATACTAGAAAACCTGATAGGAAAAGTTTGGGTAAACCATCTAGAAGAACACGCTATGATAACAGAAAGGCAGTTTGGTTTTAGAAAGGGAAAGCCATCTCTTACTAATCTATTAACCTACTATGGTAGAGTTACAGAAGCGTTTCAGAAAAGAGAAGGATGGGTGGATAGTATCTATTTAGATTTCAAGGAAACATTTGACGGAGTACCACACCAAAGACTTTTATGGAAACTGTACCATCAAGGAGGTATCCAAGGCAACCTGTACTATTGGATGCAGGATTTTCTGAGAAAAAGGGAAATCAGAACAGTATTAAATGGATATTACTCTTCATGGGGGGAAGTGACTAGCTCAGTTCCACAGGGCTCAGTGCTGGCACCAATTATGTTTTTAGTATATATAAATGACATAGACAGTAACATTGGAAATGGAATCTATATAAATATGTTTGCAGGTGATGCAAAAATACAAAGGAAAATTACTGACACAGATTCTTGCAAAGAGCTACAAGATGAATTAAAGGAGCTTCATGAATAGAGCAATAAATAACAAATGGAATTTAATGTGGACAAGTGTCATATAATTAAGTTTGGTAAAAGTGAGTACATGGAATGTAAGAGGAGCGAATGATGAGGTGAAAGAGAGAGAGATTGTCCAAGTGCTTGAGGGTGCGAAAGTGGATGTATGCGGAATAACTGAAACAAAATGGAGAGGAGAAAGTGTGAGCGAATGGGAGTATGGATGGGGTATATGTGCAGGAGTAGGTGAGAATGAGAGGGCAAAGGAAGGAGTATGTATAGTTGTGAGTAAAAGATGGAAGAGGAGCTTAAGACAGTATGGATCAGTTGGGTCAAGGATTGTGTGGGTAAAGTTGAAAGTTGGAATACAAATGTGGGCGATTGTGTGTGTGTATGCGCCAACGCAAGATCGTGCTAGAAGAGTGAGAGAAGAGTTCTGGACAAATGTGGAAGTGTGCATGGAAAAGTTTGGAAGGAATGAGAGAGTGTTTTTGATTGGTGATATGAATGGTAAAGTTGGGAATGTGAAGGTGGATGGAATAGTTGGTGAGTAGGGTGTGCCTGCTGAGATATATGAGAATGGGAGTGCATTAGTGGACATTTGTGCTGGGAGGGGGTTGGTGATAGCCAATACCCTCTTCAGGCATAAAATGATCCACAGGTATACATGGCGAGTGATGAGAAGGGTGGGTGGTGAACTGAATGAAAGGAAGGCAATGATTGATTATGTGTGTGTCGATGAAAGGATGCGAAGATGTGTAAAGGATGTAAGAGTGTATAGAGGTTGGGGGAGTGGACTTTCTGACCACTACTTGGTGGTGGCCAGAATTAGAATGCAAGTAAGATGGAGGAATAGAAGAGGGGAAAGACGAGAGGAAGGAGTAGTTGCAAGGAGAGTGGAAAGGTTACAAGAGGATGAGAAAAAGGCAGAGTATAAGAGAGAAGTGGAGGAACGATTGGGCAAATATGAATTGGAGCAGATGGGAGACGTGGAAGGTGTGTGTAAGATATTTACAGAAGAAATATGTGCAGCATGTGATGTGGTGTGTGGAGGGAAGAGAAGACGGAGGGGGATGCAAGGAACAGCGTGGTGGACTGAAGAGGTGAAACAGGCTGTGGCACAAAAGAAGAAAGCATACAATGAATGGATGAGAAATAGGGGTGTGGAAGAAGTTGAGAGGCGGAAGAGAGAGTTATATGTGGAAAGAAAGAGAGAGGTGAAAAGATTAGTAAGAGAGAGTAAGAAGAGAGTGGATGAGGAATTTGGAAGGAATTTGAGTGTAAAGTGGAGGGACTGTAAGAAAATGTTCTGGAGAGAAGTGAAAAGAGTAAGACAGGGTGGAAGTGAAGTAAGCAGGGGAGTGAAAGATAAAAGTGGTAGATTACTAGTGGAGAAGGGAGAAAAAGTGAACAGATGGAGAGAACACTCTAAGGAATTGTTGAACGTAGAGGATGGAAGTAATGCGAGTATAAGTGGCTGGGGAATGGCTGGGAAGAGGAGGGAGGTGAGAAGACAGGAAGAAATCAGTAGGATAGAAGTTGTGGAAGCAATGAAGAAAGTTAAAACAGGGAAAGCCCCAGGAATTGATGGAGTGTGTGGTGAAATGCTGAAGCATGGGGGAGAGATAGTAGTAGAATGGATGTGGAAGATGTGCAGATTGGCCTGGGAGGAAGGTAGAGTCCCAGAGGATTGGAAGTCAGGTATAATTATTCCCTTGTACAAAGGAAAAGGGGAAAAAGAAGTGTGTAGTAATCATAGGGGTATTTGTCTTCTTAGTATAATAGGAAAAGTGTATGGTAGGATACTTATAGACAGAGTTAGAGAAAGAACAGAGAAATTAGTTGGAGAAGAACAGGGAGGCTTTAGGAAGGGAAGAGGTTGTGTAGATCAGATATTCATTCTTAGATCTTTAGTGGAAAAGTTTCTAGAGAAGGGAAAGAAGTTGTATGCGGCTTTCATGGATTTGGAGAAAGCATATGACAGGGTGGATAGACAAGGATTGTGGAAAGTATTAAGAATATATGGAGTAGATGGGAAGTTGTTGAATGCTGTGAAGAGTATGTACGATGGTGCGAAGGCTGCAGTGCGTGTGGATGGTGAACTAAGTGAATTTTTCTCTTTGAAAGTTGGTTTGAAACAGGGATGTGTCATGTCTCCATGGTTGTTCAATCTGTACATGGATGGGGTAATAAAAGAGGTACAAGGTAGGGTAGTGGATGTTGGAGTGGCCCTGGTGAGAGAGGATAGTGTTTGGAAACTCCCTGTACTGTTGTTTGCAGATGATACTGTGTTGTTGAGTGAAGACGAAGGGGAGCTGCAAGGCTTGGTGGATGAGTTTGGGAGAGTGTGTAAGAAATGGAATCTAAAGGTGAATGCAGGGAAGAGTAAAGTGATGGTCTTTGAGAGAGGTGAGGTTAGTGAATGTACAGCGAGGTTGGATGGTGAGGAATTGGAAAATGTGAGTACGTTTAAGTACTTGGGTAGTGTGATGAGTAAGGATGGAGGTTTGGAGGGTGAAGTGCTTGAAAGGGTACAGCTGGGAAGAAAGGTTGCTGGTTCTTTGAAAGCAGTGATAAGAAACAGGGAAGTGAGCATGGAAGTGAAAAAGTTACTACATGACAGTATTGTGATACCAACTCTAACGTACGGAAGTTAAGCTTGGACATTGTTGGAAGGACACAAGTCAAGAGTGAGAGCAGTGGAAATGAGTTATTTAAGAGGAGCCTGTGGAGTCACGTGGAGAGACAGGCTGACGAATGAAGATATAAAGGAGCGTTGTGGTGTGGATGTGGATGTGATAGGAAGCGTTATGAGAAACACACTGAGGTGGTTTGGCCATGTGGAGAGGATGGAGGGTGAAAGATTGACGAAGAGAGTGTATGTGAGTGAGGTGGAGGGGGGAAGAGGGAGTGGGAGGCCGAGGATGAGATGGAGGGATGGGGTGGAGAGGTATATGAGAGAGGGAGGTGTGAGTTGGGAGCAGGGCAGTGAAATGGCGGGGGACAGGGGGACTTGGAGGCGATTTGTTTGTGGCTACCCCAAACGGGATTGAGGCGTCTGGCAATAGATAGATAGATAGATAGAAAAGTGAAGAAATACCAGATTGAGATTCTGTGTTAGGAAAATCAACCCTACACATATCAGAAAGGGAGAAGGACCTAGGAGTGATTATCAATAACAGACTATCTCTAGCTGACCACATCAGTGAGAAGGTACATAACATCTATACACTGTTTGCTAATATGAGAATAGCATTCACATATGTAAATGAAGACATGCTGAGAAAGATAATATCATTCATCCAACCCTGGAGTATGCATCAATACTCTGGAATCCTCGTCTCAAAAAAGTTTTTTTTTTTTTTTTTTTTTTTTTTTTTTAATGCGAGGAAGAAGGAACCAAGTGCCATGAGCCTGCAATAAGAGTTCCCTCCAAGAGAAAAACAAAATACAAGAGATACCCAATTTCAAGATCCATTAATTTCGAGATGCCTGGACACACTGCATTTGAAAGACTGGAGATCATAGGCAGCAGGAAATACAGACAAAGTGAGACAGTTCCAGAGTTGACCTGTTGCATAAATGAAGGACTGGGAGTAACGGTTAACTCTTGCATTAGAGAGTTGGACAGAAAAGGGATGAGAGTTTGCTGCTAAACGGGTGCTACGCGCCCGTCGTAGAGGTGGAGGAATGCATGCAGACAGTTCAGAGGAGCAGTGACCATTAACCCCTACACCGCGGGCATGTTTACCGATGTTTTGCGTGTGCCGCGGGGTTATTCGGGCTCCGAGAGACTCTCAAAAAATATTTGCCAAAAATCAGTTATTAGTCCTAGAATATTAAAATTATATATGCTTATGGCACATACCTTCAGCTTTCTCCTGGAATGTTTGTTGAGCCTTCGTCAGTTACCGTAGGACTTGTGGAGACCCCTGAAGTTGGGTAACGAAGTCTCCACTTTACACTTCCCGACAACCCGTAATATGATTACCACAGCCAGATATTAACACTGTAAACACCACTCTATGATTTTCAAGTAGTTTGGGATCCATACTCCAAAAAAAAAAACACTGTGAAAGCAATGAAAATTATGAGCGCATCTGACCGCCGCACTTGTGCTAGTTCGCTCTTGGTACTCTGTCATTTATTATTCATAAAACCCCTCACACTTTATATTTCTATTACTATATAACACCTATATATATCTACAGTCTTTATCCATAAGTTTCCTTCAGTAGTATTAGTTTATTGTCACTGTAGGGATTCAATTTCTTTCAGTAAAATACGTAGCATTCACTTTCTCGTCCTGTATGCTAGCATTGAGAGTGAATGTCACTTTCATCTTCACTCTCATAACTCATAGTATTCAGACATGCTAGAGTGAAACTTTCACTTTCATTACTCCTAGGGTATATACTCGTATTCTTATAATACTACTCATTTACGTTTCTCTTTATGTTCTCTATTTTATTTACGTTATTTACATTTCTATTTTATTTACACTGTGTTATGCACTGTCACTTGAAGTAACTTATAAAACTATTTTCCATTGTTCACATATATTTACATTCATTACTTTCACTTGCTGTTTACACATTATTTACACATTATTTACGATTCCACTTGCACTGTTTTACTCAATAGAAAGATCGTAGTCACTCTTTTATCAATTGTCAGCCCTTTACCTCTTTCCACACGAGGTTTAGTAGGGGGTAAAGGTCACAGGGCCCTTTGCATGGGGGAGAAAAAGGCCCTGAAGTCAGCAAGAGGAACTGACGCGTACCTCCTCTTCGGAAGATGAGAGAGAACTGATAAAGGAGGGCCGCCCCGGGTTGAGGCCTACTTAGGGGATATTCAGCACTACCAACATAGCTCTTGAAACAGCTATGTATTTCACTGAAATGATTGGCAGGAAGTCTAGACAATACATTATAAATTAGGTTGTTCCAGGTGAATGTAAATATCACTTAAGCTTCTCCCTTCCCTCCTTATATGTATATTTATTACGAAAATAGATTATATGGCATATTTCAAGGGGAAAAAAACAGCGAAAATTAGCGAACGAGTGCACGTGAGGTGTTGTCAGGTGATAATTAGCCAATTCCAGGTGTATGGCACTCTCACTTACCTTATTTCTTTCCTGTATATATTATTTGGTATAAGAATAGGGCATAGGGCTTATTTCAATGGATGAAATCAGTGAAAAATTCCAGGGAAGATTTACTTAGCGTAGCACAGCCGGGCAGGCGAGAGGATAGGGTAATGGAGGGGGGGTAGGGAGGGGAGTCAAGAACGGGTCAAAATGGCTAAATTGTCAACAATGGATGGGAGTACAGATGAGATTAGGAGTGCTGACTAGTGTTGGACATTGGCAGTACTGATAGATGATACAAGCCCCCACTTGGAAGCCCGGGTGAATTCAAAATAACACAGAATCACAAAAGCGACGCCCCGCGGTATGATCCCTTGCTCCCAAACGTCATGAAAGTGACGCCCCGCGGTTAAGGGGTTAAAGTAGCGATAGAAAAGAGATAAAGATGCAACAGTGCAGCGAAGAGACAGAGGTTGAAGGGAGTCAGTAAGAGGAGGAGAGTTAATGAGATGAAAAGCCTTTGACTCTACCCTATTGAGAAGAGCTGAATGTTGGGAGCCTCCCTACACATGAGAGTTGTACTCCACACAGGGTCGGATAAAACCACTGTATAGAGTCAACAATTGTGCAGGGGTAAAGAAAGAACGGAGTTGGCTTAGCACACCTAATCTCTTGGAAGCAGATTTTACAAGAGATGTAATATGATCTTTCCAATATAAGTTCCGAGTAAATGAAACCCCAAGCATGTTCAAGGATGATGCAGGATTAAGCTGAATATTATTAAACATCAGTGGGTATACCTGTGGAAGATTTTGATGGGTTGATAGGTGTAAGAACTGAGTCTTAGATGCATTAAAAACTACAAGATTATTTTTAACCCAGTCAGAGATACGAGCCAAGTCAGACATTAGGTGTGCCATAGCCTCATCCCTTGTTTGTTGAAGTAACTGCTGAGATGGGCATTGCGGGAACCAAATGGAAAGGTGAAGGGTGGAGTCATCAGCGTATGAGTGGATAGGGTTATATGTATAGCTTAAAAGGTCATTGATGAATAAAAGGAAGAGAGTTGGTGATTGGACAGAGCCCTGAGGAACACCACTGTTGATAGATCTAGGAGAAGAACTATGGCCGTCTACAACAGCGGCTATAGAACGACCAGAAATGAAGCTAGCGATGAAGGCACAGATAGAAGGATAGAAACCGTAAGAGGGCAGTTTGGAAATTAAAGATTTATGCCAGACTCGATCGAAAGCCTTTGAGATCTCAAGTGCAATGGTTAAGCTTTTGCCAAAGTCCCGAAAGGAGGATGACCAGGAGTCTGAAAGGTAGGTGAGAAGATTGCCAGTGGAGCATCCCTGACGGAACACGTACTGACGATCAGAAAGAAGGTTGTGATAGGAAAGATGCCTTAAAATTTTTCTATTGAGAATTGAGTCAAAAACCTTTTGAAATACAGGATGTTAAAGCAATTGGACGATAGTTTGAGGGTTGGGAGTGGTCACCCTTCTTTGGGACTGGCTGAATGAGAGGAAACTTCCAGCAAGAAGGAAAGGTTCAAGTTGACAGACCAAGGCGAAAGAGTTTGCCTAGACAGGGTGTAAGCACAGAAGCACAGTTCTTGAGAACAACAGGAGGGACTCCATCAGGCCCATATGCCTTGTTAGTATTGAGGCCAGTGATGGCAGAAAATATATCAGCTGAAGAAATTTTAATGTCAGCCATGAGGAAGTCAAGAGGCAGGAAGTGATAGAGGAACAGCACCGGAATCATCTAAGGTGGAATTGGAGGAAAAAGTCTGTGCGAAGAGATCTGCTTTATCAGTAGAAGAAATAGCTACAGAACCATCAGAGTAGAGAAGAGGAGGGAAGGATGATGAGGTAAAGTTGTTAGAAAGGTTTTTGGTTAGGTGCCAGAAGGAGCAGGAAGAATTCGAGTTGGAGAGTTGAGAGCATTTAGCACGGATGAAATTAGTTTTAGCAGAGCGAAGAACAGACTTAGCACGATTCCAGGCAGAAACGTAAAGATGATGTGATTCAGGGGTGGGTTGGCTCCAGTACCTTTTGTAGGCCCTCTCCTTGTTGCGGACAGCATTAGAAGAAGCGTGATTAAACCAAGGCTTTCTTGCGTTAGTCAAAGGATATGAGAAAGGAATGTATGCCTCCATGCACGACAGAATAACCTCCGTAATGCGCGAGGCACACTCAGATGGCTCCTGACCATGGAAGCAATAATCATTCCAGGGAAAATCAAAGAAGTACTGCTTGAGGGCCTCCCAATCCGCGGCTCCAAAATGCCACAGGCAACGTTTCCCTGGAGGGTCCACAGGCCATACCGGAGTGATAGGACAGGTTAAGGTGATAAGGTTGTGATCAGAGGAGCCCAATGGAGAGAAAAGATTAACAATGTAAGCAGAAGGATTAGTTGTAAGGAAGAGGTCAAGTATGTTGGAGCTCTCTCCAAGGCGGTCTGGGATATGGGTAGGGTGCTGTACAAGCTCCTCTAGGTCATTAAGGATAGAAAAGATGTAGGCTTGTTCACCAGGTGGATCAGTGAAAGGAGAGGAGAGCCAAAGATGGTGGTGGACATTGAAATCTCCTAGAATGGAGATTTCAGAGAAGGGAGAAATGGATAGAATGTATTCCATCGTAGAAGTAAGATAGTCGAAGAATTTTTGATAGTCAGTAGAATTAGGGGATAAGTAAACAGCACAGATATATTTAGTCAGAGAATGACATTAGGGCCAAAGCCAGAGTGTAGAGAATTCAGAAGAATCGAGCTCAGGAACACGAGAGCAAGATAAGTCGTTGCTTATATATACACAACAGCCACCTTTGGCTTTGAAATGAGTATAGAGAAAGTAGGAGGATACAGAAAAGGGTTTACTGTCAGTTGCCTCAGACAGCTGAGTCTCAGTTAGAAAAAGAAGGTGAGGTTTAGAAGAGGAGGAGAGGTGGTGCTCAACAGAGTGAAAGTTAGAGGAAAGGCCGCGAATGTTGCAGAAATGAAGAAGAGTCAGACAGTGGTTCCAGGCACCTCGAGTTGTCACCGAGAGAGGGGTGGAAGGTAGGGGCATTTATGGTCCCTCCCCCCCTGGGGACTGCGAGGCTGGGTGATGAGACGCCATGATTTTTTTTTTTTTTTTTTTTTTTTTTTTTTTTTTGAAAAGGAAGTGTAGTGTGTACTGTGCATGTAGTTTGGTGTAGATAGTTAGAGAAATTTGTGTTGGAGAGCATACTGGCCTACTCTCTGTGTAACTGAGGCACTGAAAAAGTTCAGCAAAGGGGGATAGTCAGGAACTAGTCCTGAGGGCTGATGAAACGGGAGCTCCAACACTCCCTGTCATCAGCTTTCCATCCACCTTGGGAGTACTGCCCTGCTCAACTGGTGCTACAGTCTTCTCATCTGAAAGATAAGATTGAAAAAGTACAAAGGGCAGCTACAAGATGGTTACCAAGCTTAAGGGATCTGAGCTACGAAGAAAAACTAGAATAACTGAATCTACCAACAGTACAGGAGAGAAGAAAAAGAGGAGACGTGATTATGCTAAATAAATGCATCTCAGGGAAAGGGAAAATAGACATAAATGACTATACCAGTATAGCCTATGGGGAAGCATCAGCAAGAGGACACTTCATAAAACTACATAAAAAGAGAGGTGATAAAGACGTAAGAAAATTAAGTTTCCCAAATAAGGCAATTGATCAGTGGAATGCACTACTGAATGAAATAGTGTGCCAAAACAATTCATAAATCTGAGGATATGTATGATAGAAATGGTTTAATACACAGGACAGTACCAACTTGACTCATTCCTGTAAAGATACAATTGGGTAAGAACAATTAGGTAAGAACACACACGCATGCATGCACGCACGCACACACACACGCATGCATGCATGTGCACACACACACACACACACACACACACACACATAATGAGCATATTGAAGGATATATCAGATGAAATATGTAATAAAGACATAGAGGAATACAAAAGGCTAGGGAGTTATGAAAGAAATAAATCAACGCCACTGAAAGTAACCTTCCAGTGTGTGAACCCTGTGGAGGAAATACTAAAAAATGCAAAGAAACTCGTGGAAAAAGAGGAATTTAAAAAAGTATGGATAAAACGATGCCTAACTCAAGAGGAATTGGGAATACTAAAAGGGAAGAGGGAGGAGGCAAAAACAAAGAATGAGGGAAGATCAGAAGAAGAGAAGAGTATTTTTTTTTTACAAAGTAAGTGGACTGCACGTAAGAAAGTGGTGCATAACCAACAGGGAACAGAAAGCAGGAAGGTAGTAGACTCTTACAGTCTTGGCAAGTATGTAAACAAAATGGTTTGATTGATGTACTCAAATGTAGATATAATGGTGTCTAAATTGTTAGAGATAGAAGACTATATCAAAGAAAAGGAACCACACATTGTCTGCCTAACTGAAACAAAATTAACCCCAAAGATATCAAATGATTCCCTAAAATTAGGAGAATACAATATATGGAGAAGAGACGGAAATTTAAGAAAGGGAGGAGGAACTACAATCTTAACAAAGAAAAATCTGCAAGTCAAAGAAATAAAACTAGATATACCCTCACAAGTAGAATTGATTGCATTGGAAATTAACACATATGAAGAGAACTTATCTGTGGCAGATTTATACGTGCCACAGGAGGAGAACTTAACTGTGGCAGATTTATACATGCCACCTAAAACCAACACCTGGGAAAGAGGCGAATATGAAGACCTGGCAGAAAGTACAATTCAGAGTTTAAGAACATTATTACATAGAATGGAAGAGAAATCTGAAAGAATTGTATTAACTGGAGGCTTCAATGCAAATATAAATTGGAATACTCTAGATGTAAAAGCCATGAATGCAGTTGGGATCAAAAGCTCTTACATCTTGTGCAGTTCTTCCTAACACGGCATATAAAGGGAAACACCAGAAAAAGAAGACTTGATGATCCATCCGTATTAGATCTTATATTTACCTGGCAAGAAAATGAAATTGACAATGTAATATATCACCCCCCATTTGGCAAAAGTGACCATGTAATATTAAATTGTACCTTCTGGATTGCATATGACATAACCAACAATGAGAGTTACAAAAAGAGTCTAAATTACAAAAAGGGCAATTATCATGACCTGAAGAAGTACTTCTTAGAAATAGATTGGGAAAAGGAATTTAGAGGATAAGATTTAATTATTATGTATAGAAAATTCTGTGATCTTTATGAAACAGGAGTCCAAAATTACATCCCCCAGCACAAAGCAGCAGAAATGAAAATAAAGAAATGGTTTAATACAGAGTGTAAAAAAGCAAAGGAAAGGAGACTTCCTGTGGAATAGATACAGAAGTCACGATAGTGAAAGGGCATATAACAGCTATAAACAGGCAAGAAATGATTATACAAAGATTAGGAAGGAGGCTCAGAGACTGTTTGAGGAGGACATTGTAAATAAAAGTAGTGATTAACCTAAGCTTTTTTACAGCTACATCCGAAGTAAAACCAAAGTTAAAGATAAAATACAGTCCATTACGGATAACGGGATCATCTATACACAAGAAAAAGATTTTTGTGAAGCACTAAATTAAAACTTTCAATCAGTTTTTACAAAAGAAAGAAATTTTTAGAGAGATGATATGGAATATGCTCGCCCACGCGTATTACCAGATATACAAATACAGTATCAGAAAAAGAAGTTCCAGTACAGGAAGAGTTACGTAAATTAGACAAAGGAAAAGCAAATGATCCTGACGGAATTTCAGGTTGGATGTTGCATGAATGTACAGAAGAGCTAAGCAGACCATTGTGTTTAATATTTAAGGAATCCTTAGGTCATGGTAAACTACCTGACATTTGGAAGAAAGCAAACATTGTTCCCCTCTTCAAGAAAGGGAATAGACAGGATCCACTCAACTACCAACCAGTATCACTGACCAGTGTTGTAAGTAAGATACTAGAAAAGCTGATAAGTTAAGTTTGGGTAAAACATCTAGAAGAACACGCTATGATAACAGAGAGGCAGTTCAGTTTTGGGAAAGGAAAACCATGTGTTACTGATCTGTTAAGCTACTATGATAGAGTTACAGAAATATTACAGAAAAGAGAAGGATGGGTGGACAGTATCTATTTAGATTTTAAGAAAGCATTTGACAGTACCGCACCAAAGACTTTTATGGAAACTGTACCATCAAGGAGGTATCCAAGGCAGTCTCTACTGTTGGATGCAGGATTTTCTCAGAAGAAGGGTAAAGAGAATATTAAGGGGAAATTACTCATCATGAGGGGAAGTGACCAGTGGCATGCCACAGGGCTCAGTGCTGGCACCAATTATGTTCTTAGTATATATAAATGACCTACGTGTCAACAAGTGGGTTGGTGGAGGGTTAGTGCCCCTCCCTGTAAAATAGGTAACTCAAAGTCAAGTGGCCACCCCTTACGGGATTATGGCGTCTGGCAATAGATAGATAGATAGACATAGACAGTAACATTGGAAATGAAAGCTATCCAAATATGTTTACAGATGATGCAAAAATTCAGAGGAGAATTACTAACATAGATTCTTGCAAAGAGCTGCAAGAGGAATTGAACAAGCTTTATGTATGGAGCAGTAAATGGCAAATGGAGTTTTATGTGGATAAGTGTCATATAATTAAATTTGGTAAACGTGAGAAAAGACCAGATTGGGATTATAAGTTGGGATGATCAATCCTACACAAATTAGAAAGGGAGAAGGACCTAGGAGTTATTATCAATAATAGACCATCTCCAGATGATCACATCAGTGAGAATGTATGAAATAGTATACATACTGGGGGTAGGGGGGTAAAGAATACTCCCCCAGTATCCCTGCTTGCCATAAAAGGCGACTAAAAGGGTTGACGGAGAGTTAGTGCCCCTCCCCGGAAAACAACTAACTAAAAAGACAAACAATAAGCCTCGGACAAGGACTGACCAAAGGATGACGACCAAGGACCGGACAAAGGACATGGTAATCGGAACGTGGAATGTAAGGGGAGCGAATGATGAGGTGAAAGAGAGAGAGATTGTCCAGGTGCTTGAGGGTGCGAAAGTTGATGTATGTGGAATAACTGAAACGAAATGGAGAGGTGGGAGTGTGAGAGAATGGGAGTATGGATGGGGTATATGTGCAGGAGTAGGTGAGAATGAGAGGGCAAAAGAAGGAGTATGCATAGTTGTCAGTAAAAGATGAAAGAAGAGCATAAGAGAGTATGGATCAGTTGGGTTAAGGATTGTGTGGGTAAGGTTGAAAGTGGGAATACAAATGTGGGTGATTGTGTGTGTGTATGCACCATCACAAGGTCATGCAAGCAGAGTGAGAGAAGAGTTCTGGACAAATGTGGAAGTGTGCATGGAAAAGTTTGGAAGGAATGAGAGAGTGTTTCTGATCGATATGAATGGCAAAGTAGGGAATGTGAAGGTGGATGGAATAGTTGGTGAGTGGGGTGTGCCTGCTGAGATAGATGAGAATGGCAGTGTGTTAGTGGACATTTGTGCTGGGAGGGGATTGGTGATAGCCAATACCCTCTTCAGGCACAAAATGATCCACAAGTATTCATGGCGAGTAATGAGAAGGGTGAGTGGTGAACTGAATGAAAGGAAGGCAATGATTGATTATGTGCGTGTGGATGAAAGGATGCGAAAATGTGTAAAGGATGCAAGAGCTTATAGAGGTTGGGGGAGTGGACTTTCTGACCACTGCTTGGTGGTGGCCAGAATCAAGGTCCAATTAGGATGGAGAAATAGAAGAAGGGAAGGATGGGAAGAAGGAGTATTTGTAAGGAGAGTGGAAAGGTTACAAGAGGATGAGAAAAAGGCAGAGTATAAGAGAGAAGTGGAAGAACGATTGGGCAAATATGAATTGGAGTAGATGGGGGACGTGGAAGGTATGTGCAGGATATTTACAGAAGAGATATGTGCAGCATGCAATGTGGTGTGTGGGATGAAGAGAAGACGGAGGGGTGTGCAAGGAACAGCGTGGTGGACTGAAGAGGTGAGACAGGCTGTGGCACAAAAGAAGAAAGCATACAATGAATGAATGAGAAATAGGGGCATGGAAATAGTTGAGAGGCAGAAGAGAGAGTTATATGTAGAGAGAAAGGTGAAAAGTTTAGTAAAAGAGAATAAGAAGAGAGTGGATGAGGAATTTGGAAGGAATTTGAGTGTGAAGTTGAGGGACTGTAAGAAAATGTACTGGAAAGAGGTAAAAAGAGTAAGACAGGGTGGAAGTGAAGTTAGCAGGGGTGTGAAAGAAAAAAATGGTAGATTACTAGTGGAGAAGGGAGAAAAAGTGAGCGGATGGAGAGAACACTTTAAGGAATTGTTGAACATAGAGGCTGGAAGTTATGCGAGTATAAGTGGCTGGGGAATGGCTGGGAGAAGGAGGGAGGTGAGAAGACAGGAAGAAATCAGAAGGATAGAAGTTGTGGAAGCATTGAAGAAAGTGAAATTGGGGAAAGCCCCAGGAATTGATGGAGTGTGTGGTGAAATCCTGAAGCATGGGGGAGAGATAGTAGTAGAATGGATGTGGAAGATGTGCAGATTGGCCTGGGAGGAAGGTAGAGTCCCAGAGGATTGGAAGTCAGGTATAATTATTCCCTTGTACAAAGGAAAAGGGGAAAAAGAAGTGTGTGGTAATCATAGGGGCATTTGTCTTCTTAGTATAATAGGAAAAGTGTATGGTAGGATACTTATTGACAGAGTTAGAGAAAGAACAGAGAAATTAGTTGGAGAAGAACAGGGAGGCTTTAGGAAGGGAAGAGGTTGTGTTGATCAGATATTCATTCTTAGATCTTTAGTGGAAAAGTTTCTAAAGAAGGGAAAGAAGTTGTATGCGGCTTTCATGGATTTGGAGAAAGCATATGACAGGGTGGATAGACAAGGATTGTGGAAAGTATTAAGAATATATGGAGTAGATGGGAAGTTGAGGAATGCTGTGAAGAGTATGTATGATGGTGCTAAGGCTGCAGTGCGTGTGGATGGTGAACTGAGTGAATTTTTCTATCTGATGGTTGGGTTGAAACAGGGATGTGTCATGTCTCCATGGTTGTTCAATCTGTACATGGATGGGGTAATAAAAGAGGTACAAGGTAGGGTAGTGGGTGTTGGAGTGGCCTTGGTGAGAGAGGGGAGTGTTTGGAAACTCCCTGTACTGTTGTTTGCAGATGATACTGTGTTGTTGAGTGAAGACAAAGGAGAGCTGCAAGGCTTGGTGGATGAGTTTGAGAGAGTGTGTAAGAAACGAAATGTAAAGGTGAATGTAGGGAAGAGTAAAGTGATGGTCTTTGAGAGATGTGTAGTCTATGAATGTACAGCGAGGTTAGATGGTGAGGAATTGGAAAATGTGATTACGTTTAAGTACTTGGTTAGTGTGATGAGTAAGGATGGAGGTTGGGAGGATGAAGTGCTTGAAAGGGTACAGCAGGGAAGAAAGGTTGCTGGTTCCTTGAAAGCAGTGATAAGAAACAGGGAAGTGAGCATGGAAGTGAAAAAGTTACTACATGACAGTATTGTGCTACCAACTCTAACGTATGGAAGTGAAGCTTGGACGTTGCTGGAAGGACACAAGTCAAGAGTGTTGGAAATGAGTTATTTAAGAGGAGCCTGTGGAGTCACGTGGAAAGACAGGCTGACAAATGAAGATATAAAGGAACGTTGTGGTGTGGATGTGATAGGAAGCGTTATGAGGAATACACTGAGGTGGTTTGGCCATGTGGAGAGGATGGAGGGTGAAAGACTGACGAAGAGAGTGTATGTGAGTGAGATGGAGGAGGGGAGAGGAAGGGGAAGGCCGAGGATGAGATGGAGGGATGGAGCGGAGAGGTATATGAGAGAGCAGGGTGTGAACTGGGGGGAGGGCAGCAAAATGGCAGGGAACGAGGTGACATGGCGGCGATGTTTTTGTGGCCGTTCCTTACGAGATTAAGGCATCTGACAGTTGCCAGGTAGATTGAAAGTGAGCAGAGTATATTGCTGGAGAACCTTTTTAGAATTTCATCCAATCTTTCAAAGTGTAAAGGTTGTTGTGGTTGTGTGTGCAGGTGAGGTGATGCAGACGGTGATAGACAATAATGATGTTGAGAGCCGCCGGGACCCACTCCTAACGCAGATATCTTCCCATCCAGATATAACCACCTACACTACACTTCTACTTCAGGTATGTCCTAACTCCACTGAGTGTATAATTGTAAGTTAAACTGTAATTTGGAAACAATACTTCTTTTTGTGTTAATCAAGTAAAAGTAGAACTAAAGAAAGTAGCCAGTAAGTACAGTATGTGATGTCTGTTTACAGAGTCATTGTATCTGCCTGTATTCTTGTTAGATAGATAAATAGATAGATAGATGGATGGATAGATAAATCGATAGATTAGCATTATGGGAGAGCACATATTTTGGTGACTTGACTTAATTATTATTAACAAATCTACATGTTTCTTTTTCAGGTGTACTGCAACTTGGATGACTCTATGGGTGTTGATGGCTGTGTGGGCAGCAGTATATTCACAGACACCCAGGCCAGGGCACTGCGATACCACCATCGCAGACAGTGGTTTCCCACCTTGTCAATCAGAGATGCTACTTCAGATGTACCTGGTAAGACACATTCGGTAGATGTTTTATAATTTTGGTGTTGGATGGAGATGACCTAATGTGGTGGCACTAATATAACCAGGTGGCATTACTACCTGCTTATATTCTCCGTTTGTCAAGTTTTTCTTCTAGCTTTCTGGACTCAAGCACTTGCCTCATCCATGGGTGAGAATAAGAAGTTGGGTTATTGATTATGACCATATACAGTGTTATTCAGCTTATGGGAAATGTAACATACACATGAAAGTTTACCACTGATATTCATTAACCAATAAATTATAAAAAAGAAAAAAAGTGTCCCCTGTGAAATCCAAAAAATCAGTTATCGATCTGAAGCAATCATCGATTGATGTGGGTGGTAGGTGCCTGCTATTGAACCAAGATTATTGAACAGTAAGGTTAGCATTTAAAGGGTTATAGTACCTGCTGAGTTACCATTAATTTATATTCAATTTCCAAGCTGCTGACAGCTGTTCCCACATATGTCTGACATTGTCACTCATATTTACATAATTTTGGATTTCCACATAAATATTTTATATCATCACCATCATAATCATCTTACCTCTTTTTCTCACTTATATGTGTGATGGGGTAGTGTTCAGATAGCAAAGAAAAAAAAAAAACATGAAAGATGAAGTTATTAACTGGATGACCAATAAAATGGGCCACACACGTGCCATGGAAGCCCCAGAATCATGGCTTCACCTCACAGGCACATCTGCCACTGGCACATATAGCTTCATAATTGCCTACTAGACAAAATTAATCTGATGACAATCAAGTTCAGAAATGAGTACAAAGTCCCATTCATGGACTGCTTCATGCAAAATTTTTAAAAATCATTTCAGTCCCTTGCCTGTCCATACTCTTACACATTCATGTATCATATACGGTGTATGAGGTCCGCCGAACCAGAGGGGGCTAAGGGTCAAACTTAGAAAAATTGAGTTAAGCGTGCCAGCAGCATCTTTCATGCTTTTTGTACCTACTGAAAGGCATATAACCCCCTCTGGCTCCTTCAAGATATGCTAAAATCAGCCTTATAACAAAGTACCTGAAAGCTGGAATTTCCATAAAAAATTATTACGTCAACGATTATTACAGCAAGGATTATTACATCAAGGTCCTAGGATTTTGTGAAGTCCAGGGGTTTCCTAGGCAAGAGTGCAGTCTCTCTGAGTGTGGTGAGTACCTACAATCTCCAAATGATATTCATACATCCATCCATCATCCAATCCTACATTGCCCCGTGCGGAGTGTAGGAGTCCGGGGCTAGGTAGGTGGTCCCGACATTTAAGATGAGAGTGATGTTTATTGAAATTATTATGAGCCAGAAAGCGCCAATAAAATGGAATTTGGGGGGCGTGATTGATTACTGTATTATAATTTATGAAATATATTTATTTTGACTTGTCTTTGACCCAGCTTTTGGTGAAATTACAAACAATTAGGCCATATATAATTATGACCTAATTATTACGTGATGATAATTAGCTGTCTATCTATAGCCCGACGCCCTAATCCCGCAAAGGATGGCCGCAGACAAAACGCCTCCAAGTCACTCACACTCACCATTTGACTACACTCCCCCCATGTAGAGGTGTGCGGTACGTAGGAGGACTACTGGGCCTTGAAAGCAGGTTTTGAAGCCTATGCCCAGAGTCGGTCACATTAAAAAAAAAAAAAAAAAAAAAAAAAAAAAACTCACCCCCCCCCTCCCTCATATACCTCTCAACTCCATCCCTCCACCTCATCCTCGGTCTACCCCTCCCTCTCCCTCCCTCCACCTCACCTACATACACCCTCTTAGTCAGTCTTTCATTCTTCATTCTTTCCACATGTCCAAACCACCTCAGTGTATTTCTCCTAATCTTCTCAACCACATCCACATCCACTCCACATCGTTCCTTCACTTCTTCATTTGTCAACCTGTCCCTCCATGTCACTCCACATGCTCCCCTCAAGTAACTCATTTCCACTGCTCTCATTCTTGACTTGTTCCCCTCTTGCAAGGTCCATGCCTCGCTTCCATACGTCAGGGTAGGGATCACAATACTATCATGCAGTGACTTCTTAACTTCCATACTCACCTCCCTGTTTCTCATCATTGCTTTCAGTGAACCAATAACCTTCCTTCCTTGCATCTATAATTTAAAAAAAAATCCACCATTTTTTTTTTCATACACATCGTTAGACAACTGCAGTACGATTATTTTTCGTATATATCATATTTTTTGTATCTTCATTGGTTAATGAGATATTGATCCCACCAAATGCCAGAACTTTAATCGCGTTTTCTGGCTTTTGATTATTATGTCCCTTAGTCCCCTCTGGTTCGGCAGGCCTCATATATGTACAGTAAACCTAAGATATAGTGGACTTCAATAGACCGGAATTTGCTTTTATTGGAATCGAGGAACTACAGGACTAAATTCCTATATATCGGAAAAAGTTCGATAAAGCCAGAAGCGGTCCGGACTGCCTGACCATTTCAGCTGTGTTCACCACAATAAGGTAAATAAAAGACCTGTTTATCAATGTACAGTACAGTATTACTTTATATATTATACCATTTTATTATTGTAGTGAAGGTATAATTCAGTACAGTACTGCAGTGGTAGTGAAAGCAGTTTAAAAACCATTGGTGCAATCCAGACTAATGTCTGATAAATTGGAAAAAGTCCTGGATAGCAGAGGGAAGTCCGGATGCCGCTTTTATCAGAATTTTGCTTTTTTCAGAATGGTTT